>NC_090941.1:411648494-411951524 GCF_040938575.1 Ambystoma mexicanum | reverse complement strand
CATTAAGAATTCTTTGTTAGCTCCAATTTCTGTTGTACTAAGCAATAGAGATTCTACTGCTTGTTGTCCAAGATCATGCGGAATGCTCGTATAGAGGCTGACTACGTCAATCGTAAATAGGATGTCTTCCGGGGCCAAAGAGATGGTGTCTAGTATTTGGAGAAAGTGCGTTGTATCTTTCACATATGTACTTGTGGCTTGAACGATTGGCTGCAAAAAGAAGTCTATATATGTTCCAAGCGGTTGTAGCAAGCTCTTTGTGGACGCTACTATGGGCCTTCAAGGTGGGTTAATCAAGCTCTTGTGGATCTTAGGCAAGGTATACAGATGAGGCATTACTGGAAATGTGGTTGATAAGTACGCCCTAGTTTTCATACTGATCCATTCTTCTTCTACAGCGTTGTCAAGAACTTCATCTAGTTTCTTCTTGATCTCTGGAGTAGGATCTTGCGGTAGCAATTTATAGGTGTTGGTGTCTGAGAGCTGCCGTAGACATTCTGAATGATATTGTGATACATCTTGGATCACCATTGCTCCGCCCTTGTCGGCCGGACGGATAGCTATAGTGTCATCGCTAAACAAGGCCCGTATCTGTGAAAGTTCTCCTCTGTTGAGGTTAGTTCTTTTTGGTGCTTGGAACTGAACCTTCTTGAGGTCACTCAGTACCATTTTTTGAAAAATGTCTATCGCCGGTACTTGTATTGGTGGACAAAAAGTACTGTTCGGTTTGAACTCAACATACTCTGACTCCATTGTTGCAGCAGATGGTGCACTTTCAGCAAAAAATGCTTTCAACTTGAGCTTTCGAGTCAGTTTGAATAGTTCAATCTCCGTCTGAAATTTATTGGTACTATAAGTGGGTACAAACTTCAGCCCTTTCTCTAGGGTTTGTATCTCTCAAGAGGAAAGTACTCGCTTCGATAGGTTAACCACTAATTGCGATTCGCTTGAAACCTTGTTTGCATCCTTTGATTTCCTCTTTCTCCCCCTCCTTGTCCTCTTCCTCTTTCTAAAAAACCAGTGTTAGTAGTACGTTTGGGTGGCGCTGGCCTCGTTTCTTGGGCTGATGTACTGGCTGGTTGAGGATCTGTCGCTGCTCTGTCTTCCTGCTCAGGGATATCCGAATCGGAGCTGCTATTGCCACTTGTGGTCTTGTTTGGGCGTGTGCTTTGCTGCTGATACTTGTCAGCCCACGTATAAACCTCGTTATTGAGGTAATCGAAGGTATCTCGACGAAATGTATGTATTTTCTGAGCCTCCAGATCTTCTTGATAGCTCTCAAGCTTCTTATTGATATCAGCTAGAATCTCGGCAAGGGATTCGGCATCAGTAATGTCAGTGATATCTTTAGAGAGATTTTCAATTTCCTTCTCAAGCTGTTCTACGTTGCTAGATAGTTCCTGTATGGTCAAAAGGATCAAGTCTAGGGAGCATCTATTGAGAATTTGTTCCCATTTCTCAACAAACTTCTTGTTCTCTTTGCAAAGAGTGGGTCGTAATGGAATCCGAAGACCTCGAGGAATCCTTTGTGCTTTGTAATACCTGCTCAGGGTCACTGCATGTAATTTACGATTGATTAGCTTTCTGACATTGTACTCAAGCTGTTTAATCTTGCTGTGCGGGTCTGCCCCACCTGGGGTACGTATTGTTTCCTTGATGAGACCCAGAATTGCGTCTGCTTCTTCAGCTGAGAAACCCAGCGTTGTCGCTCTATTGTCTGTGATATGCTCAATTTCTTCATATGACATCTTTTCAGTGGTGTGCCACGTTCAAGTGAATCCACGGATGGGAACAAGAACAGAAATGTGTGTGGTGAACGCTCACAACCTTCCTTTGTTAGATAACTCTTATGGTTAAAAACTGCTAATTTGGAATTTAAAGAAGGGTGCAAACCCGCTGGAAAAGGTGCCTCCGTGGAACGGCACACAACGAAAACAGGGGGTAAGGACCAAGGCCGTTAAGCCAGCGGTGCGGGCTGCACTCCCAAACACCACTCGTGGTGTATAGATTCAATGTGGTTCAAAGCACAAAATAATTAACTTCTGTCAGTTTACTGCAAAAATGATAGTTTAATACTTGATTTTCGTCATCAATTTAAGTAATTGTACATTTTAGAAAAAGCAGATGTGCAGGGCGAGCTCATGTTCGAACTTCTCAGCCCCTGGGTGAACCTGTAATGCTCCCATAGCAAGAATAGACTCCTTAACTTTCCTTTGGTTTCTTAATTTCAGCCACATTTGCTGCTTTAGCCAACCCATACTATATTTCCCTGTTAGACATGGTGTAGTCCAGGTGTTTGTTCTTGCCCCCACTGTTTTCAACCTGTTTCTAAATGCTGTGGGTGACTGGCTGGAGGGAGCGGGTACTGATGTCCCTAAAATGGGTAACATTATTGTTCCAATCTTGTTGATGCAGAATTTCTAGTTTATAGTACCTTGAAACCCTTGAAGTACAACATTTTATTCAAGAGGGAACAGCTGGAGCACGTCCCCTGGTTTGACTACCTTCATATCCATTTTACTTCCTCTGGCTGTTGGAATCATCAGGTGGGTCAAATCTTGATTTTAGTGACCCAGGTAGACGGATTGGTACTTCCCTTTCAAATGCGATTTGTGTCCTCCTGACTTTGTGCTAAATTAAAGCATATAAAGTTAAGGCTGTTGGCATAGTCATTTATGCTAGCGAGCAATGGGCTATGCCAGAATCTCTCCCCTGCTGCTGAAAGAAAATGTTTTCTTAAAGTCCCTTCTTCATGTTGCAGGGGGTGTTCTATCTACCGTGGCGAGAGAGGAGTTGGGGCTTAGGACAATAGACCTAGTTGTCGCTGTAAGACCCTTGGGTTACTATGGTTTCAAATTTGATTCATGCTTAATCCCCCTGTGCATTAATGCCTTATAGAGGTGTGTAGGCTACCCAAAGGTTTTGGGGGTTAAAATGGTTTTTGCACATGAGGAATTGTTGGAAAACACACCATAGGTTAATTAAAAAAAGATCTGAAGGAACAGAAGTGTAGGTTCGAAGATTTTGTGGATAGAGACACCCTGGAGCTGTTCTGGTTCAACTCAAGCTCCACTTGGATTTTAACCCCTCACAATCATTTTAACCACTATTTTAATCTAATGGCAACCACCACGATGTGGACCTTGTTTACCAAATTTAGGTTGGGCTATCTTCCCCTTTTGTTGTTTAAAGGGAATTGGTTTGGCTCGGAAACACATCAAAGCCTCTGTCCCCTTCGTTGTATGAGTTAAGCGTCTGCAGTTGCCTTTATATTTTTGTTCCAGGTATATTAAGTCATGCGTTTAGGTGGCTTAAGCCATTACTAAACAAGTCCTAGGTAGACACGTGCAGGATGCTCTGACTTGGGCCTTCAGTATTATATATCTACAGATAACTTTTGCAGTTCCAAATTACAGGACATGACCTAAGTAGTCATGAAACACAACATAAAAAGGGGGGGGGCTGCTATTGTTTCAATTGTTTGGTATACTACATAGTCTTCAGAATAACCTGTGGGACATAATTTAACATTCAATTGTGTGATTTATTTAATCAAATATGATGTCAAATCAGCAGAGTAACATATATTCAAGCTACCTGTGTACATTCAATCATGGGGGATAAAACAGTTCATTGATATTTACAACCATTTTAGTTATTCCACTCCTTCCCTAGCAGGATCAATAATTGGTTTTGTGAGAGGCATTGCATCCAACCAACATTCACACATCCATACTCACATTCATACTAATACAATAAATAAAATAACAATCAACTCTGTGAGAACCTGGGCATCACAGATCAGGCCCTGGAGTGGTTGACCTGATTCCTCTTGGACTGACCATCCCTGGTCCAACTTGGGTCCTTTCTTTTCACCAACTCTCCCTCGACATCTGGTGTTCACCAGGTCTCTATATCCCCTCACCCTGGCTATACAATGTCTACTTAGCACCTGATCTCTACCTTCTCCTCCAACATTGAGTGATATGCACATGACACTCAGCTCTCTTTCAGGCTCCCCTCAGCCTCCTTTCCTCTCTTGCTCATTCCTGACTGTCTATCTATGATTCAGGATTGGTGCACATCCAATTATTTCTGCCTTAATCCCAGTGACAGGGAGATCCTTCTCATTGGGACCCCTGCTCCTGCTTTCCCTCTCTCACCCTGGCCGCCCTCCTTGGGACCTCTTCCTTCGCCTTCCTTTGAGGAAAAAAACCTTGGTGTCATCTTCAACTCCACGATCTCCTTCTCTCCCCACATCACGTACTTTACAAGAAGGCCCCTACCAGCTGCACCTTCTCAGAGGTATTCTTTCTTTTCTCACTTTGCCCCAGAAGCTCACTGTCTGCAGAGCCCTGGCTCTCTCTAGGCTGAACTACTGCAACGGCCTCTTTCTCAAAATATCTTCCTACTCAAGCTCTTCGCGCCTCCACCTCCAACTCTCTCAGGTCAGTCGCTTCTCCAAGCAATGAGTTGGGGGTAGATCTCTTTCTCCGGCTGGGGCCTCCCTCTGGAACAGCCTCCTTGCCTCTCTGACACTTGAGGAGAACCATCTTCGATTCCAGAAGCACCTCAAGACCTTCCTCTTTGCTTCTGCCTTCTCTCTTCCTCTCCCTTGCTGATTTCTGTCTGTTTCGTGCATCAGACACCTGGCTACCCTCTAATTTCAGGACCCAGATCAATGCCTAACGACTGCACAACCGCACTGGCAACCCCTGCACTTGGGTCTGTATCTGAAACCCTGCAGTCCTTTTCCTGCACTTATCAGACACCAGTAGTCGGTGCCTTATTCTTGCACTTGCTACCTGCTGGCCGCACTACCTGTTGTTGTTCACTTGTTTAGCACTTTCCACTTCCTCCGCTTCCCCTTTCCCTCCTCCCTGCACGTTCTCAATGTCACTGGGCCTAGAAAGATCATTGTTTTGTTTCCTCCCTTGTTCCCCTCCCTTACCTCATTGTGCCCTGAAACACTTGTGTATGGGCGCAATCTAAATAAAATATCATATCATATCTGCCTTCCTCTACTCTCTGCCCTCTGCAACTAATCCAGAACAGGACTGCAAGACTTATCCTTGGCCTCAAGCCCAGGGACCGTATCTCTCCAGCCCTGGAATCTCTTCACTGGCTCCTGGTGACTGCAAGGATCAAGTTCAAGACCCTCTGCATCGTCCATGAGGCTTTCTGAGGCCGGGGCCCGCACTACATCCAACGCTCTCGTCCAAAATACCTTCCTTTGCAAGCTCTTTGTTAAGCTACCTCCAACTCTCTGAGGGTCAGATGCTTCTCCAGGCAGAGTGGTGGGTAGATCTCTCTTCTCTGTAGGTGCCTCCCTCTGGAATGGCCTCCTTGCCCCCTCTAACTTGAGCTGGCATGGGTAGTATGGCACAGTGGCAATTTGCTCGTCTTGGAAGCAAGACGACGCAGAGCAACACAGGTTTGAATCCCAGGTCCGCACTTAGAAACCTCTTCGGTATTAAGCGGGTTATAAATAACCAATTATACATACATATACATTATACATACCTGAAGTTCCAGAAGCAGCTCAAGACCTTCCTTTTCTCCACTGCTTTCTCTCTCTCCCTCAGCTGCTGACCTACCTGTCTGCTGCCCCGATTGGTTGCTTGGCTACCCTCAAAGTCTCACTGGATACCAGGCTCCTCCATGATCAGTCTCCCCTGCACTGCCTCCGGGCTTACCGCGTAATTACGGGCTGTAACTGTAACCTCTACAGTCACCTGCCTCCTTGCACTTACCCGAGCAGCGCTGTCCTGGCTCCAGTTAATCAGCAATGCTGCCCTGGTTGTATTTTCTCCTCCCTCTCCTTGGCACTGCCCCCTCTCCTTCCCCTTGCACTTTGCGTTGTCACACTTGCACGAGCTGAATGACACAATGGGCCTCATCACGAGTTTGGCGGTAGCCCTTAAATCCGGCGGTAGCGCTATTACCGCTGGATTTAAGGGTCCGCCAAATCAGGGCTTCAGCGGATTTCTCCCCAGTTCTGAGCTGGGAGGAACACCGCCGAAAATTTGCGCTCATACCACCGGCGGGGAATCCGCCGGCGGTATGAGCGCGAAATTTCCCCATTGAGCCCAATGGGGAATGGGGCATTCCTGAATGGGCTCAATGGGGAATGGGGAATTCCAAATCTGCCAAACCCGTGATCCAGCGCGAATAGCGCCAGTGGGTTTGGCGGTAGGGCAGATAGCGCCAGCGTTACCGCCCAACTCGTGATGAGGCCCAATGTCTAGAAAGATCATTTGTCTTGCCCTCCCTCTGTCTTCCCTCCCTTGTCTTTTCACGCCTAGAAACACTTGTGTACAGGCACATTATAAATGACATATCATATCACATATTATATCATAACATGACTTTCCTTTCATATAGTCAATATTTGGGAAATGGATGCCAATATGTAGCTGCTCTGGTACTCTCTTATATGTTTATCAGCTTGAGCATTCTGCATACTGTAGAGTTTGGCACTGTAGGAACACCTTCTTTCTAGTCCGGAGTATTTGTTTGTTTGTTTGTTTATTCATTTTTAATGCGCACCAGACCCAGGGGTATCAGGGCGCAGCAGATTACGACAGATGCAAAGCTTAAATTATCTGTTACAAAACATAGGCAAGGATATAACATATGTACAAATGTAACAATATTACAGGATATAGGCAAATGATCAGAATTATACACAGAGAGAAATCTATATACAGGATACAACATATGCACAAATTAAATAATGTTACAGGATATGGGCAAGAGTACGGCAGATGATCAGGTTATACACAGAGAGAAATCTATATACAGCAGACTTTAGGTTAAGGATATTTGATTGACTATACATACATAATACCGAGGAGTAGCCAGGCCTACAGGTCGGTGGATTTGAGCCAGTTGATGTAGTTACCTCTAAAATTCAGGTATGGTTGATCTTCCCTGAGTGGATGTGGCAGAGAGTTCCAGAGTTTGGCATCTTTCACAGGAAAGCTATTGCCACCTACCTTAGTGAATCTGAATCTGGGAATGGTGAGGCAGTTCCTGTTACTAAGTCTCAAAGGTCTGATGGATCTTTTCCTGTGGAATCTATCCATGAGATAGCTGGGGGCAGCATTGTTAAGTGCTTTATGGGTGAGGGAAGCAGGTTTTAGGAGAATTTTGTTTTGGGTTGACAGCCAGTTATTTTGGCGCCTAGTCACTGAGATATGTGATCTTCTGGTCACACACAGAGCAGATCTTAGGGCATTATTTTGGTGGATTTGTATCCTCTGAATGATTGATTAATTAGCACCAATGTAGACGGCATTGCAATAATCTAGCCTAGAAAGTATCAAGGCTCTGGCTAAGATCATGCAATTGTCATTCGACAAAAAGGGTTTGCCTGTCCTAATGAGCTTACAGGTGTACGCGGTGGCTGAGGTCATTGACTTCACCTGTTTGTTGAGGGAGAGGGTAGAGTCAAGGTAGAAGCCGAGGGTATAATTACATGGTCCATGCATTACTGCATCACCTAAAATATGGGTGAATCACTCTGTTTGATCATAGCAATCATCCCACATTTGGGGGTGTACAGGACCGCCAGCCCAAGCCTAGGTAAAAAAGAGCAAAGCAACGGCATTCTTCTGCTGAGGCATCCCTGCCTTCTTTTCGCTGTAGCACCTATTCCCTCTTTCTCGCCTCTGTTATTTTCACTTGCTCCTTTCCCTTCCACAGGGTAAGGTGTGGATACCCCCGCGGAGGCACACTGCGCCACCTTTTGGACAAGCCCAGGCTCTCTGAGACTATTATGGGTTCACTTAAGGATTACCTGACTTGGACGCAGATGTTTCAATATGGTGACAGGCAGTTCACTGTATTGGTCATCGAAAATCACAGCTAAATTCAAGCATGAATCAGGCTAGGATAATGCTTACTATACCCTAATCTTAGGAATGTAGTCCCAGAGCATGCCACAGAAGCCAACACACAGAGGACTTCGCTTTAGGCCTGAAAGGCTTGTCATCACAAGCTTTGATCAATGGGATTCGAGGTGCCGGGCATGGTCAACATTGTGATTGGAAGTTGGCCGATCCACTAGGAATCATGCTGCCATCTACCCGAATGCTGATGGAAGAGCCGGCAAGAAAGTTACTGAGTGCATGACTGAGGATGGATAAGTGGGATTGAAAGCTCATCCATCATGGTATACTTAGATTGTGGGGCCGCACTACTGTTAATCCAATATAGTGCGCGTAATGACCAGCCATTGCTGATCCTGCCAAGTTCCATTCTGTAGATAGTCTTTCTTCAGTCCGACTATGCTCTGGCCCTTTGCTTGCGTGCTGGGAGTATTTTGCATAACAACAGTCATTAAACCGTATTTACAACATTGTGACATTTATCGAGACAGACACTTATGTACCCAAAATGTGTACTCTGTTGGACACCTTTCTTTGGAAATCATTCAGTCTCGGTGTTGCATTATGTAAAGGCTGCGCTGTAGAGCACAAATACAATTAGAAGCTTATTTGCATGCAGCGGCACACACACAGGAATTCTAGGCATTGATTTCTGACACACGAAAACATACATTGACTTGTTACATTTTAATAAAAATGGATAGGGGATATAATACATGAATCTCACGCAGAGAATCATGTGATTGACGTAGGCCAATACGTTGCTTAATTTTGAAAGGCTTTGCATGTGTTGATTTTGCTGTGTTCTCTGAATTTCTCTTTCAAAACAGACTATGCCATGAAATTGTGTGCTTCATGAGGTTCGAGCCCTGAAAAACAATGGTCTGTGCACAGTAGAGGAGGCAACTTTTGGTGCCAAGGTGGGCAGATAATAGGTGCGCACTGGGCACTGTGGTGGCACAGTGGGGGTGGGGGGTCCAGCGGGGGCAGCTTCCACCCTCAACCATGCTCCCACCCTAGCTCTGCCACTGTATGTGCACACAGGGTAAATTGCATTATATGGACAAAGGGCACAAAACGCCTTTCACTAGTCTCCTGCCTAACTCTCAAAATTGCATGGTGTTATCCCAGCTGAGGCAGCAACTGTGTGAGAACTGGGGTGGAAAGGACATGTCTGTATTAGAGAGTATGCAGGAGAAATAAAAAGAGGAGCAGACAACATTACAAGTTTGGCAGTAGCCTTGCCGGTAAAACTGGCAGGCTGCCGCCAAACTTGACATTTTTTCCGGCACCCGCGAATGTGCAATTGCCGGGCCATTATGGCCCTGCCGGACCCGGTAATTGCCCATTAACGGGCGCCAGAATGCAATGGGAATGGGGAGGTCAGATGCACCGGCACCATTCAGAATGGTGCCGGTGCATCCGACATGCTCTGCTCGCGTGTGCCGTTACGGCCGCCAGGTCAGACCTGTAATGGCACCCGCCAGCAGAACTCGTAGTTTGCCGGTCCAGGAACTACAGTACTGGCAAGCTTACCAGTATCGTAGTTCCCAGACTGGCAAACTTGTAATGAGGCCCAATGACTCCTGTCCACAATTGGCCCGTTAAGCTATGCAATAGGAGTTCATGTGAAATTCTTGTGCCCCTCTCAGCACACTTGTGCTGCGACTACGGTACCTGCTCACTGTCAGAGATTCTAATCATGTGTTGCTTTGGCAAGAGGTCTCTCTCTCCCCTTTCTCTTGTGGCCATCCTTTATTGCCAGCATGGGTGGGCTGCTTAGAGTGAGGCGCGGTATCCCACAAAACACAATATTATTGGACCATGGTGCAGGACGCATGGGCAGCCTGAACAACTGCCCTAAAACTACAACTACATAGCACTTTGTTCTCCATCTGAATGTTGTTACTCATAGTTATTCAAATATGGATGCATTCTGTGCACTATATAAACGCTCATTAACTCTACATCCCTCTTCCACATTCCAGTACCTACATAGGAAGTACCTTAATTTATTTAACTGCCGCCCTCTTCCCTATGGCGCTATTAAATGACCAGAAACCGTCAATTCCTTAGTAAAATAAAAATCCTGCATTCTGGACAGTTGCCTATATAGATGGCTGGGTTATGTACTTCCAAAACCTCTTTACTGCTGGCCTTTGGGTAGTGCAATTCTCTTCCTATCATATGCGGTCTGGCATGGACTCTGTGATGGAAGGTGGGAACAGCAATCCTGGAGTTCAAGTGTGGTTTCAATAGTCTACAGAGCATGGAAAGGACAGTGATTGTGAACTTTCCTCCCAGAGTTCCTACAGGAGATGGTGCTCCAGTTGAGAGGCACTTTCCACTGTCTATAACTCAGGGGAGTTCAAGTGCAGGAGCTGTTGGATGGGCCTGCTTCTACGGACCAGGATGGAGAATCACCCAATGCTTGGTTTCAGATAAGACTATTACACGTGCTAAAGTATGTCACAAGAGAACAGATACTTACTACTTGCGGTCTCTTGGGCAGGAAGTCTGGGGCATCATTGAGACTTGTCAGCCATCTTTGATTGGGATAGCGGCGCTCAGAATTGTGGAGCTAAGTTTTGCTCTACCATATATTTACAGAAGACACTGGGGTAATCTACATGATTACAAGAATGCTGGCAGTCTGTCTGTATTTGCATCAATCTCTTTCCAAGATTTGGACACCGACCCTTTCGTAACACTGTCTGTATTTGTATCAGTTCCTCCAATTACTTTAATTGGGCTTTCTCGTGCTGTTAATGATATGCGACATTCGCTCTCAAGCGATCCAGTAAACCCATTCGCTCTCTCTAGGCTTACCAGGCAGCTCTGGGGTTCCAAGCATCCTTCTGTCTTTTTCTCATTTGTTTCGCTGACTGAGGGTGCGCCCCGTTAGCTGTTTGGCTCCCGCTTTATCTTCCTTTGCTTCTGGTGGCTCCAGCTGCCTAGAGGAATAAAGCAGTGAACTTCTCTTGGCCCGGTTTCTCTGTATACCGTTCTCATCAGCCTCTGTGCTGCTTTCCACAGTGTGGTCTCCTCCGGCGTTCCAGCTTGCGTCAATACAAGCTGCATTCCGCTACAGTGTCTGCTTCTCACTCGTATTCTGTTCAGCTATGTGCGTTTTAAACGTCTGGCGTTAGTTAACACTTTCCAAAGACTAGAAAGTGGCATTTGCTTACAGCTTCTGGTCATCCTCATTGTCCCATCCCTCTTCCTCACCTGAGTACTAAAAAGAAAGGGGAAGAGGAAATAAGGTTGTTGGTCACAATAAGCAATAGAGGCATATTGCAAAGGCGCATGGGTGTCATTAAGAATTACATCTGAAGGTTTATTTTGATTCAGTGTTTTCCTGCCTCTCTGGACTTTATTCTGCCTTACGTGGTCCTTCCACAGATAGCCACCCCCAGGCCAGAGTCAGATAGCTTCTGCCTTTCCCTAGCCACAAAAGAGAAGCCTCACTCCAGAAAATCAGTGTTGCTAGATTCATCACAATATCCACAAACTTTATCTTGAGGTGGACCAACGCAATCTCTGGACTATGATGAGAAAGGAATTTGGAACAATTCGGCCAATCAAAACTATCCCTGCACCATCACTCCTCCCTATCCGGAAAGGGGCACCATTTAATCAGACCTGGAGCCACAGCTTAATTACACTTTGAATGGCCTGACCATCATTTCATGAACATTCAGTCATGAAGATAAGCTAGTTCTGGTTGTAAACAGTCAACTGCTGGAAGCTGAATGCAGAGCATAATATTGATCAGTCAGACCAATACACATAGGATCCTGCCTCTCATGTAACTTTCCAAACACTGGGACTGAAAGCCAGACTGATCCATCTGAAGTCCCGGAATGTTGAATGGAGTTTTGCACTAGCCACTTTTCAGCCATATACATTTAGATGCTCTAAGAATCATCAGTACCACTCAAGCCATTAGGAATTATGTAACATCTCTACCTCCCTTAAGTCCCTTGCCCACATCACTCTATGGAAAACAACTACCATGGAGAATGCTATAGCCAGGATCTAGTATCACCAGTAAAGCTCAGGCCTTCTAATTATCTGTTACATGGACTGGGCTCCAGGGCAGATCACTTTAAAGGAACACATGACCAGGGAGCGTGGGGCGTGGTTCATGAAGCCTGTGCATGAGGTGGCACATCCTGACAGGGTTGATTAACTGACTGGGTGAATTGGTTGCGTCTTCCTCCATTCCAGGACAGTAATATTCGGGACCACATTTTTTGTCATCCAGCATCTTGGCTCACTGGTGCAAGACGGGCTGAGCTGCCTGATCTAGACCATGCCATGGAGCTTGGGGATAGACTGACCAGACTATCCGTGCTCTCTCCTGGATCAAGGTCAAAAATACTTGAAGAGCACCAATAAATGTAGCCCTAAATCAAAATTAAAGAGCAGTTTGTAACATATTCATCTCACCTGTGCAGACTATGACCAGATAGGTTCCACTCAACCCAGGTTGCTGGCACATTGGAACCCAAGGGATTGTGTGCTCAGAAACAATGCAAACTATACCTATTTATCCATAACTAGGCCACAGTGAACACTCACCTTCCATCTGTGTTTCTATGAAGCCAAGTACAGGGCTGGTGGCCAATAACTTCATAGAGTCTGAAGACGGTATAGGAAGATTACAACGTGAAGAAATTGGTCAATTTGATGAATTTTCTTTTAACAAATGTGGACATAAATATATGTGGGGGATGGGTAATTGTGATAATAAATATAGTGGGTGGTCAGGAGGGCTGCAGTGAGGCATCCCCCTGCATATATTTGCAGACAAATTGAAATAGGGAAAAACTAATTCAACAAATTTGTCTACGAGAAATTATTTTCAATGTATTTGTCTTCGAGAAATTACTTTCAATGAAGACCACTAGACATGTACACTCAACATCCAAAGACCCATGGGTCACCTTAATATAGAGACCACAATCCGCCTGATCCCACGTTATCCTATACTCATAACCATCTTAAAGGTGTATTGTCTATCCCATGGAGTAGACTGCACAAGAAGGATGTCCGACACTCATAGGCCTGTCTCTCGGACAAAACACCAATCAACTCATGCTAAGAAGAGTAGTCTGATGACCGCAACGACTGAGTCAGCACTAGCAGATGATATAACAATTCCATATTTTAACCCCAAATCCAGTCATGTGTAGGTCTTTGGGAACATAGCCACTGAACCACCATCATAGTGTGAGCGACGGGACATCTAGGATGGATCCAGAGCCATTCCAGGATTAGAAGTTCTCAACCAGAGTCAGGATTGTCCAGCATCTTCTTATGGCACATCATCTTCCCAGCATCAGAATGCATGGACTGTCTACCTCCTGGAATAGGGGATTCAATTCTCCAGAGATAATACATGTAGCCCATGTGCATTTCCCCAGGCATGGTGGCCTTGGAGCACCTGCGCTCAGGTCAGAGATGTACCACTGCAACCACCCCCACCTGCCAAACCAACTTGAAAGAAAGAGGGCGCTAGACAACCTGTAAACAACATTGCTGTCCTACAAACAGGAGATCAGCTACAAATAGAGTTGGTTTTTTCCACCTTGCCAAACATACATTAACTGATGTAACCAGATACATTCTAAGAATTACACTAGACACCAGAGGTTGGATTTTTTGAGTTCCCAACAGGGACCTGTATTTTGTTGCTATCTGTTTTGAGGGTCTGCCACTCGGTACCGACAGAGTCACAAAGGGGACCCCATTGGGTGGCCATCCAAAACAGTCCCCCATTGTTAGGGAACCCCCTATGTCAACCAAGTACCTGTGGAGCTATGGAATAGCTCCTTTGTGAGCCACCTTAACCCAATTGGCCTTTACCAGACCACCATTCATACTTCCCCAACCCTCCAGCCAGGCTGCATTCCTATGTGCTAGCCTTACTCCTTTAGGGTCTGCACCAAACCCTCCTGCCTAGAATGCTCTATAGTGTAACGCTATCACCTCTACCACTTGTATAATACACATGACTATTTACAGCATGTTTGTGCCAAACCAATAACCAAACACACAAATAAAGGTACATAACTATACGTATATGACTACTGCTATTTACAAGGCATGGATTTAATGAGCTGTTTTCCTTCAAGACCACTGGTCTGCTCCACCTCAGGCATTGTCGCTTCCTGTCAATGGTGTGTTCCCAGGTGGGGTGCCTTGATCCTGGAGCACCTAATGTTCGTGCCCTGAGCTCCTCGCTTGCCAAAATCACCATGTGACCCGGGGTTGTTGTAGACCTCATGTCAATGCCCTGTTGCCTCAGGGGGCACCAACGTCATCACCGCCACAGCCACCAGGCTCTGTTTATCATTGTCGGTGCCCTGTGTCAACATGGGCCACCACTGCATAACCTGCAGATCCTTATCAGCACACATCCCATATTGTTATGGTACTAGAACAGTTATTGCATAGCACCCGCCAACCAAAGTGCACAGATGCAAATATCTTGTTTTACAGATGGAATTAGATGGAATCGATGTCCAAGTGCATAGGGTCTTAAAACTGTGCGCCTAAGGCAAATGGATGTCAACTGGGTTCGTATAGGAGGGTTTTGGATAGTGTAGAAGATGAGCCAAAACCATCTTTTGAGTAATAGGAATAGATGTTTATATAGGAGGAGCAGATTTGCATAGTGTGGCATATCATTGCACCTCTGCTGGCATGTACTGTTACATGGTTGTGTGAGATATCCGTTGCCTTTCTCTATGTGAACTATCCTGAATACCCAATGGACCATTTATCACCCTTCAGGAATACAATTAACAAATGGCAGCTACATAGCAGCCGTCTGTCTTCTGGTCACCATGATATGACATGGCATTTATAACCATGGCACATCAACCCTAATTTGAAGATGTCCTTTTGACAGAAAACCCACACCCCAGGCTATTGCTGACTACCCCATACCCAAAATTACAGAACATAAAGGTATTTTAGCTGTAGGTGTACAGATGCCAGAATTTTCGACAATCCAATATTGTCATCACTAGCACAGCACCACACTAAGAGAGGTTGTGGGGTTTATGAGTGTTCTGCCAGCATATCTCACTACAACTAAACCCTGGTTCAAGCTCACCTTTCTGGAAGCCTCAGTTTGCCTGGGTCTCGACCTAACCACGGGGCTTGCACATATGTAATTCATCTGTTGTCAAAGTGCTCAACCTGGTTAAACCAACTTTTTACACAATAGCCTACCAGCAGGACAACCCCACAGTTGTGTCCCCCCAGAATGCAATGAATGCCAAAATATTGTCACACACAGTGCATGCTCGCCAATCCCTTCATTGGCTACCTGTTTCAGCATGAGTCAAGTTTAAGTCCCTGGCCCTCATTACGAGGAGGACGGTAAGGGGTTAACGGCGCCAGTAAAGGTGCCGGAGCCGTTAACCCCTTACCGCCCCATTACGAGGTCTGCTCGCGGGATCCTGCTAAGCGTAATGTGCTCGAACATGGACCTCTCCTCACGCTCTGCTGTCGGACGCAACTCACTACGCGCAGAAAGAGGACCGACACAGAGCTGGGGTGCAACAGGTCTTTATTCTTACACAGCAAGGCTCGAACTGCCCCTCGGGCGGTAACCCCGCCCCTTAACATGCGCGGGTCGCAGCCCGCGAGTAACCATAAACACAAACAGAGGACTTCTGTCCACAAGAGAAACGAGTGAGGACATCACACCCTCCCGTCACTAAACCTTAAGTCCGGCTCAGTTCATTTCCTCAATGTGGCGATGGGGTTTCTTTCTCGTTCTCGTTGGTCGACACTCGATTCGGGTCGACTGGTCTGTCCTGTTCTCGGGAAGTACTTCTCCTTCCGAGTCTTCTCTGTCTCCTTCATATGGGGCGTCCCATGGAGTGAGTTCATCACTCAGATGTGCGTCCTCGAGCATTGGGGCCCTCGACACCCGTCTAAAGTGAGATGAGTTTCTCGTTATGGACTTGCGGTCTCCTTCCGCAGTGATGAGTGACCCTTTCTTGTGGACGATGAGGAGAGAGTTCTCATTGAATGGTGCTATGTTTTTTCGGTGTTGGGGCTGGCGGACTACCACCATGTCTCCTGGTGCCAGATCATTTGTTTTGGCTCGTCGTGTGGGATCCGCAGCTATTTTCATGTTCTCCTTCATGCATTTGTCCTTTTCCCTCATTTCTGCGTCTCTTTCTTTCATGCCTGCGCCATGGGCGCATCCATTTGCGCTCAATATGGACTATTTGTTTATCATTTATTTACAACAGACTCTTGGATCAATCTATATTTACTTTGGGGACTTTATTTCCCATTTGCGAGACTTTGGTGCTTTATTATTTTTTCCAACAAACTACACATACCACGATGCACTTGGCTATAATCATCGATTCCTGGCTGTTGCTATTGGTCATCAAAGGAACTACACCCCCCAGATGCCCTAGGGTTTTGCTCTGCTTCCACCAGCTCAGGAACAGAGAGGGAGGTGGCCGATTGTCTGCAGGTGTGCTTAGCCAGGTGCAACCAATTAGCCTGCCTCTGTGCTGGGCTAGGCAGTATAAAAGGCTGCTGCCTGCAGTGGCTCAGCCTCTTGCATTGAGAGTCCTTCCTCCACCTTTCTCGTCTTTCTACGGATCTTTGTATGCTGTTTGCCATCAATCCTGCTTGGATCCTGCCTTGCAGCTTGCTACACCCTGCTGCCTACAGCCCTAGCCTTCTGGGCTGCCTGCCTCAGTCCAGCTCCTCTGGGCTTCCTGCCTTGCAGCTTGCTACACCCTGCTGCCTACAGCCCTAGCCTTCTGGGCTCCCTGCCTCAGTCCAGCTCCTCTGGGCTTCCTGCCTTGCAGCCTGTCACACTTCGCTGCCTACAGCCATAGGCTCCCTGCCTCCCAGCCCTGCTCCTCTGGGCTCTCCACATTGTAGCCAATCACACTCTACTGCCTTCCAGCCTCTGCCCTTGCCCTGCTGGGCTCTCCACATTGCAGCCGATCACGCTCTGCTGCCTTCCAGCCTCCGCCCTTGCCCTGCCGGGCTCTCCACATTGCAGCCGATCACGCTCTGCTGCCTTCCAGCCTCCGCCCTTGCCCTGCCAGGCTCTCCACATTGCAGCCGATCACGCTCTGCTGCCTTCCAGCCTCCGCCCTTGCCCTGCCGGACTCTCCACATTGCAGCCGATCACGCTCTGCTGCCTTCCAGCCTCTGCCCTTGCCCTGCCGGGCTCTCCACATTGCAGCCGATCACGCTCTGCTGCCTTCCAGCCTCCGCCCTTGCCCTGCCGGGCTCTCCACATTGCAGCCGATCACGCTCTGCTGCCTTCCAGCCTCCGCCCTTGCCCTACCGGGCTCTCCACATTGCAGCCGATCACGCTCTGCTGCCTTCCAGCCTCCGCCCTTGCCTTGCCGGGCTCTCCACATTGCATCCGATCACGCTCTACTGCCTTCCAGCCTCCGCCCTTGCCCTACTGGGCTTTCTACATTGCAGCTGATCACGCTCTGCTGCTTTCCAGTCTCAGCCCTTGTCCTCTGGGCTCCCTGCTCTGCAGCCTGCCTCACTCCGGCTGCCTACAGCCCTTGTCCTCTGGGCTTCCTACTTTGCAGCTGATCACGCTCCGCTGCTTACTACCTAGCTTTTTCCGCTGGGTTATCGGCCTAGCAGCCCTCTACAGTCCTCTGCAACCTTCTACGGTCAGCGGCCCTGCCCCTCAGGGCTCACTCCTTGCTGCCCGGTCCTTCTGGGTTCCTTGCCGTGCAGCCTGCTTTACTCTGCTGCCCTAAGCCCTTTCCCTCTGGACTCTCTACCTTACAGCCCTGCTCCTGTGGGCTTGCTCATTGCTTTCCTGCTCCTCTGAGCTCTCAACCTTGTTCCTTACTGTCCTCTGCTATCCTATCCTGTTACACAACTTTCCCTTCATTTCCTTCTGCTAGTTTGCTATCAACCTCCTTTTCCTGGATTTGTCTGTAAGTATCTTCTCTTGTCCTGTTTGTAGACCCTTTTGTACAGAGCTTGTCTGTTGGTTCCCATCAGTCAACCTCTG
Source organism: Ambystoma mexicanum (assembly GCF_040938575.1). NCBI lineage: Eukaryota > Metazoa > Chordata > Amphibia > Caudata > Ambystomatidae > Ambystoma > Ambystoma mexicanum. The sequence continues at coordinate 411,933,590 of NC_090941.1, read as the reverse complement.
CCCCTTCCCTTGTCTCGTTTCTACATTACAGACACCCATAGCTGCTGTTCCAAGCCATGAGCAAACAGCGTGGGCCTCTGTTATAGCAAACTGTGCAGAAGGCTTGAGTATTTCCTAAGGTTCGTGGAATACTCTTTTCCTATATCTGCATACACCCCAAGAGGGAATTCATTCTGTACCTTTTCCTTGCTAGTCTTGCCTACTCTTCGTTCTCTTTCCTTTCAGCTCTGTGTGTGCTTCTCTGTCCACTTTATTTAGGTACAACCACCCAAACCCTTTTTGGGTGTCCTGTGCCACTCTTAATAGAGTGCCATCCCTGACACTTTCATATTGATCTTCCTCAACGGCCACATGGGGTATGCGTGTTCTTATCGTTCGCCCGAACATCACTTCTGAGGGTGTTTTCCCGGTGGTGCTGTGTGGCATATTTCTGTAGTCTCGCATGAGTTGGTATAATAGCTTCTCAACAGGTTCTCCCGTAATGCGAGCAATTTGTGTGGTCCGTTTGATGTTGCTCATGAATCGCTCGACTGTTCCATTGGCCTGTGGCCATAGGGGTGTCACCTTCCTGTGCCTGAAACCCATGTATTCGACAAATCTTTGGAAGTCCTGTCCGGTGAAAGTAGGTCCATTGTCGGACTTCACTACCTTGGGTACTCCGTAGTTTGCAAACATTCGATCCATGGCTGGTATGGTGTGATGTGCTGATGTCGACGGGACTATCTGTAGATCGGGGTATCTTGAATATTCATCGACGGCCACCAAATGTATTCTCCTCCCTCCATGGGCCCGAAATGATCCACTGCTATCTCTTCCCATGTCCCCTCGGGTAGTGCGGTCATGTTTAGGGGTTCTGGGAAGGTGTGTGGCTTTACAAGTGCACAGGTGGGGCAGTCTTGTAATAGTTCCTCTACTGCGGTGTCTAGTTGCGGGAACCATAGCTTCTGCCTCAGCATCCTTTTGGTGGATACAATCCCTCGGTGTCCTTCATGGGCGAGTTCTAGTACTTTCTGGCGCAGGCTGCGTGGTATCACGAGCTTTGTTCCCTTGAGCAGCATACCTTCATCTGATTTTGTAAGTTCTTCTTTCACAGCTAAGAAGCATGTGATGTCCTGCTTGATGTCTTCGTTTATGGTCTCTTGAATTTGTTTTGCCTGCTTCCATCGCCCTGTTTCTAGGCATCGGAGGATAGTTTGTATCACTTGGTCCGTGTTTGACTCACGAGTTATGTGATCCATGTCCAGTCCTTGTGGCGTGTTGCTGTGGATGACATAGCGTATGTACTGGTCAGCTATGGATGGTTCTGGTCCACACTCGTCTTTTGGATGTCTCGAGAGGAAGTCGGCGGGGTTCTGCTCCTTTCCGGGTCTGTGAGTGATGGAGAACTGATAATCTTGTAGTCGGAGTGCCCATCGAGCTATTTGTGGTGGCATTTTTGCCTGAGGGTTGCCATAGATGAAGACGAGGGCTTGATGGTCCGTTACGACTACAAAAGGTTTCCCATATAGGAACAAATGAAAATGTTCGCAGGCCCAGACTACAGCCAGACCCTCCTTCACAGCCTGGGAGTAGGCTTGCTCGGTTTTGGAGAGGCTTCGACTGGCATAGGATACTATGTGTTTTCTGCTTTCTTCTCGGTCATCAAGTTGTGTCAAGATGGCGCCTAGGCCGACTGGACTGGCGTCGACGATGAGTTCTGTTGTTCTTTTGGGGTCGAAATATGCCATGTTCCTGGCGTCGGAGATGCGGTCTTTGATTGCTTGAAATGCTTCTTGGCACTGTGGTGTCCTTGTGAAGTCGGTGTTGATCTTGGTGAGCGCTCGGAAGGGTTCGCTGATGGAGGCGAAGTCTCTTATGTATCTGGTGCAGTAACTTGCAAGACCCAAGAATGACCTGAGGTCTGATGTGGTGGCGGGCGGCTTGGCTTCTTGGAGTGCGCTGACCTTCTCCGGGTCGGGTGTCATTCCCTTCTCAGAGAATATGTGACCGAAGAAGCGGAGTGTTTTCTTGCGAAATTCACACTTGTCTTTGTTTAGTGTGAGCCGTGCCTCTTCCAAAGCCATGCACACTCTCATTAGCGTATCGTCATGTTGCTCTTGATTTTGCCCGAAAACCAGGATGTCGTCGCTGTAGTTCAAGCAGTTGGGTACATGTTTGATGACGTTATGAATTTCTGATTGAAATATTTCAGCCGCGGACGACACACCAAAACCTAGCCGCTTGTAGCAGAAGAGTCCTAGATGGGTGGCGAAAGTGGTTATATATCGGTGGTACCCTTTGTTGAGGTCCAGTTTTGAGAACACGGTTGCCCCATTGAGCAGGTGTACCATGTCGGTTATTCTAGGGGCTTGGTGGCGTTCCGTTAGTATGGCCTCATTAGGCCATCTCATGTCTACGCATATTCGCATGTCTTGGGAGTCTTTTTTGGGCACGGGTACAATTGGAGAGACCCATGGGGTGGGTCCTTCCGCAGGCTCAATGATGTCTGCCTCCATCAGCTTTGTCAGTTCATTTTCAACTTGTTTTTGAATATTGATGGGTATTCCTCGGTAGTGTTGGGCTATGGGTGGGACATTGGTGTCGATGTGGAGGTCTATCTGCCTGTCCTTTAATTTTCCAAGGCCTTTGAACAGTGATGGGAAAACTTGGTCTATGCTTGCTGTGGGGTCTAGATATTTGTGTACCATGAGGTGATACAATATGTGGATTAGTCCCATTTCTATTGCTGCTTCGTAGCTCAGTATGCATCCGCTCTCAGTGGCTGCCTTCTTTCATGTTCCTTGTATCGACACAACGCCATGAAGAACCCTTTGCATGCCAGCAGGGTTTTTGATCCATATGGAAAAATGAGTGTTCGAGCTGGTTGCAGGTGGGGGGCATTTGGTATGCTTTCATAGACCTCTTCACTGATCACGTTCACGGGTGCCCCCGTGTCAATTAGAAATTCTGCTGCCATCTGATTTACTTGTATTCTGAGTATTGGGCTATGTTCTTTTGCTGTGCTGTTTCCTAGGGCGTATAGGTATCCCTTCTTTCTTGGCGTTTCCTGGTGTCTTTCCAGTTGGTGTTCTTTTTCATCGGATGATGCACTTGACATGCTGTCAGACTGTGACTGTTCGATGAGGCACCTTATGTACCTTCGTGGTCTTCTTCTTGCCTTGGGAAGTGGGGTCTTGTTCTCCCTCCATTCTCTCCTGTCGTGCCTTCTTTCTGTTGGTTCGTCGTGGGGTTTGTGGCGCCCTTGCTCATGGAGCTGGCGTGCTCCTCGATGGTGGTGGGGTCTTACTTGACTTTGTTCCGGTTCTGGCATGGACTTGTAGTTCCTTCCTGCTCCTCTCATTTTGCTGCGGAAAATCAGACACACGGCTTTGTAATGGTTTTCTCCACCACACGTGGAGCAGTTCTGGCCCATTGCGGGGCACGTTCCTTCGTGGGGGTACTCGTGTCCGCATCAGTAGCAGAAAGGATCACTGTTTCTTGTTGTCCCCTCCAGTTTGTTGAGGCTCTCGTGTTTTCCATGGGTGATCTTTATGTCATCCAGGCCTTCAACTTGTGCGGCGAGGGCTGCCTCAGATCGCGCCAGGCGTAGGATTTCGTCTAGGTTGCGCGGCTGCTGCAGCAGTCGTTTGCAGAAGTCGGCGCTTTCACACCCCACTATGATTTGTGACCTGAGGGCCTCCTCATTGGAGTAATTATTGTAATCACAGTGTTTCATCTTCGCTCGTAGTCTCATGACGAATGTGTCTATGGTTTCACCGTTGTGCTGTTTGGTGGTGTGGAACACGTGCCGTTCATAGTCCACATTTGTGTGCGGTGTGAAATATTCCGTGAGCATTGTTTTTAACTTGACGTACGTGTCTATGTTGCTCTCAGGTATTTCTTCAAGAATGTCTCGCACATTTGAACCTACGGCGTGATTTAGAAGGTTGAGCTTTTGTTCGTCTTCTAAAGTACCTGCCGCTTTGAGACACACTTCGAAGTCCCTCAGCCACCTCTTCCACCTTGAACCAAGGGTGCCGGTGTCAGTGAGGTCGAAATTCGCTGGCAGCTGGGTTAAAAGGCTGTCTGTCATTTTCCTGTGGCCGGTGCTGACTGGCGTCACTGGAATGGTCAGTGAGTCTTCCTCTGAATTGCTCATGGGAAACTGTTCACAAGTGTTATTTTGGCTGACCTGGATGGTGGTTCCCTTTCCCTAGCGCGGTGGTGCCTTGGTGCCAGCAGGGGGCGCTGCAATGGGTTGCAAGTCTCTGGTGTGCTTGTTCAAACTTGTGGTGGAGAGGAGAGGGGCTATGTTCTTACCCCTTTGACGTATTTTGTTGGAGCGGGAGGTTCGCGCCTCCACCGCTCGTCTGCGCGTGCTCGTCTGCACGTGTTGCCGTTGGCGGGAGGCCAGTGCTCCTCTACCACCTGGGATATGCAAAACGGGGAGTCTCCGCTCAACCCGCTGATGTCTGAAGCGTGTGTGGGCTGGGCCTCCCAGACGTTGCCGTCGGCGTTCTCTGCCGCCCGGATGACACGCTCTTGCGGGGAGCTGTCACAGCTGCTCCCCGCTGATTTGCTGCGGCGCTAACGCCAGAGGGTGGATGATGGGGAGCCTTCGCGCTCCACCCACCTTGGCAGGCCCTCCAGGCACCCGAACTCAGAGGCTCCCAGTGGTGTCAGGTGGCACACCACGAGCGGCGGACCGGAGAGCGCAGGCACGGCGGGACTTCGTGTCCGCCTCGTCGCCAGTGTAATGTGCTCGAACATGGACCTCCTCACGCTCTGCTGTCGGACGCAACTCACTACGCACTGAAAGAGGACCGACACAGAGCTGGGGTGCAACACGTCTTTAACATGCGCGGGTCGCAGCCCGCGAGTAACCATAAACACAAACAGAGGACTTCTGTCCACAAGAGAAACGAGTGAGGACATCACACTAAGGACGCCTGGTTTTACCAGGCATCCTTAGCAGGTCCAGCGAGCCGACCAGGATGCTAACAACGGGCCCATTATTAACGGGCCCGTTGTTAGCATCCTCCCCATTCCCATTGAGCCCTATGGGGGCTCGAATGGTAATGGGGATGTACTGGGTCCGGGTTCCTTGAATGAGGAATTACCGGGCCCCCCAAGGTCGGAATGGCCCAGTAATTCCTCATTCAAGGAACCCAGACCCGGTACCCGGTAAGGGGGTAGCCATGCCGCTAAAAGCTGCATGTTTACCTCCTTCCTCGTAATGAGGCCCCCTGTGTATTATCCACCGGGCATTGAATAGGAAGGGTTGCCAGGATATCCAGGAGAAACTACAATCCTACTGCCCGGGGTGTTTGCTTAGATCTACAGCCATGGTGCCACTGAAGATACCTAGCTATTGCAAAGAACGAGTGGGAGGTAGAGCTTTTTCCATCTTTGGCCCTAAACTCTGGAACTCCTTGCTGGTGGAACTACAGCATACTGAAAATTTCAAGCTTTTCAAGGGCAGACTAAAATCCCATTTGTTTGCTTGATTGACGTCTCGCTCTCCTACTATCTGTGCTGCGCCATGATGCCTTTGATGATAGTGTGCATTATAAATACCTGATTGAATGGCCTAATTCCATTAATTGATGGCCCTCATAGTAAGAAGAGGGGATGGAAAGGACTGCAGGCGATTGGCTCATTTTCGAAGATGGTTCGTCCTTCGTCGGCTGGTTTTAGTATACCACAGTCCAGACACTTGTGGGGCTATGGCAGGTGGAAGGCATGGTCTTTGTGTATCTGCAAGTGGCCCCACCTACTGGGGCCTCATAGCTCCTGCTTGCTCATTGGAATAACGCTGGGCCCTGGACCCCACTCTGCCAGCACCTGACAATTGAATTAAGGACCCCAAAATACATGTTTGCATGTCTTGTTCAACTGAATAGGTAGATCATAATCAGTGGTAAATTACAGGACGTCTCCAGAATTTAACATTTATATTTGGGTGAGAAGAACCGACTAGGGCTATTCCAACTGCAATCCCCTGCATAGCTTCAGGTGGCTGCTGAAATCTGTGTCTTCTGGCAAGAAGATTACCCACCCACCCCCAACCCTTTTACATTGTCAAGTGTATTTTCATAATGTCTGTTTGCTCTTTAGGAACGTCACATTTTCTTACATTGTGCACAATCATAGTCGTTTTGTTTAACCTATTTCTATTAAGATGTATGTATTTGTCAGAAAGGTTTGTTGTATACTTTTACCAGCCAGAACTGGCAACATATTCAAGACTATAGAAGTGATTCAGGTCACAGTGTATGCTTTTCAGATTAGCTCACAAATGATAGTTACACAGAATATAGTGTTGCTTCATAAATAATAAGAATAATAGTCCCGATTCACATGCATAGGACAAAGTTTATTTGTCTCTTGGTTTACCCTTGGAACATTATATTAATGTAACTTTGCATGATGCCCTGTAGCCGGGGTCTTCAATCTGTGGCTCTGCAGATGCTTCAAGCACTTACTGTCATGATCCCAAATCATTGGCTACGCAGCGCAGGGCTGATGGGAGTTGTAGTCCAAAAACCCAGAAGAGCGAAGGTTTGCAAAACACTACACTAGAGAGTCAGAGACTGCTGGCAATCCTTGTGACATCATCTTCTGCATTGTCACTTGCAGCAATGTCAATATATATATGCAAATTACGGGCTATGCATGTGTTTTGCCACACAGTGTCTCGCAATTCCTAGAGCTGGCCCTGTGTGGGACCTTGTAAAGGAATGGAAACAAAGACTCATGTCACAAGTGAAAGGAGGAGTTTCATAAGAAAACCGAATTCGTTTTATGCAGCTGGTGCCTTATCAATGTGTCATCAAAGGTATACCAAATTAGGATGAGCGGGAGTCAGACTATCTGTCGAAAAATGAAACGTAAAACTGTAGAAAAATGTGATTGTACTATATATATAGAAACCAAGATATGATCACTGTGAAGGAACATCAAAAAGACCCGTGTTAGTTGAGAAAAAAAAATAAATAAATCACAATTTAAAAAAAACAGCGCTGGTGCAGATGCATGGAGCGGGGCTATCGCCCTCCATGCCCCGACCCCCGGCTACCCCCTCAGTTCGTTTTACCATGCTTGGTGGGACTGGATGCTTCTCAGTAGCCCAAATTTTCACTCAACGCATTATATGACAGATCTATTTCCTCGTCCGATCTACATGTGTTGTCACCAGTGTCTAGAGTCCGCCCATTATTGGGATCTCAGCATCTTCTGTGACTCCTTTTCAGGAGATGTGTTAAGAAAATGTCTGTTGCGTTGGGGGGGGGGCAAGTGTTGAAACATACCAGGATGTTGGCCAACCAGTACAAACAGCATCAATACGTATTTTAACAGCTGTTTAGAGTTTTTAAACTTTGGTGAACGTATTGGGCACTTAGGAATTTTTTGTTTAGGCACTGCACCCACTCTTTTATTTACACATCTTGTCGACCCCCCCTGGCTTTGTATAATATTTCTATGTATAACATTGATGTATGTCATTGCTTACAAATTAAAATTGAAAAAAATGTATTGGGATATTTATTAATAAAAAATATTTTTATTACATGGATACACCATACGTTCGGTTGATGTAGCACGAGCTGGAAAAGAGTATTCCAAAACCTAGCTCTCCTAATATTGATTAGTGCATTGGGAAGCCTTGTTTAAGAGTCCTACTCTTCAGTGAATCCGAACCTTACTCGACATCAAGTCACAAAAGACTCTCAAGGCAAGTTCTTCCCGTTTCTCGACAGCATGGTAGCCTGGCAGCTGCTTCCCACGTTGTACTGGGTCCAGGGAGTTCCTTGTGAATCTTCTTTGGCTCGCCACTAGAGCACCAATGCCTGAGAGGTTCCCCCTTGTTAGTTAATTGCAACTCCGGGCTGAGGGCTCCTCATAATCTATCACCATATTTTCTGTTGAAGTTGTGCCTCGGCAAACTAAGGCCACAAACCAGGCTATCATGATATGATATGATATGATGCGATTTGGTATTCATAACCCGCCAGTACACAAGTGTTTCTAGGCAGCACAAGACAAGGGAGGGAGACAGAGGGAAGACAAGACAAACAATCCTACCAGGCCCAGTTAGAGGTAGCTGAGCGAAGGGCTCTAGTAGGAAGGTATTTAGACAGAGAGTTGGATATAGTGAGGACCCCAGACACAGAAAGCCTTGTGGATGATGCAGAGGGTCTTGAACTTGATCTTTGCAGCCACTGGGAGCCAGTGGAGAGATTTCAGGGCTAGATAGATGTGTTCACTGGGCTTGAGGCCAAGGATAAGTCTGGCAGTCCTGTTCTGGATTAGTTGCAAGGGGTGAAGAGTAGAGTTAGGCAGATTGAGAAAGAGGCTCTTGCAGTAGTCCAGCCTGGAGAGAACCAGAGCTCTGGAGACAGTGAGCTTCAGAAGCAGTATCCCTGAGGGCTTTCTGCCTAGTACTGGGGTTTGTCCCAAGGTTCCCCAACAAGCTGGGAAGTCAGTTCCTGGAAACATTTAGAGTGCAATAGCTCCATTATTAATTCTACCTGTAATACAGAACAGACTTGTGCATCTAATGGCTTCTAGATGTAAGAGTTCTGCCCCCGCTTGGGGTGTTTCTCAATCAGAATCTTTGGCTGGCTCATCTTACTCTATTACAACCATCTCCATGGAGGCTTCTTTGACAAGCATTCCTGACATGAATGCCGGATCCAGAGGTGATTCTAGGTTTGTCCTTTCTCAATCCAGTGGGTCAGTTGAAAGGGTTTCAAGAGCGGATTGGTCACTTACAATGACCACATCATTTAGGCCTGCAGGAACCAATTATTCAGCTTTCGTGTTTGCAGACATTTTGAGGCATTGAGCTTTCACCTTCAGATCAGTCTATATAGATCATCCTCAGCAGGAAACAGAAGATGTACCTTACTATACGTTTCAAAGGTTTGCAACTTCGTCTGCTGTGAAGAATTATTTCAAAGGCTAATAAAGGAGATTCAGGCTAGAGGGCTTAAGGGAGAACCCAATCACAATAAACACCTTGGAGATATGGGAGAACTTAAACAAGAGTTTTAAATTGGCTCCATGGCCACCGTCAAGGATGCCCATCTTTGGGAATCCCGCATTCCCACCGGGAAAGGAATACAACAGGTTTAAGCGATGGGTGGAGGGAGGGATAAGAGAGATTGCAGATCTGTATGAAGGAACCTGATTCAAGTCATTTGAAAGTTGCAGTAGAGACGTAGGCCTAAGAAGGGGGGACCTCTTTGTCTATCTACAATTGCGACACTGGGCAGGAATCCCCACAATGATGGAAGGGTCTACAAGGGGGCAGACAGAGTGGGGAAAAAACTGATGTCCTCAGCAGAGAGCAACCGGGAATTGATTTCACCGATTTATTAGATTTTGTTAAAGGGGGAGGAGGGAGGAGATGGGAGAAGGTAAGGGGAAAGGCATTCACGGATAAGGAATGGGACACAGCACTAAAAGGGTGGTATACCCTGTTTACCTTGGTCCAGCAGCATGAGTTACAGTACACATTGCTACACCATTGGCAGTATACCCCAGATATACTCCACAAGATGTACACCTCAATGTCAGCAATGTGTTAGATGGGATGTGGGGAAGTGGGAACGATGGAACACATCTGATGGGGCTGCCCGCAGCTCAAACACTTCTGGCAGGAGGTGAAATCAAAGGTATTGGAAATAATGGGAGTGGATATGAAAATTGATGTAGTGATGGTACTCTTATGCTCCTTGCCAGAGGGGGAACAAAAAATAGGTGGGAGTGCGGCAATGCTATGGCCAAATTTAATGATAGCACAAAGAGATGTATAGTGAAACAATGGAAACAGCTGCCATCTATTGTACAATGGTACTATGCAATATGGGACACAGTGGATGTGGAGAAGATGACGGTGACAGTGAGGGGCCAACATTAAGGAAATTTAACAAAGTGTGGTCAGCCTTCCCAAGTTTTGCAACCAAGGGTCTCAAGCACCTATACATCCCAAAGAGACTGAGGGTGCTGGGGATCTTGGAGCAGGAAGAGGAGTGAGCTGTAAATAGCAGGACTTAAAGGGCCGACCGCAGGAACTGGTTGGGGGGAGGGGGCAGAGCGAAGGGGAATGTTGCAGCTGTTATGGTATGGAATTCTTATTGAAATTGTGTTATGCAAAAGAATATGGAATAACAAAGTTCAATGTATATGTGAATAAGGTTTAGCGAAAAAAGGTCTGGTTGGAATTTTTTTTTATAATACAGGAGGTTCAGTCATTCTCAGTTGCAGAGACACGTGCACTCTCCTAGTCAGTGCCATCAAGTTTTCATTGGTCGATTCCACCACCTCCAGCAGTTGCTCCTCCACCACTACCTCCTCCTGTGCCACCTGCTCCGATGGTGGTCACTCCTCCTTCAATGGTGGCTGGGCCTTCAACCTCTTCTCAGCGATGGGATCAAGATCATTTGGGTCCAGATGAGGAGAGCATGGATCCTAATTCTTTGATCTGAGCTTTCCACTAGCGCCTAGATTTTCTCATTGAGTTCATGGGTCTTGTGATCCCCAAAGCCCCAACTTCAGAGGGAGCAGCTCTTGCTACAGTATTATTCTATAAAACACAGTTAAGGACCAGAATCTACATCCAGAAAGATGTTCTGGCGGAAGATCCGAAGGTTTGACCGAATCCAGGACATTCTTTTCTGTCTGTCTACAGAAAAATGTATTTGTGTTTCAGAGAGTCTTCAGTGGTTGCAGCAGTGAAAATATGGAATACATCGACTGCAACATCTTATAATTGACTGCTAGATGGACTGTATAAAAAGGGTAATATAGAAACGATCCTGGCGGTAACTCACCAGAAGTTGTGGGCAGTATTTGCTGATTTTGAGCCCTACCTACCACCCAAAATAAAAGCTTGCTTTTCAATCAGGATTAGCAGATGCTAAACAATAGGCAGCTGATATGATGGAGTCTATCTACTGTTCAGCAAAAAGAAAAACACCCTCCAGGGACATGTGTCTCTTGGAGCATGTGCCTTTGGTTGGGAAGCCTGCCTGGATGTCCAATATGTCCATGATCTTTGGACTCCCGAATGCCACATCCATGTTCTTGAGCTGAAGGCCATATAGCTGATCATGAGAGCCTTCATTCCTCTTGTGTTGGGCAGAAGTGTACTTTTTGCTGAGAGAATACAATGGCTATGTTTTATGTAAACAAGCAGGGTGCCTTCCTGTCCTAGAGCTGTGGGAATGGGATTCAATTCATCGCATTTTTCTCCAGGCTGCCCTTCTTCCTGGAGAGAGCTGCATACTATCAGACAAATAGAGCAAGCTAAATAACCAATCTCAAGAGTGGGAATTGACAGGCGAAGTCCTGATCCCAATTTGCAGGGCTGGGGTGTCCCAGCCATACATCTGTTTGTGACACAGAGCAACAGGACATGCAGGTCCTATGCCTCATGAATAGGGAGTGTAGTAGATTCAAAATGGGATGCCAAGAATCTGTGCTGGAGCCAATTCTCAGCTAAGGCGTTCCACCCCATCCCATTGGTTCACAAGGTTCTCAGGAAGTTCAAGGAGTCGACCAACGTTTACTTAATCCTGACACCACCCTCCCTCCCTCCCTTAGCCAACAAAGGTTTGGTTCTCGGAATTCATGAAACTAGCAACCTCCCCTCAGTAGCTCTTCATCATTCCAGACCTTCTGTATCAGCAGGGGGGCAATGTGTTCCATCCCTCCCCTTAATCACTGAACTGCTCAGCCTGGTGTCTGAGATGCTAGTGCTGAGCCATCTAGGCTTATCAGAGAGAACGCCAATGATTCCAAAGGCAGCAATGAAGGACTCCACTAGAACACAATATCATAGAAAATTCCTCTGGGTTTCTCATTTGTCCCTGGTGTGCCATCATCATCCCCTCAATGCTACGCCAGATCTAGTGTTGTCTTTTATTGAGGACTTCACAGGCGTCTGGAGTCAAATCAGATTCTTGCAGAACTTACTAGGCATCGCAGCACAATCTGGCATCAAATCCAACTTATGCAGCGTTTACTTGGTGGCTCTTGGCTATTACCTCAGTTGAAGTGGCTTATATCTTTCCTTTGCAAACCCTATTACCAAAAGGCATTTTGAGGGTCCCTTGAGACAGCAGCTGCCTGACAGACTGCCACACTCGTGAGATTTGAATGTGGTTCACACATCATTTGAGTCTATGGCTGAGGTGGAAATTCATTTAGTCTCTGGGATCAGCATTCCCCGTGGCAATTACTTCCACTAGAATATTCAGTGAAGGGAGGGCTCTATCTGACAGGGAACCATGCACGTGTTTCCACAAAAACAAAGTGGTGCTTCAGACCCACCCTTACTTTTGTCCCAAAATAGTTACAGATTTTCACATCAAGCAAGAAATGTGTCTTCCCACTATCCTTAAGGACCCTCAGTCCAATGCGGAGAAGACCTTTCATTCTCTTGATGTTTCTAGTGTTGTGAAGATTCAGATCTTCAGAACGTTTTGTTGTTGTCAATTGCTAGAGCCCTACGATATGCCTAGTGGCTTTGAAAGCAGGAATAGCCAGACTGATGGTATTGTGCATTCTAGCGTCATATAAACGTCAGAACAAATCTCCTGAGGTATACACATGGTTCCCACTGATAGCTACCCAGCTGTTACATAACGGGATGGAAGGAAAGATAATATTAATTAAATTCAAAAATGGTAAAAAAGGTCAGTTGCATCTACACATCACATTTTATTGAAACATCATCATAAAAGAACATTAATTAAAACGTATGCAAAAAATAACACATACATATCAACACTTTTGTCCAGTTAGAACCTATCCGTATCAGACAATGTGCATAAATCGAATTATCACAACAATTATAGGTGTGGTTAGTAACCTTGGTGAGTAACATATCCCACACAGTTTGTTTTGAAAAGGGGGCCTTTGCCCTCACACTTCAGTGTCAACACCTAAGTATGTTTCTCGCCTTAAAACGAGTCTCTTTATGACCTAATCTTTGTTTTGAGCTCGTTCTAGACTGTCTTCAGGACACATGGGACGCCTTTGTGGTACGTGTAAACCACGCATTTTCATGTCAACATGGACAAATATGTTGATTCTTCGGTCTTTGCCGGAGTATTCTGTTGCGCATCTGACGCACAAGCGTGGGGGAAAAATTACTTTTGTTTGCGATCCCGTTTTAATGCACTTTGATGCATTATCACTATTTTTTATTGGTCAGTTTTTAGTTCAGTTAAACTGTTTTCTTTTTTCTTTCGGAGATGTTTTCAAGTAATTCCTAGAACGGATCTTTAATTCCGCGTGGATGCAAAATAGCTATTCTCTCTTTTCTGCCGGAAATATAGAAAACTCCAGTGGTGATTTCCAAACAACGACAAATAGAGATTATTCTCCGTTTACAGCGTCTTCTTTTTTCTTTCGTTTCTTGCTATCGCCCTTTGTAATGGTATTTGCCCAACTTCTTTATTCAGGGTGTCGCAAATCTTCTTCCAGAGGCCTGCATGCTCATACGGTCAGGGCTAAAACTGACTCTGTAGCCTTTCAAAAGCATACCCCAATCAATGTCATCTGCAAAGCGGCTACTTGGGCTTCTTTCTCAACATTCTGCAGGCACTATTCCTTGGCTATGACCTCCATGGATGATGCTCGTTTTCGTCACGCAATTCTTCAAAATGTGTCTGGTCAATAGTTGGACAACCACTGGTTAATTCATGTGTTTTATAAATCTCCCATCAGTTTGGTGGAAAGGCGACTGGACATAGGAGTATATAAAAGTTACCCTACGTAGTGACCTAGCACCTTCCACACTCCTCTTCAGTCCCCTTTCCTCTATGCCTCTCCATCCACCAACCCGTCCAATCTCATGCTTGTCCATACTTAGGCCGTGGTAATGCGCTGGCAGGTGTAGTGTCTGGGCGAGGTATGGAGAGTGGATCCCTGCTCCGTGCATTTGCACTGAAACTGGGGTTTCTTAAACAGAAAAAAGGTGACGGTCTAGTCTCCATGTAGACGTATCCCATCATTATGGAGAAAAGGGGACTGTGCACTAAGGGTACAGTGGTCACTATGGTGTGTAACATTCACATTTTACTGCTCCAACATACAGAAACGCCATGATGTGTAAGGTCGAAGTTAATGCATAGAGTAACTATCCCATACCGCATTTGCTAAACATTGGTATGTGAGCATAACACATCCCTGTTCCTCGTGTCTGCTATCATAACATAGGTTCATCCTCATGACCAGGCTTGGAAGTTGCTGATGTTGTAAGTAATTTGTGCATGTGTGTTAAAGATAAGTAGTGCATCCTCTGGCTACTTTCAAGGCTCTGACATATCTGTCAGTAACACTGCCTGCTTCATTAATGTCTGCAGAGATGTGTCATGCATACATTTGAAGTGCATAAGTGTTGTATTACTCACAGTGTGGGTGGTGTGTTTTAAGTTCATGCCTTTTTTTCAACAATACTGTGTTCCTTGCACAATGGTGTCATTTTCTTGACAGCTGCATTTGGGTATCCCCAATACATGCACCAGATGTCAACTATTGTAGCCAGAGGATACTAGGAGCACACCAACCCGAGTATAGCTTTGAAGGACAGTACGTTGAAAATTGAGAGACACTCAAACGATGTCATATCTAGACATTGAAGCCCTGACCACAAACAGGGCAGATACATTGGGTTTTTCATCTGAAGAAGCGGATGTAATACTAGGTCTAATAAAATATAGTGGCTTTGGGACTGGTAGTACCAAACAACGAGACCCCAAACAACAGATTAAACAATTGGCGTATTTAATTCGAAAAGAAATTAACCGAAAGTTACATGCAATAACTTTAGGGAGATATCACAAAAGCCAAGGGATCCCGAGAGGGTTACGGGTTCAACTGCACCCAGCATTGTGAAAAGAAAGCAAGATCTTCGTAAAGAAATGGGAAGCCATACTTAACAAGTGCTCTCTAGACCTCATATTGCCTACTATACAGGAATTGGCAAAATATATATCTGATCTCCATAAAGAAACTCAAGCGATAGAAGAGGCTTTGGTAACCACACTAAATAGAGAAGAAGTGGATGTTATTCTCCAAGAGATCAATGAAAAACTGACAGAATACAAAACCGAATTAGAAACCAAACAAATCCGTAAATTCAAGAGAGATACATACGACTATCTCAAGGACGAAGTCTACAATTGGATGGACAAATATGGTCCTCCTCTAAGGAAGCCCAAACCTGCACATTCAAGTGAGACATCAAGTTCAGGGACAGATACGGAAAGAGAACCTGTGAATAGAGAAGAACAACACACGGCAGGTACTTCCGGAATACCAAGAGTATCAGAGACACCACCGAGAGACAGACCGGCATCTTTTTTAGACAAAGGAAGAAGAGAACGAGAAGAGGGAGGAAAAAATACAAAAAGGCAAACCCAACACGAGACTTCAACAAAAGAAAACTTTGTGATGAATTTATCTTCCAGAATATTGACTAACAACGAAACAGAAACACTGCAAAAAGGTTTGAGTTTTGTACCGACATATGACAGTACATTGTTTGAATCTAAAATTGAACTTTACAGATTAATCAGAAAAATGAAACTTAAAGTATTTTTCAGTGAGCTGGATCACGAAAGAATTGTTGAAGAAGTAGAACTTAAAGAGTTTAGAGGTAGAAGTACCTTTGTTCCACCGATCAGCATACCTTCAATAGAAATTTTTCAAAAACAGGTGACCAGGGATTTTGAAAAAATACGGTTTGAAGGTCATTCTACACGCAATATAAAACCTCATGAATTAAAATTGATACGTGATCTATATGGAGATACATCGATTACAATAAGGTCTGCGGACAAAGGAGGAGGTTTGGATTTACTAAATACTATATACTATGAAGAAGAATGCGAGAGACAATTGAGTGATGTCAATACCTATGCATGCTTAACAACAAACCCTATACCAGAGATACGAGAGAATTTGAAAATATTGCTTGACAAGGTGGAAGAACTAGAGTGGATTAATCACCACACGAAGAAATTCTTGACTAATTCGTATCCTCGAATACCACACTTCTACACCCTACCGAAGGTACATAAAGACCCAAATTAGACCTCCTGGAAGACCCATCGTTGCAAGGATGAACAGTATATGGGAACCACTTGGCAAATATGTTGATTATTTTCTACAACCACTCATCCAGAAAACCAATACATACATTAAGGACTCGACACATTTCCTACAACTTTTGAATTCAATACCATTTAATTCTAACAATAACTGTTTTACCATAGATGTAAAGAGTCTTTACACCTCAATCCCACATGACCAGGGAAGCGAAGCTGTGAAATGGATGCTACTTAAGGCAGAAGAGATACCGGCACAAAAAGAATTTATAATGGCCTTACTCGAATTCATAAGCAATAATTCTTATTTCCGGTACAAAGATTGTTATTACCTCCAAGTAGCTGGTACAGCCATGGGGGCCACCATGGCCCCATCTGATGCGAACTCATTTATGCATAAATTTGAGTCGGAACACATACTACAGAACGAACATTGGCACCCGAAGTTATGCCTGTGGATCAGGTATATCGATGATATTTTTGGGGTATGGAGAGACACAGAGGAGGAATTACTCCATTTTTTTACATATTTGAAAAGCAAAGATGCAAGAATCCAATTCACGCATGAATACTCGCAAGCCAATATTCATTTTCTGGATGTAGACATCAAGATCACAATCATGGGATAGCAGACCACAGTCTTCCGCAAACCTACAGATCGCAACAACTTGCTACAACGTCTCAGCTTCCACCAACCAAGTCTTATTAAAAATCTCCCATACATCCAGATGCTAAGAGTTAATAGACTGGTAAGCGACCCAGAGGACTACAACACCGCCATCAGAGAAATGGGTGAAACATTTCTGGAGAGAGGATGCTCAGAAGAAGAAGTCAATGTAGCACAAGCAAGGGTAGCCACCCAGAACAGAGAAGGCCTTTTGAAAGTCAAAACCAAACAAGATGAGGCTCCACCACTTGTCTTCGTATCTAAATATTCACGACAGAGTAATCGGATCAAAGGCATTATTAAAAAACACTGGAACACATTACTATGCGATCAACGTGTCGAACATCTGTTCAAAGAAGTTCCCACATTTGCCTATCAGCGAAGCCAGAATCTTAAAGACAGGTTGGTTCAGACTAAACCAACACTCAAGAACAAAATCACAGAACGGATTGGGACATTCCCTTGTTTGAACTGTAGCAATTGCGGTTACGTTATGAAAGGCGAATCAGTGAAACACCCTCAGACGGGAGAGACAATTAGACTCAAAGGTTTTGCGACTTGTGACTCTTCTAACGTGATTTATGCTATCAAGTACCCGTGTGGCCTATACTACGTGGGCCAAACCCTAAGGGCAGCTAAAACAAGATGGAATGAACATATGTCTTGCATAAGGAACAATAATCCCAACTCAGCTGTGGCTAGACATTGGTTTGACAGGAAACACAACCTGGCTCAGATCCGGTTTGTGATTTTGGAAGTGGTAACTAAAAGAGATATCCACGAGAAGTTACAGAAAAAGGTTGGATCAAAGGGAATCCTTCTGGATTGACCACCTGAGTTCCCTGACACCAAGGGGGCTCAATGAGGAGATTCATTTCTTGTGCTTTTTATAAATGATTACTGTAACATAATGCTTGATGAGTCACACCCTAATGAGAATTGACACTTGTGATATTGAAACTACAGCACACTTGAGTCCCTTACCAGGAGATCGTTTTTTGGCTTTAGGTTTAACTTTAACTGTGAGTTTCACTATGATTTTTGTGACGGACATTGAGTTACCATGTATCTCTGTTATCTTAACAATGGATTGTGTGATGCACACCAAGTTTTTGCTTTAAACAAGCTAATCTGTTGTTCCCAAAGTGGAGTTAACCATATTCACCAGTGTACACTCCCTAAATCTTGGTTCTAGACATTATGCATCTTTAAGCGTATTACAGACCTTCAACAGACCTTACAAGATTAGGCCCGTTCATATATCCTATAACATAACGGGGAGGAATATGCTAACTCCCTGGTTCTAACAACATATGATCTGTCCCCTATTCAGCTCCCGTTATACCTACGCTATTTTGGTGCTTACTTTCACTTTCTCAGTGCTTCTCCCTCGCTTTAGGGTTCTTTTAAACCATTTACAAATGCCTCCTTGCATTGCAGATACACTCCCATACATCACTTAAGCACAACACATCAGTAGTAATACACGCGCACACATGGGTGATGACTAATTGGCACATTTCCACGTAATGCTTCTGTTGACAGCGAGTTCCCATGGCGACATCCCCGGCCCAGGGCCTGGGCCCAGGGGTGGGGCGCGAGGCGTACGTGCTCCATGGAGACCACGACGCCTCGTAACGTCGCCATGGCAACATACAAAAAGAACGAGAACCGGCGCAAGCACGCTTTGCAGCGGCTCACTCGGCTCAAACGACTCGCGAGTATCTGCTGAATGGTAAGCACGGCTCGCATTATAGATGCAGCACATATATTTTCTTGAAAGTAGAAGCCTAGTGACATTCTACTTTTTACTTTTAGATATTTCCGTGTACAGGCACGTACATAGTCGAGAACCCTACATGACTCAGGTAGGACATTCAGGTTTATAAGGTACTTCTGGATAGAGTAACTTACACTGTCAGCTAACTAATTGGTGTATTTGTTATATTTTTTTTCATCTATGTGCACGGACGCTATCAACATGACATTTTTTCTGAATTAATGGGGACAACATGTAATGTTGCTTGATCATTGACAAGATATGAATGCAATATCAGTTATGTAACATCTTTTTGCCTTTACACTGCCCTGAAGAAGGTTTAATCAGAAATGCATTGGCACTTGTGTATTATGGGCAATTCAAGATGTAAACCCATTGACTAATTTTGGATTTGCAAGATTAAGTCTTTTTTAAAAGAGAAGGACAGGAATGTGAATTAAACATTTCCTGCTACAAACAAATACATTTGAATCTTTTTACTAGTACATTTTTGACGCAGATAGTCATATATTTTACAAACTGGTAGCAACTGTATGGGGCAAACTGTGAAGTGCCAACTTTGTTTTTGGAGATTTCAACTATTGTAGCCATTACATTAGTGATAGCGAGCTTTGAATCATTTAATGCATACCAGTGGCAATATTTGAGCAGGCTCCAACCTCTGCATCACCTGCACTCATCAAACTGGTGATGCCCACAACACTAGTGGCCTTTGACTCCCATAGGTGCATTAAGGATACAGGAACCATGCTCCATCCTGTGGCCATGCTTTCCTTTCTGAGCTCTGTGAGAAACCTAAGGATGTCCGCACATCTACTCCCCATGGGTAGTCTTCTCAGGTGGCCAGAGAATGGCCATCGCTTTTGGATCCTGACCCTGGGGGCGGAGAAATGAGGGAGGGTCCTTGGGGATTGGGGAGAGTACGTCCCTGGGGAAGACACAGTATTCCCCCTTCCCATTCCATGATAAATCCGTAATCCCAGGCACATGTATGGGTTAGTTACCCTTTCCCTCTAGACAGAACAACATCAGAAGATATTCTCAATTTAAAAGCCACAGAAAGAGGATGAAAAGACGGGGGATTAATAGTGGGACAGGGTAACCCCCTTTCCCTTATGAGAATCAACCTAACCCTCCTCCTGCCTTTATGGGCTATTACAAAACATCTCCCCTTATTCAACCTACTATACTACTGGGATGAGGAAGAGACGACTAGGAGCAATGAACACTCCTAAATCATTTCACCACTCTAGTACTGAGATGAGGAAGAGGCCTGAAGAGTGTTGTAAAAGTCAGGCATGTTCCAAGTTCTCCTCTTATTACAACCAGGCAGTTACCATTTGGAACTCACACCTGCAACCTGTCACATGGTTGCAGCTGTATAAGAAGGCAGGAGACCAGCAGCAAAGTGATCAGCATGGAATCCTAATTGTGAAGTGTCAGACATGGTGGGTCCTGCCGGAGAACCAGGATGCCAACAGATGCCCCCAAGGAACTGTGGAGCCCAGGGCCAGGGGGGCTGCAAGAAGACCACAGTTGTGGGAGCCTTCATGGTCAGAGCACTGGCGTAACAGGGGCCCCCGCAGCCCGCGCGGTGCGGGGGGCACCGCGACCTCATGTCCTGGTAGGGGGCCCCACTTGAAGTTTTAAAAAAAAAATAGAAAAAGAAATTTCACATTTTTTTAAATAGTTCTTTTTGAACTCACTCTGCATTTATAAAGAAATTATTTCTGAAACTGAAATAATTTCTTTATGAAGGCAGAGTGAATGCAAAAAGAAACTTTCTTTTAGAAGTCTGGGGGCTACCCCCAGCCCATGACATGAAGACCTTAGGCTGGAGGCCTCCATGTCATGGGGTGGTTGGAGCCCTATTACTTCAAAAATAAATAGTTTATTTTTGAAGTCACTCTGCCTTAATAAAGAAATTATTTCCGGTATGGTTCCGTCCTTAACGGAAATAATTTCTTTATGAAGTCAGAGTGTCTTAAAAAAAAAAGAAACAATTTATTTTTGAAGTATTATGGCTCCCCTCAACCCCATTACGTTTGCGTGTGTGTGTGTATGATGAAAGGATGCACACTTAAATGTATGGGTGAGTGCCTGGGTGTGTGTGCCTGTATGAGGAAAGGGTGCACACTTAAATGTACTGGTGGATGTCTGGGTGTGCCTGTATTGTTAAAGGGTGCACACTTAAATGTATGGGTGGCTGCCTGGGTGTGCCTGTATGGTGAAAGAGTGCACACTTAAATGTATGGATGACTGGGTGTGCGTGTGTATATATGATGAATGGTATGTGTGCTTGTGTTCAGGGGCGTGACAAAATCTACATTTCAGGGGGCTAACTATTCAAATGTTGGGAGAGGCGCTAACGTCATGTGTGGAGGGAGAGGAACAAAGTTATTTGCGCGGGGGCAACAAACTTCTTTAAGCATTTTAACGAGACTATTCTAGTGCAGCTTCAATGTTACAAGCAGTTAACTCTCTCCTTTAAGTCTGAAAGTACCCACTTATGGACTGCTGTGAGAATGACTGGTCTCCTATTCCCTCTCAACCCTTCCAATCACTCCCCTGGCATGCATGTACTAAACCCACATCACAATTTCAATTGCCTTAAAAAATTGGCATTTGAATGCAGGTACTAATAGTGAAATGCTGTATATTAGTAATTGCTGGGCCGGGGCCTTGTTAACAGCGAAACCCAGGTGTCGTTTAACACCTGTGTTCTTTTCTGTCCAGCAACTGCTCTGTAGGTCAGCCAGGTCAAGTCAACATAGCCCACAATTTCAAGGGGGGGGGAGTGCTGAAGCCCAGTCAGCTCGATGGTGTTGCACCACTACTTGTGTTTAATGCCTTGATTACTTATTGGTAATCTTCATTATGCCTAGCCCAATTCTTCCTCATCCCAGTACTTGTGTATGAGGCAGTACTTGTGTATGGGGCACAATGCCACATACACAAGTACTGGGATGAAGTAGAAGTACGTGAAGGTAATGGCTGGCTTAGCTACCTTTAATCTTCATTGCTCCTAGTCCCACTCTTCCTCATCCCAGTACTTACCTATGAGGCCTGGAGCCTCATATGTAAGCACTGGGACAAGGAAGAGGGACGTGGGGATAATTCTGGGCCAATGAGCTGATTTTGGAGGTTGGGTAAGGGATGGGAGGGAGAGGGGATGTGTGGGGGGCGGGATTGTGTAATAAATCATAATGGCCGTCCATGGCCATGCTAAGCAGGAATGATATGTGGTATTAGTGGCTAGAGAGGCATTTTGGTGCAGCCAGTCTAGCTCAGTTTGGTATGACTTTTTTTAACTACGCATTTCTGATAAAGCAGTCCTGCTAAGTGTAATGATCTGGCTAGATTGGTATTTGGGTGCTTCCAGTCTAGCCGTTTCTTACTGCGGCATTGTATATTTTTCTGGGCATCTGTGATAAAATTATATGATATAAATCATATATAACGCACCTGTAAGCAAGTGTTTTAGGCGCGACAAGACAAGGGAAGGAAAAAGGAAAACAAAGGGAGGACAAGACAAATGATCTTACTAGGCCTTGTGTAATTCAGGTCGTGCAAGTGCGGGAAAGAGAAGTGCAAGGGGAAAGGGAGTGGCGAAGTGCAAGGGAGAGGCGAGTGGAAAACAGGGCAGCAATGCTCTGAGTAAGTGCAGCCAGGGCAGCTTGGCTCTCGGTAGTCCAAGGGGAACAAGAGGCTGTAGGGTTACAGTTACAGCCCTTAACTGCGTGCTAGGCCCGGAGGCAGTGCAAGGGTGACTGATCAAGAAAGAGCCTGGACTCAGTGAGACTGAGGGTAGCCAATCAACCAGTTGGTACAGCAGACAGGTCAAGTAGGTCAGCAGGGGAGGGAGAGAGAAAAAGCAGAGGCGAAGAGGAACCTTTTGAGCTGCTTCCAGAACATCAGGTGGTCAGGCTCAAGTTTGGGAGGGGCAGGGAGGCATTCTGTAGAGGAGAGAGATCTAACCCCCCCCTCTCTGCCTGGAGAAGCATCTAACTCTTGGGGCTCGAGAAGGAAGGTATTTTGGAAGAGAGCATTTGATGTAGTGCGGGTCCCAGCCCCAGAAAGGCTTGTGGACAATGCAAAGGGTCTTGAACTTGATCCTTGCAGCCACCAGGAGCCAGTGGAGAGATTTCATGGCTGGAGAGATACGGTCCCTGGTCTTAAGGCCAAGGATAAGTCTAGCAGTCCTGGACTAGTTGCAGAGGGCGGAGAATAGAGGAAGGCAGATTGAGAAAGACGGCTGTTGCAGTCGTCCAGCTTAGAGCGCACCAGGGCTCTGGAGACAGTGACCTTCTGGGGGAAAGTGAGAAAGGGAAGAGTCCCTTTGAGGAGGTACAGCTGGTTTTGGGACTTCTTGGCGATGTCCCGAGATGTGAGGAGAGAAAGAGAGAGTGGAGTTGAAGATGACACCAGGAATGAGCGAGAGAGGAGAGGAGGCTGAGGGGAGCCTGAAGGAAAGCTGAGTGTCATTTGCATAACACTGAAAGTTAGAGGAGAAGGTAGAGATCAGGTGGGCCAAAGGGGCCAAGTAGAGGTTGAAAAACCACGGTGAGAGGATCGAGCCCTGGGGAATGCCACATGTAGAGAGAGGTGGCAGAGAGAAAGGGACCAAGTTGGACCTGGGAGGGGCGGCCCAAGAGGAAGGAGGTCAGCCACTCCAGAGCCTGATCCATGATTCCCAGGTTCTCACAGAGTCGATTGATCAGGATGGCGTGGTTGACCGTGCCGAAAGCAGAGGAAAGTTCAAGGAGGATGAGGACAGAAGGAATGCTGGAATCAAGGTTAGAGATCAGATCTTCACAGGTGTTCAGGAGAGCAGTTTCCATGCCTCTGGCAGCTCTTAAACCAGACTGATGGTCATGGAGAGATTCAGTGTGGAGAGTAAGCTGGGAGATGTCCAGCTTTTCCAAGAGTTTGGGAGAGGGGAAAGTCCCAGTGACAAAATAATGATTACATAAATGAGCCAAGGATGGAGCAAGGGTGTCAATATGGTCCTTGATGATTCTTGAGGAGCGGGCGAGCACCTGTTTCGGCAACACTTCCATATATGGGACTTGTCTAAAAACTTTGTCAGGTGTTAGAGAGAAAGAGGAGAAGGTAGGAGGAGAGGGAGAGATGGCCAAAGGGGGAGCCGAGAGAGGAAGAGGGAGACGAAAAGGAGATAGTGGACATTATGTCGTGAGTTTTAGCAGAGAAGCGAGAGGCCAAAGCCGTACAAAGGGCCTGTTGAGGGAACAGGAGAGGTAGAGACCGCAGCAGGATTGGCCAGTTCCTTTCAGATTTAAAAAGGTTTGGCTGTGTTGTTAGAGGCGGCAGAGACGAAGGTTTGAATGTGCGCTCTCTTCTTGATGAGTCTTATTGCTTCAACTGGCATTTTGGTGCAATCAGTCTAGGTATGTCTAAATGTGGCCTGGCATGCTTTACTGTAATGTTATTACGTGTCTACACTGGTCTACGTTGTGCAGCCAGTTGGACATGTTTTCATTGGGGCATGGCATTTTTAATAGCAAAGCATTAATGTTCCTGTGCCCTGTTGGTGACTTGCATGTATTGGATTGGTGTTAGCCTACAAAACAGTAGCAACACTGGCTTTTTAGCACATTTTTCTGAGAAAGTGTGCTGTATATTGCATTAAAACACATATTTATATCTTTCTCCTAGTGCACTGTGCGGCATACCACTTCAGCAGCATGTTTGTGCGTATTGCGCTAGCATGGTAATCTAAGCCGGCCCAGAGCATGGCTCGCAGGGGGGCCCCCAGATCTTGTGTTACGCCACTGGGTCAGAGATACGTAGCCGGAACTGCGGGCAAGGAAAAGGAAGCACAGTGACCCAAAGCGTGCGTGGGAAGAAACAGAGCTGCCAACGAGAACGGGAAGAAAACCAAAGTGTGAGCATGGCTCACGGGTGAAGGAATGCCAGCCGGCAGAGTCGAAAAGCAAAGTACAGCTACTTGGAGGAAACTCCTGGAGCCGGTGAGTGAAGAAGGGAAGGTCACATCAACTGGGGCGCTCCTTGGGGAGCTGTGGGAAAGTGAAGCCAACGCTGAATGAATGAAACAGCATGCGCACCATGAAACAAACCCGGAGCCATGGGTTAAAAGCAAATTAAGGACAGTAGAAGATGCAAGTGGCAAAGTAAATACAAGCAGCAAAGTAAGCAATCACAAATATTGACTATCGAACTGAATGAGAACTTTTTGGCAAAGCTACAATCTGATGACAAGTGAAAGGTGAAATTCAAATATTGCCTAGTTGAAAGAAAAGTACGAAACAAGAAAGCAAGCATGACGGATTGTGAGAGAGCATGACAGTAAGGTGGTGGAGGAGCAGAAATGCCATTAACTGAACAATCTGTATGAATACAGTGTGGCAAGGCCAAAGACTGCCAAATTATATATGACACATTGTGGCAAGCAGACCACAAACATACAGAGTCAAAAGGCTACCCTCTCGTTGACGCACAGGAGGTGCAGGCACACTACAGAAGGTTGGGTTTAAGTCATAAGCTAACCAATTGATCACACAGCTGAAATGGGAATAGTACAGATAAAACAAAATGTATTCATATTAAAGTTAAATGTTAAAAACATAGCGCAACAGGGACTAGAACATTAATCTTGCAAAGAGCAGAAAAAGCATAGAAGAATACTGTATGTGGTGTGGTTAGTAACAGCAAGAGAGGTATTTCATGTACTTTGAAACATTAACAGAACGTATCATACGTCGTGGATCTGTTGCAGCAGATTAGTCTATCAAAAAACCAAAGAATAAAATAGTTTTAAAACATGAGTTGAGAGGAGTGTGATCACAACCTACTGAATAGGGAGGAGGAAGGATCCAATGGTAATAGTGTGGCGTCTTGAGAATTCATTTTTTTTTAAACATCTTTTTATTAACATTTTGAGTCAAGATAACAAACGAACGAAATGAAAATACAGATGTGTGCATAGCTGTAAGAAGAAATCATAACGCATGTTCATAGGCTGGATATGGAAAAGTCTTTCATACTTTGCTTATCGCCCTTTGCTCACATCCAGCAAACCGCCCGCCCACCGCCTTAGGTTGGCTTCATCATAGTCAGTTTCTTCCACATTGTAGACTATTAACCCCCCGAAAAACTGACCCCCGTCACCCCTTAACTGAGTTGTTTAACATGTACTTAAACTTGACAGGCATTTTGTGTATACACATTTTCACATCACCGGAGTGGACAGCATAATCGAACACAGCATTCAATTTTACAATTAGTGTTAAGCAGTCGAGCGTGACAGACAGGTTTGTGCAAGCTTCAGAAATTGGACTCCTCTTCATCGTCTTGGGTAGATGATAGGTATGTACGCAGTGGGGCCCATATGTCCTTAGGTCTGCATACCGTGGACACTGAACGTATTGTTCTTCGTTCTCTTGGACATATAATCATTTCATATCTTTAATGCTGTCTTGCATACAGGCAAAAGGCGGCTTTTTTCTTTAGGGGCTTTGAAGATAGCTGTGGAACAAAGGCTAAGATTAGACCTAGTCATAGGTTAGTGTCCAAGGCAAAACGAGATACTGTTCTCAAACCAAGGTGTATCTGAACATGCAGAGCCAGGGACGCTGTCAAGAGAAATAGCTGTTCATAGTACGTCACTAGGAAGGATGGTGCCAGGTTCCATCCTGCAGGTCTAAAAGAAAACCTTCCCTCTGGACAATTTTTAAGGCTAAGGCACAATTGTTCCACTCTATGCGACTAAGACACCACCAGTAAAGATCTGTCATGTCGTCCGATATAATGAGGCTATCCAGGACACATCATACGTCAAGCACGAAAGTGAGCTAGGCACACAAACAGAGACCTCTGCCTGTCTCCATCTCCCAGAGAGAAAACGGCTGATAAAATCACGTGCGTTACCACTTTCACCCCTCTCAGCAACTCATTAAGAAAAACAATATTACGTCACTGGGAATTCATCCAAACTGAAATTTTTAAACCATTTAAACCAGTGAAACCATGTTTTGCATTTAAACGCAGCAGACATCTCAAAGACTGTCTAGTTCACACTTATGAGGAACCAAAACAACCAGGTACGACCCAAACAACCCTATGGAATCTACCGCAGTCTAAGGACACCATAGATGCGGAATGTGTACCGTTTGATGCCTAACTAAAGACATGAAGGACATTGATCTCAATGGAACGACATGGAGATTCAACGTTGACCTGTAATGGGTTGACTGTGTGGTCTGACAACTGCACCAAGACCTGCAAACCCTCAATTGGGAAAGCCAAAGACATTGCTGAAGTGAACTAAGAAGAAGTAATCTGCTTGAACTGTTGATCCAATCCAGAAGGAATGTAAAGTTGATCTGGATTTGTTTTGACCATTGAAAGATTGAGAATAAGTGCAAATTGACTTACTTGAACATGGGGAAGGGAACCCCGAAGATTTGTGGAACTTTCTTGAACTTGGGGGATGGGAGCTGTAAAGTAAGCTAGGAGCTTGGAGAGCACACACCTTTATTTCAATCACTATTTCTGTTATTGCTGGCATCACTACACATTGTTTAGATTTAGTTGTGAGGGCAAGGATAGGTTTTGGACACAAGTAGACTTTTAAGTTGAATTTGCTGACTTTTCTTAGTTTCTTTAAGGTAGGGGAATCTCACCTAAAGTTACGCCTTCATCGATCCTGACATTTAATTTAATAAAACAATTCTGTTGGAACTTTGAATCCGTTGTCTGTGTCTTGCTTCATGATTCCTTAACAGCTCATACAGGATGGTGTGTACCAGGAGGTTGAATGCATCCCACCTCTTTTTACAGTTTTCGATGGTTCTGGGAGGGGCAGACACTGCCATTTCCTTGTCCCACACATTATCACAGATATGGGCCTACTTGCTGTCAGGTAGCCGACAAGTGTGGGAGCCTCATTGGCGACCTCCTGGGCCAGAACAGTGAGCTTCTGCTCAGTGATTTCAGGACCTTGTTACGGTATAACTAAAAGTGGTTTGACAATAGCAATAGGGTTCTTGGGGTTCTAGCTTATTTAGTTGATTGAAGATACTAATCTTAGGAACTAGTAATAAAGAAGCATAAATGATATCAATAGGAATTTCTTGTTCTCGCTCCCTTTCAGACTGCAGAGTTCCCTTGCAGGGAATGATCATTTAAAAAGAGATAAGCTAAGTCCCTTACAAGTGTCTCTGTTTGTATCTGTCCAAGCTTGGTCCAACATCCATTGAAAAACCCTGATTTTTGTCTGTGGGCTGAAGGTTCCAGGGGTTCCTGTACCCACTTCAATGAGCCTGGTTGTTTTTAGGTCCTCCTTCTGGGTTGTTCATGCACATCGTACAAAGACTTTCTCCCAAATGGTTGACATGGCTGACAAATCTCTGTAGCAGCAAAGAGTGCTCCCACGGCTCCTGGATCACAGTTGCCATTGATCTGGTCTCTGTTGGAATCCCATCTCCTGGGGCTTGATCTCAGGGCACACCCTCACTTGGTACGGTCTAACATAGGCTCCATGCCAGCAGTGATGCGGTACCGACTCGTTCCTCTTCCCTGTACCAGTCTAGTCTCCATCCTCCTCCTTACGTTTGATGTCAGAAACTCTCCCTCTAGCTGGTACCATGCTTCTCTAGGTACCTCTTATGGGTTGACATTGACTGCACTGTCAGAATTCCCTTCAAAGATGGTAACCCTCTTCCACCAAACAACTTCCTCTTACTTGGAGATTGTTCAAGGCTGCCTTTGTCTGTTGATTGCCCCTGCCTTAAGGTGGATTCTATGGAAACTTGCTGCACTTGGGCGGTGTGGGCTGGCTTGATTTTTAATTGGTTTGTGTGCTAGGGGTCAGTCGGTCTGAAAGGGTCTGGGTCTAAGGGTATGTTAAAGACAGCCACTATTTTGGATTTCAAACCGTGGCTGAATATCTGAGAGCTGTCCTTCTCTCCTCCTGGAAGCTGTGGGTGCTTTGTTTCTTTTCAGCAACTGCTGCTTTGCCATTGAGGGGAACTTCAAGTAGTATGTTACCAGTAAATCTTTTCTGCTCTGAAAAACATACAGTTTGTATCTCCCGCTGAGTTGATTTCAAGTACCTTCCTTCGTTGTTTGTGTTACAAAAGTATCTGCCTCAGTCTCACGAACCTTGCTGGTCTGAATGTTGTGTTTGCATTTTTTCTCCTGTGCCGCGGTCGAAGAAATGAAACCACTGTGCATGCCTTCAAATTTCTCTGGCAGAGTTGCAGGAGAAAGCAATGTATCAGAAATACCATCAGCAGTCATAGTTTGACTCAGCATAAGTGCTGAGGATAACCCTGAGTCTGTATAAGCTAACTTTATTTCTGAGCCCTGCAGAATTTGGTTAACTCCCGAATCAACAAACGATGGATCGAGCTACCTGCTAGGTCCTTAGAAGGAAATCCCCTCCCATAGACATCAATGGGGTCCCTAGGTAAACTCATGTCACTAGTTCCTAGCTCACCCTGGATATGCAACAAACGTTATCTGCAAAACAACCATCGACAGCCATAGGCCAAGCATTAGCTAGGAGTGGCACCTAGTCCTCATGACCACCCTGCTGACCACCCAAAACAGAGGGCCTCTACTTGGGCATTAGTGGGAACCTTTGCGGAGTAATAGAATCAGTCCAAGAGACAAGCATAGCTAACACGACAGAAGCACTTAAAGAAAGAACGGGACAAGGATGAGAGCAGCAGTTTGAGATATTACAGGGAAAGGGACACGTAAATAGAAATATTGTTCTGTGTTCTTCCTTTTTTTCAAAAAGCTATCAATGTTTCACT
Organism: Ambystoma mexicanum; assembly: GCF_040938575.1. NCBI lineage: Eukaryota > Metazoa > Chordata > Amphibia > Caudata > Ambystomatidae > Ambystoma > Ambystoma mexicanum. The sequence continues at coordinate 411,904,238 of NC_090941.1, read as the reverse complement.
GGAACATGGGGTTGATTGATTTTTAAGAAAGGGAGCACATATTAAAAGCATGTTTGTGACGTTACAAGGCCAGATGCATGTTCACTCATGATATTTCCAGTTTTCTGCTAGAAATAGGGGTTCTTGATCCATGGTCGCAACAAAATAAACGTGTGCCCTGTACTCCTTACAAAGTCATTTCCCAGATCACATATTCTATTGCGTCTCTCATGAAGCCAGTAGATTTGCTATCAGTGCATATAATCAATTTACTAACAACCTCAGTAAGATCTCTACCTGCTCTCTAGCACTTTTCATCTGAATACATCTATAGCTTTCAGAAGCAGATGAGCAGTCCTGTCCATTTTAATTCCTTCTCTATATTGCGTGATTTGTTTTGGTCTTCAGCTTTGCACATTGATTCATACATGGGATTTCTAAAAGGTGAGCTTGGCTGCGAATTAACAGACTGTACATAGGGAACAAACCCAGTGGGTTAGAGTTACTTTTTAGTATCAGGAGACATAACTGGAATGGGTAAGAGGACCAGAGAAGAGAGAGAACTCCTGAGGGGGAGAAGGGTTGAGTGCAGCTATCCACGATTGGTGAGATGGTCCTTGAAGAGGGGGGTCTTAACATCCTTCCCGTTGTGTAGGATGGAGGTGGTTGTTGTTTTCTGTGTTGGTAACTTGTTCCAGAGACAGAGTGCTTAACAAGAAAGGGCCTATTTTATATTAATTTCCATTTTTCATTTTTTTGTTACCACTCTGGTGATTTTCTGGCACAGGCCTCCACAAATGGTGAGTTTCTCAGCCAGGTAGATTGATGTGTTGGTTGTGACTTCTTTGTATGTGATGCAGGCGGCTCTCTTAAAGGTATTACCCGAATTGTTCGAGTACAATTGCTCGAATGACACAATTGACCGTTTTGCAGTGGTCCAAATTGACCTTCTGCACAATTGACCGTATGGTCATTTATATATATATATATATAATGGGTTGGGATGGGGTAATAATAATATAAGGGGATTGGGTGGGGGGCTTAGGGGAGTGGATTGGGTGGGGGGTTGCAGGGGTTTTTCCCCCGCATATATATCCTAATTGGCAGTTTATATTCGTTCAATTGTGCAGAAGGTCAATTGTCATTCGGACAATTGTAATACGAACAATTCGTATACAACCGTCTTAAACATGATGCATGCTTGAACAGGTAACCAGTGGCATCTGAAACTCCTGCAAGCACTGCATTGCCACTGTCTAGGAGAGAGATGACCAGGACTTGAAAAACTGTTGTGAAACTCATTGTGATTCAGGTATGCGCTTGACATCCAGGCTTGGATGATCGATAGTGCAGTTTACGTAAAGCTATGTGTCATTTGTATTAGTATATTTTGAGCTCAGTGTTGGTGAGAAAATATCCAGCCAAGATTCAATGTAGAGGTTAAAGATTTCCGGGGAGAGGATGTCGCATTGCGGAACTCTGCAAGTTACTGGGGTACCACCATGAAGGCGCTTAAAACTTTATTCCTAAAGTCAGGTATGGATACAACAAAGTCAGTCTAATGGGATTTATCAATCAATCTTGATGCCAGAATGTTGGCCAAGGTACTGGTTCACCAGCTCCTTCAGCTGTTACCAGCAGTGGGACTTCCCAACAAGTTGGATTGACACTGGGTAGGTCTCAGCAGGCCAATTTAACATGCTTCTTCAACGTAGTGAGGATCCGTGAACCCCAGATCCCCACAGTGACCATGCTCTCCGACAATAAAAAAATCTTTAGATTCAGTGGGCTGGCGCTTCATGATTCCACACCTGCATAGAGTGGATCCATTTTCTTTTTACTAAAATATAATGATCACATGCGTTGCTTGCATTCCCTTCAAAGCTCTGTCGTATGCCATCTCTGCTCTTTTATACATGATGCAAACTGATGAATCGCCTTAGTGTTTTTTTGCTCATTGTTCAGATTTTTGGCTAACACACATTGACACAATAGTCTGAATGGAGTAAGTGTCAGAAGTGACTTAAAAGGCAATAGTAAACCTACCTTCTTTCAGCTCATCTTTACTCTCCACACACACCTCCCTAGGTATATGGTTCTTCTGCCATTCCCCTCAGTGTCACATTTCTGTCTGTCCACAACCTATTACTTCAGCGTTTTTTACCTTGTTGGGAGGGTGGGGGGTCGTTGGGATTTAGGGTGTGGGGAAGATGGTATATATGTTGAAAGTCAACGCAGAACATTACATGGAAACGGGGTTAATCATGCAAGGATGAAGAGGGTGAATCAGTCATGTAGGGTGAGTTGTAGTTTTGTGCAAATGTATTCTGTGGTTCTCAAAAGCACCTGAATTTTAGTTGTTTTGTGTTTCCGGGACGGCTGCTACCGTCGGAATTATAGTCTTATAAAATGCTCTATGGCCCTGCTGGGTCCTGTAAGACCCACAAAGAACAAAGGACATGCATGTTAAAATGTGCGTTTCTATTTCCTGCAAAGTAGCGCTGTAAATTGAAGAGAAGTTTCCTTTAAACTTGGGCTGCTGGGGGAAGGGAAGAAGGCAGAGTGGAGGCAGTGTGGATGCAGAGGGGGTCATAGGGGAGCTTTCTGGACTTGCATGAAGACTGGTTAACGCCCAAGCATGACTCACAAATATTAGCAGGAAACAGAATTTTGCAATCTCTGTCCTGCGAATATTTATGGGGTAGAGGAGGGGATTTTCATGCAGCTTTTGTGCATCGGGAGAGCAGCAGATAATGTATAGTATCCAATCTTGACGAGCAGAGTCAATATCCAGGGCCCTCTTTCATTCTAGCAGATATTCGCTGGTGGTTAATCAACAAGAAGCGATGTTCTACAAAATGAAATGTGTCGCAGCCAGTTACCATGTAAACATCCACAAAAGCCGTCCACTAATGGAAATAACTGTGAGCGCAATTAACAGGAATCCTATATGGCACCCTATAAATGGGACACTCTTAACAAAATACGAAAATTAGTATTTTGAAGTGGTTTACTAAATGATCAAGAGAATAATTATCATACTTTCTAGCAATAGTTTTCTTTACTGTGTTTTTTTTATGCCGAGTTAAACTGCCCTATGGGTAATTAAGCATTTGATGTTAATAGGTTTTTTTGTGTTTAGAATATTTTTTATTTATAATAACCATATAGGGCATGACAGGATTATAATACAGATCATCAACTAATTAGAGCATATAAGTCAACACATGAAAAATCCAAAAGTATCAGCTGAAATACATAAAAGTCTTACATGGATATAAGATTAATGGGTATGAAAATCCAAAATGTTTTGGATATGTGGGGGAGCGGTGGGAGGGGTGCAACACACATCAAAGATGAGACAGGACAGAAAAGAACATGTACAAGAGGAAGGGTGGGAATAAAAAGGGAAAGTAGCATAGGGATGATGGCATACATTTGTCTCATTGGATATCAGTTAAGCAGAAGTAACACTGGACAAACATTCGATAAGAGGTTTCCATTTCAGATCATGCTTTAGTAATAGTAGAGTAGTATATGCATTACATGTCTATGAATCTATGAATGTTACATATTGAATTCCACCATATATTGTAATAAAGATGGTCCAAATTTTTCCAGTTGGATGTTATAGTTTTGATGGCCACCAGCATGAAAAGATTAAACAGGTACACTTTACGTGCGTTGACATAACATTTACAATAAAGAGTAGCTGAGGACAAAAGTGAAACGCAGATTAAAGATTTTTTGAAGTGTGTTCCACACACTGAGCCAGAAAGGTCTAATATATTTACAGTCAAGAATCATATGCTTAAAGGTCCCTGAAGGTTGAAGGCAACTCCAACAGTTATCGTTTTGTGAAGAGCCGCACTTGAGTAGTAAGGAAGAAGTAATAAAAACTCTCTGGTGAAAGAAATAGAGGGTTTGTAATAGCCTCGCTGATGTGGTGACTCTCGATATGTGATTCCGTACTTGAGGCCATTGTAGTTGATCATCTTGTAGAGCACAATCTTGCTGCCAGGCCTGATAACAATTACGCATAGTGTCCATGGAAGGGGTTCCGATCAGACTTTCATAGAATATAAAGGTAGTAATGATGGAGCTATGGACTGATTGCTGCCTATCTACGTAGACATCAATATTACTTTTCCATAATAGCATCAATGATAGGTATATATGTATGGGTATTAGTCCCTATAGAATGCGCTATGATCACTGTTAATCATGGCTGGCTGTGTCGCCAGATTTGGGTGTAGGAGCACCATAAACTCCTACAAAAATTACAAGATGTTGTCTATCAAAATTGGCACGTCGTGCTGTGCCTGTTCCATATAATTGAACAGAACAAATAGATAAACCAATTGCAACAGAAATATGTTTTCATCTTTCACAAGGTCAGCCGACACGTGTTTCGACCTGAGTCGTTTTCAAGACTTATAAAACCAAACATGCGATATAGCAATAACAAAAAAAAGTTTTTTTTGAAATGGTAAGAAAATAATCAAAATACATTAGGAGTCAAAATCGCAAGATAACAGAACATAATGCATTGGTTGTTTCCATCAATGATTATAAGATGTATAGAAGGTTTACATACCCAGGAGTGTTTCATCGTCTGGAGAAAATATGCAGAGGCAGATAAAACAAAAAAAAGAACACAAGGCCTTAATTTACCATACTTGGCTGTCAGTGTATAACATGACTTCTCTGTGTACCTCTTTTGTACCTTCGGAGCCAATCTAAAAAACCTTTTCCTTGATTGGTGTTAGCTCCTAAGACATTGGTACCTTCCTCTTCAGATTCAGGGTCAGAACTACCGGAGTAGTGTTGGGTGCATTCCCTCGAGACTTGGAGGTGGTCTCATCATATTTCGCCTTGAAAGTGTAGACTCTATCCTCGCGATAGTCCCTTTCATCCCTAAAATATTTTCTATACTTCCTTAATTTAATCTCATCTTAATACTCTCGATATTTTATTCATTTTGTTATAGTTTTTCTGCTTAGTTGCCTCTGCGTTAGTCATTTCAGTAATTTCTTGTTTCAAGATCTCTATTTGCTCGATGAATTTGTGACATATATCAATAACAATACTTTTGGTATAGCCTTTACATGGCACTGTGATGCTAGACAAATAGATTTTCTAGATCTGAATATTCACATAATAGAAGGCAATATACACACCAAGACTAAGTCAAGTCAACTTTATATGCTACGACTTGTCACCGTAAGTCAAAGGAGAGTTCCGGGACTTTTTTTTTATTGTCCCTACGGGTCGGCCATGTGTTTGTAAGCATAAATCGGTAGATCGTAGGAAACTTTCCTATGGACCTTACCCGACTTTTCGCCCCTTATCGCACTCGAAATCAGCCTCCATTTTGTGATAATCCTATCATTCCGCCGCATCGACCTGGCTCACCTGCCTTTGCGGCACTAAATCAAATCCCCCGCCCCTGAGCCTGACATCAGCAGACGCGTACTGCCCATTTCAAGCACGTCTCGTGTCAACAATCGCTGCGCCTCAGCTATTGACGTGTTGCCATGGAAATGGCAGGACGCCTCTTTCCCCAATAAGTATAAACAGACCGTTTCACAACATACAGCAGCAGATTTTCGATTCCATTCCTCTCTCTGTGTTACTTTGAGTATTCTGTGACTCGTTTCAGTGCTCTGGTCAGCTACCTTCGCCGCTTGTAGCCCGTGTGAACAGATACCAGTACCACCGCTATAAATTATTTTACTATCTTTACCGCACAATGGCCACAATAATGCCGTATATGTACGAGCCCGAGTACACCGAGGAAGAACTACTGGAAAGGCAAGCACGCGAAAACGATGGGGATTCGGACGGCAGTTGGGAGGACCAGTCAACGGATGAAGAGCCTGGACCATGTCGCATGGACGGCGTCTCCACCTGGTGCACGTGCAATCGGTGCGAGCTAATGCCAACTGAGGAGGAGAACTGCTGCTGCCGTGAAAATTCCGGGTGCTTGGCCTACATTTCGGAAAGCGAGCAAAGTCAGCAGGAAGGCGAGCAAAGTCCGCAATGCATCACCGAGCTGCCAGAGTTCAGGGAAGCCTGCCTCTCACGGACAGTGTTGAGGATGATGATGGTGCTTATGCACGAACTTCGTGGCACTGTTCGTCCGCGTAATCCGAGTAACGAGTAAGTATACTCTGTTTGTGATGTCAGTGATGCCACCACTATTTCATGGTCGTCTCCCACATATAAAATTACATTTACATATCATTGGAACGCATGTAAATTGGTTCCATATAGTGCATTTTCTAGATATAATTTTTTTCTAAGGAAAATGACATGTGTTACCTGAATCGACATTGATAAGAAAGTTTGGTCAGTTTAATACAGTTTGCATCTTTTTTTTTCACAGGTGGTACAGGCTGGTGGCCTATCGTTGCTTCACTTGGTGGCTTCACGGGAGGCTCGGACACCGCGTTCGGAGAGTAATACCTGCCTGTGCGGTACTTGCCATTAGACAACATTTCCCCAGTGACAGTGGACAATACCGCGGATTTTCCCTCGATGTGCTGCAACCTCAACTTTACAATGTGTAATGTTTATTATTTATGTTTAATTAAAATCTAAAATAAAGCCCAACATATATTTTAACAATGGTTGTTTTGATTTTTTAAATGAATCTAGTGTATATTCTCCTGGGAGGGTGAGGTATTTATAAACTCACCCCCCTGCCTTCCATGTAGTAGATCCTGCAGCCATCCTCTTACATTCAGTTAGATGGCCTCTCCTTGGTGAGGCCCTGCGGCAAACGGGTCTTGTCTGCACGACCACCGCCCCGATCCACCCCCCGCCTTATCAAAGGCAGTTCGCACCGGGGTACTTGAGCTGCTGGCAAGTGGAGCTGTCAGGGAGCGATAAAGGCCAAGAGGTGCCAAAGACCATGTACACTTCAAAGTGGTCTATAGAGCATGGGTTTGTTGTTCCCATGTCTACCTCCAGACCCCGTGTCTCCTGCCAAGCATCCCCCTCACGCTGGACGGCCCCCTGCAATCCACATAAGTGTGTCTCCATTCACGAGTCTTCCTGTGTCTTGTCTGCACGACCACCGCCCCGATCCACCCCCCGCCCTATCAAAGGCAGTTCGCACCGGGGTACTTGAGCTGCTGGCAAGTGGAGCTGTCAGGGAGCGATAAAGGCCAAGAGGTGCCAAAGACCATGTACACTTCAAAGTGGTCTATAGAGCATGGGTTTGTTGTTCCCATGTCTACCTCCAGACCCCGTGTCTCCTGCCAAGCATCCCCCTCACGCTGGACGGCCCCCTGCAATCCACATAAGTGTGTCTCCATTCACGAGTCTTCCTGTGTCTTGTCTGCACGACCACCGCCCCGATCCACCCCCCGCCCTATCAAAGGCAGTTCGCACCGGGGTACTTGAGCTGCTGGCAAGTGGAGCTGTCAGGGAGCGATAAAGGCCAAGAGGTGCCAAAGACCATGTACACTTCAAAGTGGTCTATAGAGCATGGGTTTGTTGTTCCCATGTCTACCTCCAGACCCCGTGTCTCCTGCCAAGCATCCCCCTCACGCTGGACGGCCCCCTGCAATCCACATAAGTGTGTCTCCATTCACGAGTCTTCCTGTGTCTTGTCTGCACGACCACCGCCCCGATCCACCCCCCGCCCTATCAAAGGCAGTTCGCACCGGGGTACTTGAGCTGCTGGCAAGTGGAGCTGTCAGGGAGCGATAAAGGCCAAGAGGTGCCAAAGACCATGTACACTTCAAAGTGGTCTATAGAGCATGGGTTTGTTGTTCCCATGTCTACCTCCAGACCCCGTGTCTCCTGCCAAGCATCCCCCTCACGCTGGACGGCCCCCTGCAATCCACATAATGCCACGACATATACACGTCATTCATTCACAAACACACCCCTGGTTCGAATTCTTTATAACCCACCTCATATTTCTAATGAGAACTTCTTTGCGCTTTGCTAGTCAACCCGTGAAGGTGCTGGTTATCTGCTCTTCGTCTCTGTGAACTTCCGTGACCACTTTGAGCAAACTCGTCAGTTTGCAACCTGTGAACTGCTCCCTGTTCTACGACAAGAAACTACTCTGATCCCTGCATCTAACTGTTTGTTCGTCAAGGTAAGTCCATGTACCATAATCATTTTGCGTCCAATTTTTTAATTTATATCTATTTGCTAGTAGTCATCAAATTGCATCCATGTTTTCTTTTCGTTCACGACAGTACATGCAAGGAACTAGTCACATGTTCTGAGTTTAGTCAAATTACTTTTTCTATTTTTTGAAAGTTATTGAAATACTTATCCGCATGTGAATAACGTGTATAGTTCCAAGAACCAAAACGGACCTTGCATTGAACCTTTTATGTGTCATTTACTGTTTTAACACATTGGTATTCATAGAGAATTGTTGATCTTTACTTTTCAGAACTTTCCATAATGCCTGCCTGTTCCATTGGCGGTTGCCCTTCGAAGACCCATAACAAATCTGAAGGTACTATAATGCATGTTTTCCCTAAAACAATAGATCAGATAAGAGAATGGGTCCGATATTGCGGATATCCAGCCTCTGAGCTAGAAAGTAGAGTCCTAGAAGTCTTTGCGGACAAGAGGGGTGATCGATACCGCATCTGCAGCAGGCACTTTAGCCCAGACATGTACTCCACATCATTGCTAATAAAGAAGAAAACACCGCGAGCGAGGCGAAAATTGCTCTCAACCGCTATTCCCACTCTATTCGTCCACATCCCTCCACTGGTGAGTCAAGTTTACGTATTTATCTCTCGGCCTTGCGGTAGTGTGTAGCATTAGCTAACAATAATTTCCCCATTTATGTATCCACTCAATATGAAGGCGGAAGATTCTCCATCCGTGTCGTTATTGCAGTCATCAGCCACTTCAAGCGCCTATCGGGTAATCTTACTTAGCTATTCTGACACTGACTTGTTTTAGGCATGTAAATCAATAGTTTTAATTTATCGTGTAATTATTTTACCTAATGGTACACCCTAGTACTCGTCCTCTAGTCTTTGTTTTCAGTTATAATTATTGTTATCCAAAATAATGCAAGTACTGTCTTTCAGGGAGATGCTGAGGAGTCCAACGCATTGACGACAACCGTAGATGTCACTCAGATGCTCGAGGTACGTTTCCGGACAGTTCCATCGATGGAGATCATCAGATCTTGCATTCTTGTAGCGTGATTGTTACACACAATGTTTCTTTCGTTTTTAGCCATTGATATGTCCTTCTGTCGTCGCCCTCGTATTTGTCTTCTTTTTTCAATATTGTGTTCATTACTAATGAAAGTCCTATGTTTCAGGGAGTCGATGGAGCATTAGTCCAAGTAGAAGGGGGAGCATGCAGTTACGGGTCGGCGCAACAGCTTGCAGAAGTGTGCACCGCAGTTACATCGTCCCTTGATGTTCTTATGCATTTCGAGGTATGGATACTGACAGTTCGATCAAGCGAAATCATATGACGTGATTACATCCGCTATACTTCCTTCTTTATTAACGCAAGTACTATGTTTCAGGGAGATGACGGAGCTTCTTCTACAAGAACATCACCCCTAGTAGTTGATGCAGATCTCTGGGTGGTGACACTTCCAACGATCGAGCAAATCGAATCATATTTACATATCCATTATTTATTTTAGACAACTGATCATTTGTGCAGGTCTATTTAGATGAGCCGTTGACGCCTGCTCAAAGTTTATGTTCTTTTTAACAAAATAGAAAAGCATACTAATGCAATTACTGTGTTTCAGGGAGTTGCTGAAGCGTCATCTTCAATAATATCATCAATGGAAGTCTATGCGGAGCCCGAGGTATGGATCTTGACAGTTCAATCTAACTAGATCAACAATGCGTGAACTATTGTCGTTTGAATGTTCTACACAATGCGTTCATTCGTGTTTTGCTATTGAGATGTACGTATGGGTATTGGTCCCCAAGTACATTTTGTGTTTTCAATATTATTATACATACTAATGAAAGTTCTATGTTTCAGCGAGTCGATGGAGCCTCAGTGAGTGATGGATGTGCTTATCATGAAAGTATAGTCGTTGCAGCGCGAGAGGAAGTGGAGACATGCACACACGAGTCGGAGCAACAGCGTCCAGATGTTGAAGTTCGAGGAAAGAAAGTTTCAAAGAAAAGAAAGCAAAAGAAGGTTAGTGTCCTGTTCACTATATTATGTTGTCTTTCACTGTCAATAGTTCAATACTGTAAGTTGTGTTTAAACTGAACATCCCTTTTCTAATCTGTCCTCTAGTTGCGAGTGGGTGTAAGAACTAGATCTACACAGACAGTGAAGCGAACGAGAGATGTTGCTTGTCAAACCTTTTGGCAGGGACTTGAGACTGGAGATGCATCGTGCCAATGGGAAGAATATGAAGTGATTGACAACGGAGCTATACCACCACCAGCCATTGATAGTGAATGTCCTCCTGGTAGTTCGGATGCAGTCGGAGATCAATTCACAGAATCCACACCCGCAAAAAATAAGAGCACGCGAAAGTTGAAGACATTGTTTTTTTCTCCCATCTCCGGACAAGGAACAGATGTTGCAATGGAAGAGAATGAAGTGGACGACAATGAAACACCATCAATATCACTCAGCATAGCGGAAGACGATATCAGAGATTGTACCTTTCATGCGAGTGACATGTCCTCAACGTTACAGGCCGAACCAGCTGGGATGCAGAGTGACAGTATAAGGAAAGAGGCCAAATTCATTGTATTCGATAGCTGTTTGATGGATATTATTATGATGATGAAATGTGGGCATTGGGTTGGTGGGGAAGTATGTGGGGAGCCATTGATTAATGTGACTCGTGCAATTCGAGGAACTAACCTTAAAATACATGCCACCTGTACACAATATCATCCGTTCGCATGGTCTGCACAACCCATGCTGGGGCAACTGCCAGCAGGCAATCTACTTTGTGCAGCGGCCGCACTTTTTAGTGGTTCAAGTTTTAAAAAGTTACAGTATTTCTTTCAGTTTGTGGGAATCCATTTCATTGCGAAAAGTCAGTTCTACAAATACCAAACCGATTATCTATTTCCAGCCATCAGCGAAGCTTGGAGAATGGAAAAAATGTCAATGGAAAGTACATTCGCGGGCAAACGCTTCAGGCTAGCCGGTGATGGACAGTGCGACAGCCCAGGATTTTCAGCCAAGTACTGCACCTACCACTTTCAGGACATGGAAAGTAAGAAAATTGTGAGTTCCGTGGTCGTGCAGGTGTCACAAAGTACATCCTCAGTGGCCATGGAGAAAGTTGGCTTTGTAGCATCATTGCAAGAACTACAATCGCGGGGAATGGTGATCGACCTGATAGCCACGGACAGACACGTTTCAATTGCCAAGACAATGAGAGAAGAGTACAAAAATATAAATCACCAATTTGACGTATGGCATCTTGCAAAAACAATCAATAAAAAATTGTCGGCTGCAGGAAAAAAAAAAGATATGCAAGGTATTTCACAGTGGTCCAAGTCAATCAGCAACCATCTTTGGTGGAGCTCAAAAACATGTGAAGGGTCGTTGGAAATTCTACTGGAAAAATGGCGGTCAGTAATGTTGCACTGTAGCAACGTACATCGATGGTCGACAAATGAGCATTTCCACAAATGTGAACATGGCCATTTGTCCACAGAGGAGGCACGGAAGAAGAAGTGGTTGATTCCTTCATCACCCACTCACAAGGCCATTGAAAAGATTGTATTTGATAAAACTATAACAAGAGATTTGAGGGGACTCACGGAATTCTGCCACACAGGAGATTTGGAGGTGTTCCACAATATGTGCCTAAAGTACAGGCCCAAAAGATTGCATTTTGGCATGGAAGGCATGATAAATCGGACTCTTCTAGCGGTCTTGGCACATAACCATAATGTTGGCCGTCAACAAAGTAGGACGACCGGAACTTTAGGGACGCTTCGCTACAATAAGGCCTTCACTAAAAGAAGTAAACAATGGGTGATCAAACCAGTGTTTGAGGATATGCAATATGAGTTTATTGAGAGACTTATCGTAGATGTCCTCGATAGGCACATACATGGAGTGGTGAACGAACCTATGCAGGGGACAACTGCATTGCCACCCAACATTGCCTCTGTTCCATGTCCACCTAAAGCAGAGCTCATTGAGAAATACACATCACGGTTTAAATGATTGTAATTCGATTGTCTGTTCTCTCGAGTCTCCTCATGTTGCAGGCCCATTGCAATTAAACCAAACAGTAATATAAATCATTTTTACAAAAATTATAGAATGTTTCCATATTACAAACACATGGCCGACCCATAGGGACAATAAAAAAAAAGGCACGCAGACAAGATGCCCTTACACTAACTGGAGCTAACTAGAAATGTGTGCTCGCTCAAAGTGAAGGTCAGCTGCTTTGATGTTTTGCTCGGGTGGCGGAACGGCCCACGACCCAATATAAGGTTCTATTGTGATTTGACCTTGACAGGCCGGGACCATCCTGAAAGACTAAGAAAAGATAATGAATAAAATTTCAGAAACAAAACGATGAGCCACGTTCATTAGAAGAAGTAACGTCGGCAAAGAAGGAGTGGTGTTTCGGGTCTGCCCTACACAGAGACACAATGGAAAATGCAAATATAATGTAAGTAACTTTTGATGAGTTTATACCGCAATTTCATTACTATACAGTGGCTTTAAAGACGGGTTCAGTTGTACTTGTTCGTTCTATGTGGCATAGTGTTTTCTACCGCGCACTATCTGGAGGAGAAACATCTGCTTTTACTGAAGCACCTCAAAACCTTCCTCTTTGCTTCTGCTTTCTCTCTCCCTATCCACTGCTACAACTGGTCCACTGTCTGCGACCTCGGTCCTGGGCCCTTCCACTCTCCACCTGCACTGCCTCCCTGTCAACCCCTGCACTGGGGGACTGTCTCAGTATCCTACAGCCCCCCCTTCCCAGCACTTGTTCTGCACTTACCTTGCACTTGCCACCAGCTGGCCCTATTTATTTATTATTTTATGCTACTTACCTTGTACTCCACTCCCCCCCCCTCCCTGCCTCGCCACGCCTTTAAACACTTGTGTACACCCAGTAGCGCTGTCCTCGCTATGAAATGAATAATTTTAATAAGGATCTGATGGTGAGACTAATTTCATTTTTTATGTTTTTAGGTACATCATTCACTACTGTCTGTGTCACGAGTACCAGACACCGGCGGACGGCTTCTACAGCCGCCAGTTGCTTCTCCGCGTGAACAACGTTACCACCCTGACCATTTTATGGGACGATCGCCAAGTACAAGTATGCCCTTACGCGGTACTAACGGTTAGATGCAACATACCTACCGTTGTGGTGGCCTAGTGCCTCGTTGTTGGAACAGCCATGCGATTATCAGTGCGACAGAAGAGCTTATTTTTATCGTAAACCAACACCCTGTGTACTGCACACGAACATCGCTTCCCTCAAGACGAACTAATTTGGATCGAGAGCAAATAAAAATGCAAATCGCTGAATATTCTCTAAACATTTGATGTCCAATAAACGTACTTTGCCAAATGTACAATCTTGCCGTTTGCTTTTAAACCACGGTTTCACATTCCGAATTGTGGTGCTGTATTGTGAGATGCTCTAAGACCCTGTGTACAGCAAAGGACCATCGCGTTCCTCAATACGAACTTTTTGGAACATGAGCAAATAAAAATGCAAATCGCTGAATATTCTCTAAACATTTGATGTCAAATAAATGTACTTTACCACATTTACAATCTTGCGGTTTGATTTCAAAGTACAGTTTCATATTCCGAATTGTGGTGCGCTGTATTGTGAGCTGATCTGTGTTGATTTCCGGGGTCTGTGTGGAGTCGCGTAGAAGACGCCTGGGCGCGTTTGCCTACGCAGCTCAGTCACGTCACGGATAGAGGCGGGGAATATGAATGTTTTGATAAAGTCTGTTTCAGGGGCGGGGGATTTGATTTAGTGCCGCAAAGGCAGGTGAGCCAGGTCGATGCGGCGGAATGATAGGATTATCACAAAATGGAGGCTGATTTCGAGTGCGATAAGGGGCGAAAAGTCGGGTAAGGTCCATAGGAAAGTTTCCTACGATCTACCGATTTATGCTTACAAACACATGGCCGACCCGTAGGGACAATAAAAAAAAAGTCCCGGAACTCTCCTTCAACTATACGTAATATACCAGGTGGGGAATTTTTCAGGGCCTGCCGAAATGGCAGCAATGATCAGGATTTTACTATGGAATGTGATCTCTTGGCTGAAAGATTTATGCAAAGGGGTTTACATTTGATGACATCAACAGCACTATGTCGAAATATAGAACGGTTGATAGAATCATAACATTGCTTCCCTCTACCAAAACTAAAAGGCATCTTAAGAGTACTGATATTATATATGGGATGCATATTTGCTATACAAACTTGTCCATAAACATTGGAACATCTAACTCCTAGATAAGGACTTATGTCCTTTCATTGCGGATAAATCTAAATTTGTATTCACAAAAGCTCACACCATCAGGGATTGATTGATTTTTATTATTTATTAACGCGTGCACAACAAACTAAATCGCACCCTGGCACAGATGGAACAATAGACTAGATGGAAATATTAGTAATCCAAAACATTAGTGCCATTGCAATCCACAAATGGAAAAATACGTTTTTATTTAAACAGATGGGTCTTTAGCCCTGCTCAAAAAAATTGGAAGGAATGTGCCCTCCTTACGTTGAGCGGGAGGCTATTCCGCAATCTATGCCCTGCAGGAGAGAATCAACCGTCTCCTCTTGAAACACATTTTGTCCTTGGGATAGTGAGCAGATGTTTGTCTTCCGAACTCAAGGCCCAAGGAGCATGGTACAGATTTAGTTTAATTATTAGGTAACTTGGTGCCAGACCGTTCATACATTTGTACACCAAACAGCCAATCTTAAATTTTATGCGGTCTTCTACTGCCAGCCAATGAAGGCAGCGGCGAAAGCCTGAGTTTGGGGTGATTTTGGATGCACCAAATACCAATGTTACGCCTGCATTTTGTGCCATTTGGACGCGAAGGATCTGTTTACCCGGGACTCCAGCCAAGAGTCCATAACAGTAGTCTAGCTTAGAATTAACCAAGGCTACCACAACCAGAGCATGATCAGTGTCAGGTACATAATTGAGTGCTTAGCGCAGCAGACAGATATTATAAAAAACTGATTGAACTTGAGCTGAAACTTGGCCGTTACAGCCCCCGATTGCTCTGCCAGACACATTCAAGATTTTTTTACTTCGTGGCATATTTAAGTCCAGACCACAGGAACAGGGGTGAGGGCGGGCTATTTTTCCCTTCCAATAAATGCTTTGGTCCAAATAGAATAACCTATGTTTTTTTGGGGTTAAGTTGAAGACAATTTTGTGCCATCCAAACCCCTGTTTCCTCCAGACATCTACCAACCTTTGCAAGGGCGTCTTCCACGTCATCAAGTCTGATGTACAGCTGCGTGTCATCAGCGTAAGAGTGGAACCTAAGATGGTATTTCTCCAGAATATCCATTATTGGGCGGAGGTAAATATTAAATAAAAGAGGGGAAAGTGCAGAACCCTGTGGCACACCACAAAATTCGGAAAGGATTTCAGATATAAAACCTCCCACCTGTACACATTGTTTACATCCAGTAAGAAATGAGGCGAACCAGGCCAAGGCACAGGTATCCACATTCACTAGATTCTTAATATTATTTAGCAGGATGCCATGGTCCAATGTATCGAATGCAGTGGATAGGTCGAGCATTACAAGCAGGGAAAGTTTTCCTACATCACGCGTTTGCAACAGCTAGTCCCATACCATCACCGATGCCGTTTCTGTCCCAAATTTGGGGCAAAAACCAGATTGTAAAGGGTGAAGAATACCCTTATCTTCAATATAATTTTGGAGCTGGCGAGTATCTAATTTCTCCAAAAAATGTCCCACCCATGGAAGATCTGCAATGGGGAAATAATGATTAAAATCCTCAGAATGGTGGCTAGCCTTTTTCAACAACAGAGAAACAACTGACAATTTCAAAGGTTCTGGAACCATCCCTTTGTAAATGAAGTATTTACAAACTCTGTCATAAAAGGAGTAAATTCTAGCAATAGCCGTTTGCTACAAATGCAGGAATTGGAAAAAGGGAGTAATTTGTAGGTTTTAGTTGTGACAAAAGACCACAAATTTCCTCCTCTGATACCTGTTTAAAACTGAGCTGAGCATTCCCAGCAGTTACATTTTTTGTTGCCTTAATAATTTTGTTAATTTTGCTAGTATCATTAAAATGGGGTATAGTTTCAGGCTCCCTTTGGGACATGATATTGTTCTGGATATTCAAGATTTTTTCAGCCAAATAAATATTCAGTCCATTTACATGATCTGCAGATGAAGTCTTCACTGGGTTCATGTTGGGATTAACAAAATGATCAATTATTCTAAACCGCTCTTGAGGGTTATTTGCTGCAGCTGTAATTTTTCCAGCTAGGAAATTAGATTTTGCTCGGAAAATAGCTTTTTTAAATATATTTAGTCAATGCTTTTTTTGCTAACAGGGCATGTTCATGTAACTTTGATGAATGACATCTATTCTCGTAAAAATTTCCGTTCTAAATTAAGCTCAGAGAGCTGTGTGGTAAACCATGCCTTGGAAGGTCTTCTAAAGGTACTTATTCTCAAAGGGGCATATTGTGTACAAATATTACTCATTATTTGAGTCCCCTGTTCAAAGAAGCTCTTGCACCCTGGATTTAAGGCACACTGACTCAGTGCCTCCCCTAATTCAGCACCAGGTATGCTATAGAGTTCCTTTTCTTAATGAGCGGGTTTAACACTGTTGGATACAGAGCCACAAGTTTCATGTTTATCTGCCTTAACAGAAAAAGGCCTAAGATAATGATCTGTCCACAACATGGGAACTGTATCATTCCTACTAATCCCCTTCCCTCTAGCCAGAATACGTTCAGAGAATGACCTAGTTTATGTGAGGGAGTCTGGGTTAATATTGACAGCTCATGTTGAAATAGTAGTTTCTGAAGATGTTTAGAATCTGGCTTGGTAGGATCCTCTAGCCAGATATTTAGATCACCTATACACAATAGTTCCTTGTATTTCATTTCTAGTGTAGCAAGTAAGTCATCCAGGCCCTCTAAAAAAGGGGTCACCGCCCCCCAGAGGCCTGCAGACCAGTAGGATCGATAAGGAGTCATTTGTGGTGATGGTAAGAGTCATTGTACCGATCTCAGACACACTGTCCTACTGAGTGGATTTAAAGTGGTCAATCTTTAAATAGGATTGTTAAATGACTGCAATTCCTCCTCCCACCATTTAACGGTGAAACATGGCATGTGACGTGTCTGTAAACCAGGTTTCAGTCATAAACTGAATGTCCAATTTGTAAGACTGAATTAGTACGTGTATCTCTGTAGCATGAGCTAAAGCTGACCTGGTGTTTAATAGTGCAGCTTTAACTGAGATACAGAGATCTAAATGTACCTCAGGAAAAATATTGTCAACTTTCTTTGATTCTATTCCTGACCCACAGATTTTTGACAAAATATGAAGGGAAAAAACCCCCTTGTTATTATTCATACTCCACAAAAAATCCCTTCCATAGTGGATTTTAAACATTGTTGCTCCTATTCTCAATAAAAATCACTGTCAGCATGGGGCGAGCAAAATACCTTTAGACTTGATAGGGCAGAAGGAAAAAGTAACAAAACAAAAAAAAAGAAACAGCGTGGTTCACCGAACGCCACAACCCAGGCCGCAAACAGGCCAAACAGGCTTCGCGTCAGGGGTGCACGGGCGTGAGCAACGCTGGGCAATGAAGGTCAGGCTTCAACTTGTCTACAGCATTACGTCGGTAAACAGTAAGAAAACAATGTAGTTATCGCCTGACTAATTAAGAGATTACTTAAAATGCAAGACACCGGATGATAAAATATATTAAATCAATGGCAAGTGAATTACATTTTTTAAAACCTGACAGGAAATCTAAACGCCAATTGGCAAATGAATTTTGATCATTTAAAATAAATAGTTCAATTTTCACCTATGCATTCACTGACACAGAGCCCAATCTCATTAAAAACCTGATAGCACGAGTGCTAACACTGTGCATAGCGTGTATCTGCTCAACAAAATGAATGGAGCAGAAAGCTTTAAATTGATAAATTTAAGGATACATTGGATTTAGGGATACATTGAGTCCCTCTTTTCTGGAGACAGACACCAATAAACAAGGGCAAAGCAGCACATGGTTAAAAGCTGCTAAAGGGTTTCACAAATGTGGAACCTGTTCTATGTGCAGGTATGCATAAATGGACACCATGGAATTCTCGGACTCCAATGGGCTTAAAATCTCTATTAAAGTATTTATCAATTATCGCACCACTTTTGTAGTGTATGTAATAATATGTGTATGTGGTAAGCTATATGTTGGCAGTGCGATCAGACAACTCTGTGTTAGAATGAGGCAACATCTTGCCAATCTGAACAGTCAGGATCCTAAAGTTTCCGCTTCCAGTACAGAGCCAGCTTGATAAAAATTATTTGTGATTACTCAGATTACGGTGGTAATGTTCATATCAAATTAAGGCAAATGGAAGCCAAATGTATCTGTTTCTTGCGATATACAAAGGTCGGTCTCAATCCCGATCATGAGATGCACGTCTTCTTATGACTTTTTTTGGTACAGAGAATGAATCCATCACAGTCTGACTATTAAGAACTCCAACATGTGACTATTTAATACACGTCAATGCTAGAGGATTGCATATTTATTGTACTGTGCAACTAATATTGACAATGAAATTAATGTCTTTGGGTGACTTGTGAGGAATATAATTCAACGTTTGATTATTCAATGTTCTTATATGTCCGAGGTCTGTAAGACCTACTGCGTCTAGTAACAGCAAATATAAAATGTGGGATCCACACAGCATGGCCGCTGCACATTCAATTTCCTTATATATTGGAGCTTTGGCCGTTTGGTCAACATATGTCATACATTCTGTATCAAGATCTGGTCTTGTAGATATGTATTGGACCATGTACCTGATGGCTAGTTTAGCACAAGCATCTCTTAATGGCATTTGCACTCTAACTTATGCCCTCATGTCTCACCACATTAAGCACATCCACGTAACGCCGTTTTTTTCTCTACACTTATTCAATTCATTAATTTGATACTGTCCGCCCAGTGGCCATTTCCAGTGGAATGACTATTACTGTTAAATCCCATATATTTTGCCTCAGATCCATTGTACACATTTTTATGCTCTTGCATGTTGAACAACATCATTGTTGTGGCATGTGCATTTTAGATGCCAATTTCAATTCCATTTCTGACACGTATTTCCTGATAATATGCTAAACTCAAATGTATCCACAATACAACATCGGCAGCGTGTAGTATCTTCTATAGGACCGGCGGCATTTGCTTTAACATCTTCGATGCGGTTTGTTTACAAACAGTAACATCGCAACGGTCAGGCACATGCAGGGACACAGGGGCCTAACTCGGTCATCCACGCAAGCGTGTGACGTATCAGGCATCAAGCCAGGGTAGGCACCACATCACAAGCTCGTTTTTTCAGTATTTACACTGTATTCATCGCCGGCTTGGTGTCTCTACAAGCACGCTACACATGCATTTAACTCATGACGGTTATTCTTCTCTCCACTATGTTCTAGTTAAGTTACAATGCATTATGCATGCTGTCTCGTTTGGATTGCATTTCTACCTTGACTCTGAAGAGTCAGGGTGGTATAATACAATCAATATTTGTTGGCTACAATTATAAACAGATCAATATATTTTGATTTAGCGGAAAAGACATGAAATAATATATATTGCTGATTGGACACAACGAAGATTACAAATCAACTGCACCATTCCATTTTTGCAGATTGATGCACACAATACAACAGTGGTGAGTTAGAGGGTCTATTGCACCATTATGGACCTTAATACAATCTATATCTCAGCCAGTAGTTTACTTAAGTAAAACATATATGTTATCTCATTACAGATATTGTGAAATTTGAGCCACCATATAAATACAATCTCAAACATTTTGTGAAGTATGTATCCGTGTACAATATCGACACTATAGTGATAAGCCCATTACTGACTATTCATTCCATTCATCAAATACTTATCTTGTTAATGACAACGGTTGAGTGGTCATACCTATACTTAAGGGACAGTTACAATAATTTGTTTCCTTCAATTCCCTAGATAATTATTATGAATCTAATGGGCATGGCATCCTAATATAGTACTATTGGGTGCACACACTAAGAGCATTCTTGTACCCTTGTAAGGTGAAGGGGACTTAAGTATTCATAGGCACGACACCCAGAGATATAAACACTATTGGCACTAGAGTGTTTAGTGGCCATGTTATGAATGGGGCTCTCGCATTGCACATCTATCTACTAAGTCATGTTATACATTGACAGCCAAGTATGGTAAATTAAGGCCTTGTGTTCTTTTTTTTGTTCTATCTGCCTCAGCATATTTTCTCCATACGATGAAACAATCTTGGGTATTTAAACCTTCTATACATATTATAATCATTGATGGAAACAACCAATTCATTATGTTCTGTTATCTTATGATTTTGACTCCTAATGTATTTTGATTATGTTCTTACCATTAAAAAAAAACTTTATTTTGTTATTGCTGTATCGCATGTTTGGTTTTATCAGCCTTGAAAACGACTCCGGTCGAAACACATGTCGGCTGTCCTTGTGAAAGATTGAAACATATTTCTGTTGCAATTGTTACATCTATTTGTACTGTTCAATTATATGGAATAGGCAAGCACGACACACCAATTCTGATAGTCAAAATAATGATAGATATGTATTGTTGTATATATGAGATCAGACATGGAAATTAGTAGCAAGTTCATTGAACGTGATTTGAAAACCATGTATCAAAATCTGATTAAGATATTTGATGCCCAGAGAGAGCCACGGTCCTCAGAAAATTGATTGCTTTTTGATTCTAATCAACAAATCAAACCAGAGATATGATTAAACGTATCTGGAGGGATTTGGAATATGTGGAAACATATATGTTCTGAGGTAGTGGCAGATAAAATAATACTTGTACATTTTATGAATCTATTTTTCGTTTTGATGAGATAGCAATCCACCAGGGTAAGAGGGGACACCATGTCTCTCTCTAGGCTTAGCCACTGGCGTACATCATTAGATTGTCAGTGAGTAAACCATAGCTGTACTTGCTGCAAGATGAAAGCCATACGATATTTTTTAAAGTCAGGGAAACCCACGCTCCAAAGGCATGCAGATTTTTAGCTTTACATAGCGATATTCTATGCCCAAAGAAGTTTTGTTAGACACAAATCTATAGATTTAAAGAATGAGGAGGAAAGAGGTGTTGGTAACATGTAAAAGAGATACATAACAATAGGCAATATCATCATTTTGATGGATTCTAATCTACCCCACCAAAACAGGTACAGAGGAGACCGGGAGTTAGCAAATTCCTTGATTCTAGATAATAGAGATGTAGCGTTATGATTGATGATATCCTTGATAGAGTTGTAGATATGGATGCCGAGGTATTTTAGACCATTAGGACACCATTTCATACCTGATGTTTGAATATGATTTTTAGTACAGTGTAAATTAAGGGGTAAGATTTCCGACTTGTCTGTATTCAATGCATAACCTGATACTAAGGAGAAGTGTGAGATAATGTGCAGTAGATGTGGTAAAGAGGTATCTGGATTTTTTAGCAGCAGTAATATGTCATCAGCATAAGTCGCAGTTTTAATCTTCACACTGCCCCACTGTATTCCTTTTATGTTATTATTTTGTCGGATTCCTTCTAAGAAGGGTTCTAAGGCTAAAATGAAAAGGAGTGGGGAAAGTGGACAACCTTGGCGTGTGCCTCTAAATAGGCGGAAGTATGGGGACATTTGCCCATTAATAAAAATAGCAGTTTTGGGATTGGAGTAAAGTATTCTTATTAAGGAGATAAAAGAAGACTCAAACCTGTGCCAATTGAGGGCTTCAAACATATAACCCCACTCTACCTGATGAAAAGTTTGTTCTGCATCAAGGGAGACCTCAGCATAAGAATCCTTGGTTCCATAGATATTGTCTAAGATATTTAGGAAAGTCTAATGTTTGAGGAGGAAACTCTACCCTTAATATATCCCACTTGGTCATGTTTGACTAATTTAGGTAACAGGGGAAGGAGTCTATTTGTTTGAATATTTGCAAAAATCTTACAATCTGTGTTAATATGGGATATAGGTCTGTAGCTCTGAGGGAGCTTGAGATCTTTGTTTGGCTTTGGAAAAACTATCAGCATAGCTTCTAAAAAAGAACCTTGTGTCTTGTTATCTAGAAGAGCTCAGTAAGTGTGGGTACTGAAAGTTGCTTAAAGAGAGCAAAAGAATCGATGGGAAAACCATTGCATCCTGGGACTTCACCCTTCTTGAGATCTTTTATAGCTTTGCCAATTTCATTGGGAGATATAGGAGCACTAAACGTCTGCATATCAATCTTTGGATATGTGGTATGAGGTATGCGTTGAAGAAAATCATTAATGTGTGTATTGTTAAGAGAGGCTTCTGATGTGTATCATTTCTGATAGAATTTAGAAAAGACCTTAATTTCTTCATCTGAAAAGGTCCTGTTACCAGCTTGATCTTTAATTACAGCAATTCTGGCTTTTTCTTTTTTACGTTTAAGGTATGAAGCAAGGGATTTATTAGAGATTGATATATTTTCGCTTTATACTTCAAGATATTTGCACAAGAGTATTGTGTAACAATTCCATTATATTGTACCCTGAGTTTGGTAATATTATCTAGAATAGCATCTGGGCTGTTGTGTGCATATACAGATTCCTAGATTTTGAGTTGTTTGAGGATATCGTCTGATTCTTGTTTAAGTTTCATTTTCTTGTTTGCAGCGAATTATATAATAGAGCGATATAAGACAGCTTTGAAGCAATCCCAATTGTTAACTACAGAAGTGTCCTGACTTCTGTTCTCTGCAAAGAACTGGCTGTGTTGTTGGGTTATGTAGGGTGTGAATAGGTTGTCCATTAAAAGGGCCGAGTTGAACCTCCATCTATTGGATTTACATGGAGTTTGCGGTGGGGTGAGATGTATATGAACAGGTGCATGGTCGGAGAGAATTATGCACTCGATATTAGGGTTGAAAAAAAATGATACTCCAAATCTGAGGGGTGAGTTAAGCGCCAGGTGTCAATAAGGCCCAATTCTCATATAAAGTTAGTGAATTGTGAATGGGATTTGGTGTTTTTTAAAATGTACACTAGATTTCCTATCAGGGAATGGATCAACAATCCCATTACAATGACCACAGTAATGAAATTCTTCAGATTAGAATGAAGAATATGATTGCTAAATTGTGTCCAAAAGTGGGGATCTGGCGATGTAGGACCATATATGTTCAGAATTGTATATTCAATCGATTCAATAAGTAGTTTAACAGCCACCCCTCTGCCTATGTCGTCAGATTAATTAGCTATTATTTTACACTTAAACCTCTTATTTATTTCAGTAATCACTCAATTTATTTTCCCATTTGCTGCACTCAAAAATACTTGGCCTACCCAGTGGTGTTTAGGTTTAGCAGCTTCTGCTTGTGAAAGGTGGGTTTCTTGGATACAAGCTATCGACGGCTTAGCTCTGTTAAGATGTGAAAGTATTTTCTGCCTCTTAATGGGGTTGTGCAACCCTTTGACGTTCCAAGAAGTTATATTAAAAGTCATACCTTTGAGCAAAGTAATATATGTAAAACAGTATTATAACCTTATACAAATTGTAGTTGTAATAAAAACAGCCATCACAATAATATTTAGAATACCTACTAGGAAACCTTCTATAAATGAGGTGCTGTGAATCTGTGCACAGGGTAAGTACACAAAGGGTACGACAAATGAGGGATATGGGGAAATAAACAAAATCAACATGAATATATATGATATGCAACTGTGTAAAGAAAGGGAACATAAAGAAGACTGTGGCTAACCAGAAAAAGCCACGCCAATCCATGTTGAAGAAGAGAAGAGAAAAAGGGGGGGTTGGAGGGCCGCAGAGAAGATAGCCTCCCTCACATCCCGCTCCAGCAGAGTAACAGGAGTAATACATTGTAACAATGTATAACATTGTGTGTTGAATTTCACGTAGGTGGTCTTGATGTGTCCATCTGCTCCTTTTTATAATTTTGAATAAAGTGACTCAGGTCTATTTGGTTTTGAAATGCAGAAGTATGACAATTTAGGGTGACTTTCAGAATGGCTGGATGCATAATACCACATCTGACATTTAATTGTTTTAAGGCTGGTCTGAAGGTAAGCAATTCTTTTCTCCTGGCAGTGGTAGAGTTGGATACATCCTGGGAAATGAACATCTTTCAACTATTCCATAAAAGTTTCTTTGATAGTTTCACTTTTTGACCATTATAAGTATTACATGTGTGTAATCTAGTAATGTGAAAATAAGAGTTCTGGAAGCGTTATTGGGAGACTGCACTGGGATTGGGGGTCCGATCTGATGAGCCCTTTGAATATTGAGTTGAACAGACATTGGTCAATCCAGGAGCTTAGTAAGCATTGTATTAAGGAACACAATCGTGTCATCTCCATCAGAGCCTTCCAAAAGGGCGACAATACTAACGTTGTTCCTTCTGTTGCGATTTTCAAGGTTTTCTGTTTGTTTCTGCAGATGCTTAACAGAGCTCTCAATTGCATGTACTCTCCAAGTCACATCCTCTACATCACTAACACGTCTCTCAACCTCTGTGATTCTCGTATTAACAGCTGACCATTTATCATAAAGGTAAGCTTACTGGCACCATTGTTACCAGACCGGCAAACTTGTAATGATGCCCAGTGTATTATAGTATACTGTCCCTCAGTAGTTAGATAGGTGTAGGCCTTTTGGTGAGTAAAAGGTTGAAATTATAATTATTTCAAACTTCAGTTCTTAAAATGTTCAGAAGAAGCCTCCAGATTAATTATATATGACTAAATTCATGTGCGTGCAACCCGAATGCTGACAGGAGACCCTGGATGCTTTTCTACCTGGCGCCGCAGTCACAGGCCTCGCCCACGGAAGTCCTTTCTCAAACAAAAAGCGAATCAGCTCCACGACTCAGAGGAGCACCACGGACCATCAGGAAAGTAATGAAGTTATTTAAACTTATTTTTAACAAATTGTGCAATTATTATTGGGGTAATGAAGCCACCGGAGTGGGAGCACACACGTTAGGGAAAAACAATCGCATCGGCGCTCGGCCATGCCTCCCCTCTTAATAGGTTATTTATCACCTTCAAAAGTCTAATTGCCGATGATGGCAAAATCAGAATTCCTTTAACTCTTGGATTTAGGAATGGTGTGCTGATAACTGCCTAGTCCTGAGGAGTTCTTATTTAAGAACCATTTTAGCTTGATTTAAAATATCGTTAGCATAAGGATTAAAACTATGCTACATATATAAAAAATATAAAATAAATAGTATGAACTAATACTCACTACGTGTAACTAAGCATATCTTTTCTATAATTAATGTATAGGACAAGGTGACCCTTGCCACAGAATCTACGATCCACCTCACCAACTTGTAACTGACCGATAGAAAAATATTCTTGAGACGGATGAGTTATTCACCGACTCTGTCACACTTTATCTAGAGAAAACAAGTAAGAGATTGAACTTAATTGTTTGTCACACAATGTTGTTTTGTTATTTTGTATAAATTGCTGTTGTTAAGGAATACCTGAATACATTTTGTTTTTTATATATACAGTATATCACATCAAATGTCTATCTCAATAACGCAATGCATTTTTAGAATATACTAGTAGAAGGTAGTCTACAGAAAATATACTGTTTAGACTTTTTTAAGCTAACCAATTGTGCATATATCTTTTTAGATCTATGATGCTCCATCTACATCGCACACAAGTCTTGTTATAAAGAAATCGTTTGTCCTGAAGATGGCCATAACACTCGTCTTCGAATGGACACTTGGGAAAATGTCCAATTCGTCTTTTGGCTGAAACATGTCGACACTTAACTTCTCTAATAACGTCTAAATATAGTCGTCGTATATACATTTTTATGTGAAAGTAGGGTTTATTGGATCATCCACTTTCCCTGTTTGTTTCATTGGTTATATATATAGTTTGTGTCTCACTTTGATGCACTGATGTATGAATTTGCCTTTTTTAATATTTACATTATTAAAACTAAACCTTTTTTGCTACTTTTGTTGAATATGCCTCTCTTTGCCAGTTGATATTATGTGTTGTTGAAATTCAGTAAAATGTTATGGGTAGGTTAAAGTTTGTGTGACTATAATCTTTCAATCTCTGCTATTCCTAGTGTTGTAGTAGTGAGGGGGTAACCAATTCTCAGTGCGTTTGCACCATTTATTTCATGATATTGTCCCATTCGAGAATTGCTCCCCCGTTAACAAAAAAATCGTGATTTTGCCCAATTCTTTTGATATCTATTCCTGGAGAAGACAGGAGCAAATCATCTTTCTCCACCCAACCAATTGTCTACTGTTTACATGATTGTAGGGGAGGCACTTTTTTACAGTACCCTTTCCACATTGCATATCACAGTGTAGATGGTGATTTTGTAGAGTAAATGGCAGATCGTAGGTTCAGATGTCTAAGTGTGCATTGCTAGGTGAGACAATTGGTACAATCGCAGAAACAGTCATCCCACAAGGCTGTACTAGTCATCTTACTACTGTAGCCTACAGCATTTTTTCAATTAAGTGTATCATATGGTTTTACCATATAGCTTTGATTAAAAAAAAGAACTATGATTAAGATTTAGATGTTTAACAGAAACTTGCAAATTATTTTGGTCTTATAAAAATCTGTGGAGCTCATGTTCGAGTCCCCCGGAACAAAAAAAGAAGGTTATATGCCAAGCAGTAAGTGGTTTACATCTTGCTCTTACACACCAGGGAATTGTTGATGAAATTAGATGGGTGCCTTTTGAAGCCTGACTCCTATTCTCTTTCCTGGTCTTGGTATTCAAATATCTCTATGTTCTGGCACCCCCTTATCTTTCCTCTTTGGTCTCCTTCTACTTTCTATCATGTTCTCCCACGTTCACTGTGTGCCTCTTCTAGTTTCCGCTCCTTTTCCGTTCTCGCCCCTAAGCACTGGAATGTCCTTCCCCTGTTTATTAGAATTGTGTCTTCTCTTTCCCGCTTCAAAACACATCTGAAGGAGCATCTGCTCTCCAAATGATTTGTGTATTCATCTCTCATTTTTTGTACCATTTTAGTCTTGTGAAGTGCTTAGGTGTTAAGCACTTTATAAATAAAATAAAATACACATTGTAAAACTATTTTTCAGTCGGAATTGGTGACAGAAGTGAATATTCCTGCTCCACCTGCAATACCACCTAGTTTTACACCTGCATGAGTAAAACAAATGCATTCCTATGGAATCCCTTGCATGTGGAATGGTGGCTTGCGAGAACATCTGATTTTTTTAATGTCTTTTTTTAACAATTTTTGGCCCTACTACAAAAAACACACACCCACATTTCACATAAACAATGGAATTAGACAGAAGGAATTGGGACAAGGGGGGGAACGAAAGAGAAAAAAAACAAAGACAACCCAAACCCCCACCCCACAAAGTATCATGTAACAACTTATCTTACAGGTTCCACCATTGTTCTGTCAAATTACAAATCACTCCAAATAAAGAAATCCACCCCAAATCTCTTCAAAAAATCGCAAAGCAACCCTTTCTATGTTGCAGATGGAGTACATTTCCTGGAGACACATATCCTTTGTTGGGAAGACTGCATATCTCCAAATCTCCAATTCCGCAAGATGATGCTCTTGGCAACCGTCCAAGCCCTTAGAAGACAAGTTACCTGTTGGTATGCCAGATCCTCCAGACTCATGCCTTCTCCCAAAATCAAAGTCCTGAAGTCATACTCTCTAGCCGCACCAAGGACAGTGTTCATTACTCGGAGAACACATGATCTTGCAGCTACTGAACGCATCACATATTATCTACAGAACCCTGAGGCTTCCCTTGAGGACACCTTTGGAAGTTTTTCTGAATGCTAAGACTAAATGGTGTATCTGCTTCATGTATAGTGGTAGTACTGTATTATAGTTAATACTGCTCATACTTAATTCCTTATAAGTATGCTCTGATCATTGATTTGTGTTAATGTGCTTCTACAGAGTGTTTCTCCCCCTCCAGCACTATGTTGATGCTTTCAGAAAAGTGGTTAAGCATACACAAAGATCAATGATATGCTTTACCGCACATGCAAATGCAGGCAGATACAATGGACCTAATTATGAGTCCCTGGTATCCTGCTGTTAATTCTGGCGGGATACTGGGAAACTGCCCTTACCGTCTCTGCCTCCTGATATCCTGGGATATTACGAGCAGCGAAGTGCCGGTAAGTTCCCATTCTCATGAAGTCCTACAGGACTCCAAGAATGGGATTGTTGTAATTACCGACACTGGTAATAACTGTGCCGGTAATTGCAGCATTTCTTTGCCGTAGGGGCCTGATATACCGGCAGGTCAGGCCTGCCGGGAAATCCGTGACCCCCATCGGAAAACTTGAAGTGTGTTGGTCCAGACAAAATGCCAGAGCCGGAATTACTGTTATTTGTTTCGACTGGCACACTTGTAATAAACATCAATGAGTGCTTTTTCACTTGGATTATCTGTGTGGAAAATTCAACCGAACACAGTTGATGAAACTGCACAGAGTAGCCATGTGGTTCCACCAACCATTTATAATTGGATTTTACACATAAATATTCCACTTGTAAAAAAACTCAAACTGGAATACCTTTGCATGTGGAAAGCATGCCTATCTCTAGAAGCACCACTTGAAATTAGCACCAATTCAAATCTGGTGAGGAGGCACAAAGCAGTACAACAGCACAGCTGAAGCCATGCACAGATCAGGGGATGCGGTCAATACAAAAAGGACCACCTTCACTGCAACAGCCTGCTTCATTTCTCAGATGGAATTTCCACAACTAAAAGGAGGTGCCCTGATGGAGCAGAAGCAGGTCAGCACAGAAAGCAGGCCAGGAGCACTGCCACGATTTCCTGAGCACCCTAGTCCCATTAGCCTGCTCAACAGCCCCCCCCCCATGTCCCCTCAATCATCCTGCCCAGTGCTCCGGCAAAGGCAGAGCAGGTAAATACTAAGGATGTACAGGAACAGGTTGTCACACCTAGATATGAGTAACCAGCAGGTACTTACAATCTCCTAGCTGGACATGCCCTCAATACAGTCAACCTTCAGAAAAATCCAGGATGACCTAGAACCCAACAGAGTCATCAGCACAGCAATACCTCCCATGTTGAGTCTGGATATCGCAAAGAGATGTGGGTCATGGCAGTGCTAGACCAACTGTGATACTGAAGACGGAGGTTCGAGTATGGCTCTCAAGGCCCCCGCACGACTCTCAGCCCGAAGACATAGAAATTACAGATGCACATCACTTTTAGATCCTTCATTGCCATCGCCGATATATTGCAGATGTGTAAAACGTCCCTCTCTCAGACAGCCATTCAAGCCATGCCCAATCAATGATATGGAGGGGATGCCGATGTCATCAATCGAACAAGTCGACTGACTGCAACTCGAGAAATCAATGACATCATCACTGACATCACGACGCAGGTGCATTTAGGCATGAAGTACACAGGCATCGACTCACGAAGCTACACAAACATGCACTAGTTTATTGCATACAGACACGAAACACATGCTTACGTCTCACACAGGCAAGATGACCGACACACATACATATCGCTATATATGCATATCTAGATCCTTCTGTAAAGCTGAACCTGCAAGACATCAAAAGTACAAATATACCTAGCTTGCACATGCTTGATTGCCACTATCATGGAAAGCCATAGAAATGAATATGGAAGCTATAGGCACATTGAGGTGAATGAGGATGGGGAGACAGGTTCAAATGAATAGAAGGACTGACAAGATTGGCTGCAGTCAGAGGTAGCCAGACGCGATGCGTCCCAGCCAAGGACGAGTGGACATGGAATGTTCCTGGTTACCAAGATGATAGGTCATCTGACAAAAATTCAGGCTACAATCCTCATAATTACAAGCAGGAGAGATCCGTTTCGTGGTCTCAACACACGTGACCTAGCAGAGCGAGACAATGCCCATTCAATCAAGGTAGACAGAGAGAAACTGTTCCCATCGAACCAGAGGTGGAAAGATACAAGTGTTGCTTACAGATTAACAACTGAATGCACTCTCCCAGGCTTAGGTTAGCAGAGATGGCAACATTGGGGAACACACAGCCCCTCCATGTTCAGTTCCATTGCCTTGAGAGGGTACAGCCAGCCTAGTAATGGTCCCGGGTCCCAGGGCTGAGAGGACACCCTCTACCCAATTCAAAGTCACCTTTCACATGAAGACATTAACAGGCCGATTCATGGAATAAATGTGCGCCGAAAATCCCGGCGCAGAGGGGCCAATACGTGCGCTGCGCCGAAAATCAGCGCAAAGCGCAGGGAAACCAGCGCACGTCGATTCATGGAAGTCCGTGCGCAAGAAAAGCAGAGGACGTGCGCCGAAAAAGCGCGCGGCGCAGGCCGGCGCACAGGTCAACCAACGTCGTGCGCCACGGCCACTGCGCCATCACTCCGAGCGCAGCGCACAGCTCTAAAGTAGGCGGAACACAGGGCGGGACACTCGGAATGGGGAATAAAATGGGGCACAACACTCGGAATGGGGAAGAATGTGGGCGGCACGGGGAAAGTTCAGGAGGCAAGTGCGCGGAACGCCCACACGCTCGCATACAACACGTATTCATGGAATAGAATAGGGCAAAAAAGCGCACGCTCAAAGCAGCGCACAGGCACAAACAGGCACAAACACGACCGCCACAAGAAAGCAGGCGGTAGCGTGTCTGCGCCTGTAAGAAATGTGCGCTAAAAGGCGCGCCAACAAATAGCACCTATATACAGACATAACCAATGTACAATACTGTTGCCCTCCTGGACAAATGACGTACAAAGGGGTACCCACAAACACAGACACGCGCAGAGAGAAAAAATAAACGTGTGCGTGCATACCGGTGTGCGCGGTAAGTCCCACACGCGATATGGCAGGGAACGTGGAATCGAGGGGTGCGCGGGAAGTTGCACACGCGAAATGGCCGGGTACGTGGATTTCAGGGGCGCGCGGTAAGTCCCACACGCGATATGGCAGGGAACGTGGAATCGAGGGGTGCGCGGGAAGTTGCACACGCGAAATGGCCGGGTACGTGGATTTCAGGGGCGCGCGGGAAGTCCCACACGCGATATGGCAGGGAACGTGGAATCGAGGGGTGCGCGGGAAGTTGCACACGCGAAATGGCCGGGTACGTGGATTTCAGGGGCGCGCGGGAAGTCCCACACGCGATATGGCAGGGAACGTGGAATCGAGGGGTGCGCGGGAAGTTGCACACGCGAAATGGCCGGGTACGTGGATTTCAGGGGCGCGCGGGAAGTCCCACACGCGATATGGCAGGGAACGTGGAATCGAGGGGTGCGCGGGAAGTTGCACACGCGATATGGCAGGGAACGTGGAATCGAGGGCTGCGCGGGAAGTTGCACACGCGATATGGCAGGGAACGTGGAATCGAGGGCTGCGCGGGAAGTTGCACACGCGATATGGCAGGGAACGTGGAATCGAGGGGTGCGCGGGAAGTTGCACACGCGAAATGGCCGGGTACGTGGATTTCAGGGGCGCGCGGGAAGTCCCACACGCGATATGGCAGGGAACGTGGATTCGAGGGGTGCGCGGGAAGTTGCACACGCGAAATGGCCGGGTACGTGGATTTCAGGGGCGCGCGGGAAGTCCCACACGCGATATGGCAGGGAACGTGGAATCGAGGGGTGCGCGGGAAGTTGCACACGCGATATGGCAGGGAACGTGGATTCGAGGGGTGCGCGGGAAGTTGCACACGCGAAATGGCCGGGTACGTGGATTTCAGGGGCGCGCGGGAAGTCCCACACGCGATATGGCAGGGAACGTGGAATCGAGGGGTGCGCGGGAAGTTGCACACGCGATATGGCCGGGTACGTGGATTTCAGGGGCGCGCGGGAAGTCCCACACGCGATATGGCAGGGAACGTGGAAACGAGGGGTGCGCGGGAAGTTGCACACGCGAAATGGCCGGGTACGTGGAGTTCAGGGGCGCGCGGGAAGTCCCACACGCGATATGGCAGGGAACGTGGAATCGAGGGGTGCGCGGGAAGTTGCACACGCGATATGGCCGGGTACGTGGATTTCAGGGGCGCGCGGGAAGTCCCACACGCGATATGGCAGGGAACGTGGAAACGAGGGGTGCGCGGGAAGTTGCACACGCGAAATGGCCGGGTACGTGGAGTTCAGGGGCGCGCGGGAAGTCCCACACGCGATATGGCAGGGAACGTGGAATCGAGGGCTGCGCGGGAAGTTGCACACGCGATATGGCTGTGTGCTCCCAGGCATTACCTGTACACCCTCCACGGCCCCTGCAGGCAGCACACACCACAGGGAACTACCCTGCACACCTGCTCATGTCTCCCACCACCCCCACCCCCAGCACTGTGGGCAACCTGCCAGCAGGCCCCCACCCATGGGCAACCCATGTCTCCCACCACCCCCACCCCCAGCACTGTGGGCAACCTGCCAGCAGGACCCCACCCATGGGCAACCCATGTCTCCCACCACCCCCACCCCCAGCACTGTGGGCAACCTGCCAGCAGGACCCCACCCATGGGCAACCCATGTCTCCCACCACCCCCACCCCCAGCACTGTGGGCAACCTGCCAGCAGGCCCCCACCCATGGGCAACCCATGTCTCCCACCACCCCCACCCCCAGCACTGTGGCCAACCTGCCAGCAGGCCCCCACCCATGGGCAACCCATGTCTCCCACCACCCCCACCCCCAGCACAGTGGCCAACCTGCCAGCAGGCCCCCACCCATGGGCAACCCATGTCTCCCACCACCCCCACCCCCAGCACTGTGGGCAACCTGCCAGCAGGCCCCCACCCATGGGCAAGCCATGTCTCCCACCACCCCCACCCCCAGCACTGTGGGCAACCTGCCAGCAGGCCCCCACCCATGGGCAAGCCATGTCTCCCACCACCCCCACCCCCAGCACTGTGGCCAACCTGCCAGCAGGCCCCCACCCATGGGCAACCCATGTCTCCCACCACCCCCACCCCCAGCACAGTGGCCAACCTGCCAGCAGGCCCCCACCCATGGGCAAGCCATGTCTCCCACCACCCCCACCCCCAGCACTGTGGGCAACCTGCCAGCAGGCCCCCACCCATGGGCAAGCCATGTCTCCCACCACCCCCACCCCCAGCACTGTGGGCAACCTGCCAGCAGGCCCCCACCCATGGGCAACCCATGTCTCCCACCACCCCAACCCCCCATCCACCTGGGGCAACCTCCACCAGGCCCCCACCCATGTCCCCCTGGCCCCTGGTCCTGACGATACACAATAATGGCAGTAATGACCAGCATACCCAGCACAAACACCCAGGCAAGGATTGCATGCACCCACATAGTGAATGCAATCACATGACACAACCCCAAAGGCAACTAAGCAAAAGAACACATGTCCGCCACACACACATACACAATGGGTGCAAGTCAATGTCAAAACCCATATCATGGCATGTAAGAAATCAAAGAAAAAATGACACAAGTGTAAGATAAAATAAAAATGTATTAAAAAATAAAAATAAAGTTAACTCTGACAACTATCTGGGAAAGCAAATAAAAGGTCCATGTCCGGGAACAAAAATGAGAAACCAAAAAACAAAGGATAGAAAAAAGAATCGATTTTGTCCAAAGTAAACACAAGTAGAATGAAATGAAACATAAACCATTACGTCATGGTGTGACCAATATGAAAGAAAAAATAAATTATCTCACAAAAAAATATAACTATATTTACAGGATTGTTCAAGGGTCCATGAGCCCAACAGCACTAATTAAACCTAATACTAACTATCTAAAAAAATATGTACAAAGAAGTGGCCATTGTCCAAGCGGTCCAAAAAAAAATTTAAAATAAAGGAAACCTAGCACTAACTAACTAAAAAACTATATACAGAGGCAGCGGGCTAGTCCTGCGGCTCACTTGGTGATGTTGGCCAGGGCATCCTCGAACTCCATGTCTATGTCCTGGAGGCGGGACTCAGTCCTGGCCCCGAGGTCTCGCAGGGACAACCCCATGTGCTCTCCAAATTCCCTGCGAGCCTCCTCGAGGCACGCAGCCCGCCTCAATGCCTGATGCATGGAGATCTCCGCCCTGGCCATGGCGAGCCGCTCCTCTTCCGCCCGCTGCCGCTCCGCATCTATCCGCTGGCCAAACTCCTCCCACACGGAACACACCGCCATGCCAGGGTTGCCCTGCCCTCCGGCCGATGCCTGCCCCTCCGATCTTGATGGCCCTGAGCCATGATGCCTCCCACGTCGAGCCCGCTGCTGCCTGCGACGCCACTGCCTCTGCCAGCACGACGGCATCCAGGCTGATGGTAACCACCAACGCCGTCGTGCACGTGCCCTGCCCGATGATGCCGGCACATCTTCCATCTGCTGGGGTCCACTTGCTGTGTCGTCCACC
The DNA here is from genome assembly GCF_040938575.1 of Ambystoma mexicanum. Taxonomy (NCBI): domain Eukaryota; kingdom Metazoa; phylum Chordata; class Amphibia; order Caudata; family Ambystomatidae; genus Ambystoma; species Ambystoma mexicanum. The sequence continues at coordinate 411,869,564 of NC_090941.1, read as the reverse complement.
CCTGCTGGACCTCCGACTCCCAACTGCGGCAGGGATGGGATCCCCACCGAGCTGGCTGCATTGGTTGGGGCAGGTCCACAGGGGGCCATGGTGGCATCTGGGCCGGAAGACGGCAAGGAGAACGACTGGTGGATAGCCTGCACAGAGGAGGAGAGGGCCGTCAGATTGGCCAACACATGCAGGAACCCCCCGAACATGGCCGATCCCAATTGGGCCACGTCGGCACGGTGCACTTCGTGATGACGTGCGTGCTCCTCCCGGGAAGCACGCACGGCATCACGAATCACAGCCGTGCGCATCGCGACCCCAATCAGGACCTGCTCCACGCGGCCAGGGGTTCCCACGGCCGCAGGTGGAGGGGAGTCAGTTGACATGGACATCCCCTCTACCTGCGGACGGGCCTGGGACGGGGCATCCCTGCTGGTGCATGGTGGTGCACTCACAGGGTCAGGGACAGCGACATGCACAGGCCCCTCCACGGTGACCTGTGCTGCCTCCTGCCCCTGGCCCTGGACTGCACCACTTGCACCAGCAGGGATGCTCCCACCAGGCCCCATGTGTGCACCAGTGTCGGCCTCCTCCTCCTCTGTGCAAACCACCAACCTGGATGGCTCCTCACCGTCTCCCGCCGTAGCAGGCCCCTGTGGGGGCTCACCCACCCCTTCCGCTGCAGCCGTGGGGGCATCCCCGCCGCCTTGCTCCACAGCGCCGTCTCCGCCCTCTTCTTCACTAGCTGCTGTGTAGAGGGAGACAAAGAACACAAGCATCAGGCTACTGTACAATGGTCCCCTAGACAGGAAGCAATAGCAGATGAGCACCCCTGTCAAAGTACACTTCCATCATGTCCCTCCACAACACATGGGTCAGTGCAGGCGAAACACACACAGTAACAGGCATGGTGCATGCCATGCACATTTCCATGCATGTCCAAATGACTATTGAAACATTCAATGAAATGTAACTCACATGCATCATGGCTCATGCATATCACATGCACACACTACACCTCAGTCACATCCATCTGGCCACAATCACACCAAACACAGGCAAAACAAGGGTAAGGTGGGTGCGTCACTGAATCTGTGCATTGTCACACACATGAGTCATGCATCCATGGCATGCACAAGTCACAGACATGCAGGTCAGGCACACAGACATGGCTACCATATATGTACCTGGCATCAGCACCCATCCTCACCCCCATCCATGTCCAGGTACAGAGACTGCCATGCTCTCATGTCCCAAATCTGCATAGTGCTCCCCATGCCGCATTTCTACACATGCAACAACCATGTGGGTCACACATCACTGGTCGCACAGGCAGTACCATGATGTCCCAGCACACATACATGCATATATGGCACATGGCACACATACAGGCAAGTATCATAGAACCAGCTCACCGCAACATGCCCTGTCTCACACAGTGATGCTTGGACACTTACCGCTCAACTCCAGACGGGTCTCCCTCTCAAGGATCTGGGCGTGGAGCGCTGGGCGTACGCGTTCCAGGACCCTCTTCTGGATGGTACTCATGTGGCCCCGGCCCCCCTCCACGAGGCGCCGGGCCTTCACAAGGGTCCTGGACCTCAAGTCCTCCCAGCGCTTCTTGATCTTCAAGACGTTGCGGGTTGCCACCCCCTCCGCGTTGATGGCAACCACACAGTCGGCCCAGATCCTCTCCCGTCCTTCCTTGCTGGCGCGGGACGATCCAAAGAGGGCATCATACTGCCCCAGGACATGCTCCACCAGGACACCAACTTCGGTGGCAGTGAAGCTAGTGCCCCTCTGCCCCTCTGGCCTGGGGTTGCCACTGGTGCCAGATGTAGAAGTGCCCGACATGGCAACCCCAGAGGCAGGTGTGGGTGGGCAACTGGGTCCTGGGGCTGGGCTGTGGAGCGATGTAATCCCAGTTGGGAGTCTTCAGTTCCAGCAGGGGTGGACACAGCAACTGGACCCCTGCAGATGGCTGATGTGCAGGCACCAAATGGCAGGGCACGGTGGCAGCAGGCAGGCAGGCAGGCAGCAGCAGATAGCACGTGGGAGGCTGCTCAGGGCACTTGGGGGGCAGTAACTCGGCCTTCGGGGCAGGAGCGTGGTGTTCCGTGTGTTTTCGGGTGGCCAGCTTGATACGGAGTGATTTGGCACGTGAAATTCCTGCACGTCAGCGTGAAATCCGAGGAAAGGCCCTTAGCGCGTAAGTGCGTCAGCACGCATACGCGATTCTATTGGACCAGAGTCCCTCATCGCGTGAGCGCGTCTGACGTGATCCGCACGGGCGTTCCCCACTCAGCACGTGAAGACGGAGCACACGTGGAAATCCTGCACGTCTGAGTGTAATCGCGTGTAATTGGCCAAAAGTGCGCGTACACGCCATTGGCCTATGTACGTGTATTTCATCGCGTGTAATTGGCCAAAAGTGCGCGTACACGCCATTGGCCTATGTACGTGTATTTCATCGCGTGTAATTGGCCAAAAGTGCGCGTACACGCCATTGGCCTATGTACGTGTATTTCATCGCGTGTAATTGGCCAAAAGTGCGCGTACACGCCATTGGCCTATGTACGTGTATTTCAGGGCCGCGCGGCCCCTTACACAGGCAAGTACGTCAGCGCACCTGTATGCCTGCAGCGTGGGAATATATACACGCGATTGGAGTGGGAACTCGATTCCAGGGGTGCGAGGCTCACACGCTGCCTACTACACGCGCAAGGCATTAATTTGCGCACTTTTCAATAAACAAGCCAGATGCCAGGATGAACATACCGTTCCTAGCAGCAGTGGCAGTGGGCTACCAAAGGAGGATGAGGAGGAGAGTCAGGGCCAGAATATTCACACCCAGAACCAGCCTATTCGGGATGCCTGATGACCAGGTGTATGGGAGGTACAGGTTTCCAGCACACATCATACTGGACCTGGTCAGTGAGTGGGAGGATGACCTCACATCACCCACCCTGTGCTCCCAAGCACTCAGCCCCCTGCAGAAGGTCCTGAATGTACTGCACTTCTTGGCCACTGGATCCTTTCAGCGGACAAGTGCCATAGTGGGTGGTGTGTCACAGGCCACGCAGTCACGCTGCCTACACCAGGTCTTGAACATCATCACTGCACGGCCCTCAGTCCGCAGGCACATATATCTCCCCAGGACTCATGCAGAAAGGCGGACGTGCACCCAGGAATTCTATGGTGTGGCTCAAATCCCCAAAGTGCTTGGTGCTATTGACTGCACACATGTGGCTCTACGTCCTCCCAGGGCAACAGAGCACATCTATAGAAACCGCAAGCACTGGCATTCCATCAACGTCCAAGTTGTATGCAATGGCAAGGGAATCATCACATCAGTATATGCCAACTATCCAGGGTCCACCCACGACAGCTTCATCTACAGAATGTCTACCCTATGCCGGGACCTAGAGGCTGGCCAGCATGGAGATACATGGCTGCTTGGTGAGCATGAATGCCACTCCACATGCATGCATGTCAGAAACTGGGTCATGACACAACACCACTAATGATACCCATCACCACCTCCGCAGGGGACAGTGCCTACCCTATCAGCCCCCACATGATGACCCCAATCCGGAACCCCACCACGCCACCCCAGGTAAGGTACAACACAGCCCACATTGCTACACGGGGCATAGTGGAGCGCACATTCGGAGTGCTGAAGTCACGCTTTCGCTCCCTTGACCGTTCTGGCGGGCAGCTGTTATATGCTCCCCGAATAGTGTGCAGGATCATAGTGGCAGCATGTGTCCTGCACAACGTTGCAACACGCCGGGGCCTGCCCGTGGACATGGTGGTGCCCCCACATCCACAACCACATGCACGCCCGCTGCGCATGGGAGGGGAAAGGGCACGGGGGGAGGCAGCCCGTACGCAACTGGTGGCCAACTTCTTCACCTAGGAATCACAGTGCTGGCTAGTGCACACTGCTCTGGCACATGCCATCTGACAATCAATGATGACTCTACCTGACAATGTCTGCAAATTACTTGACAATGAACTGTCAGATACACATCAGCCTGAGATTGTTAACATGGAAGTGTCAATATGTGTGCACCCCTAGCTACACATACACCAGCTATGCATCACAATGCAAAGACACAACTCCATCAATCTAAAATGCATTGCCACAGGCGATTCACTACATGACAACATTGCCATGTCACCCACTCCCTTCACAGTCCCGCCACTGAGGACACCATGTCATGGTATGTGACAGCAAACAAACTGGCCATCACAACATGACACCAGTGTCACAAATAGCAGTGCCCAAAATGGAACATAGCCGCACTTGAGCAGCTAACCGCCCTGGGCCCACTACTACACACCTGTGTAAGAGTAATTTCTATCAAATTACACACCAACCCACCCTGAAGCCCACCCAAACAAGACACATTGCTTGTAATCAATGGTAGTCTCATTACCTGAATCTGCTGGTATGTCCTCACCGTCCAGGTGTACAGTGATGGCGCCATGCAAAAGTGTCAGTGCACATCTACCGACATGTAGTGTGACTCCAGAGAGTATGCCCTTGTGAAGATCTGTGTGAAATACCTGCAAAACATGAGCAACATATGTAAGTAGAGGCACATATCATACCATCATGCATAGTTAGGTGCAACAACAATGAACACTATGAATGTCTACACAGTATTGACTATGGACTGGCCAACAGCTCATGGGAGTCCAATGTCACCGTGTAATTTGCTGTCACTTGGGCACACCCTTTGCAAGCCCATGGAAAGGGAAGCAGGAGGGGTGTGGATGTCTGCTACCCAAGCATCGAAACCAAACTCAGGACAAGCCTGCATGTGCCCAGCCACAATACAGTGTATGCCCAGGTACCCACACAAGGCAACACTCTTGCAAAATAAAAATGAAAAAGAGAAAAAATGGCCATGAAAGGGCCGGCGGGGGGGGGGGGGCCACCTATGAGGTCCGAGGACAGGATGCACGCCACAATCCACCTGTGTGGATCATGGGAAAGGAAAACACCCCATAGGCTCGTGGCCCACACGGCTACTCTGTTGTGGGAGATGAGTCGCTATGGCTCTGCCCAGACCCTGCAGCTGACTCTGGAGGTGGGGGAGCTGCCTCAGATGATGGTGTGACAATGGGAGGCAGCCCACGCAAAGCACGAGTTTGCTCCTCCATGGCTGCAAGCAGGCGGGTCTGGTAGTTCTGGTTCTGGGTTATAATCATGCGGAGGTCCCCATGCAGTAACTCCCGGGATGACCTGACCTCCGCACGAGTTGCCTGCATCTCGGCCGAGAGCGTCCGTGTCAGACGCTCCAGCTGCTCCTCTGTCCTTCTATGGGATGAAGCCTCAAGCTCTAACAGGGTCGACCTGAGGTGACGGAGTTCTTCCCTCAGGGCTTCCCTGTGGCGCTGGGACTCCATGGAAAGTGATTCCCCCAGAGTCGCCAGTGCCGCCCGCCTGTCCATGTTGGACGCCAACATATCCTCCCTGTGTGCCTGGCAGATGGACTCTGTAGCCTGCTCCAGTCGCTCCATCAGCCTTTCTGGGGGGACAATGGAAGTGGCCACCCTATCCATGGCCTGTGCAATCATCTCGGATGATGCTGCCTGTTGGGTGGCCATACCGTAGATGGATTGCTCCCATACGGTATTGCCAGGTGGCATACGGCCACCACGTTGACGGGCACCACACCTGCCTGGGGCAAGGCGGACTGCGCCTTGCTGTGCCGGCAAGGCCTCAGGCTGCAGGACTGCATTCCCTCTCTGATCTGCAGCCCCAGGAACAGGATCAGAGATTGGGTGGTGTGGCCCTGCATCCGTAACCACCGGAGGCTGATCTGCCGACACTGACATCCCCATTGAGGCCAATAGCCTGGCTGCAGGTGGGTCGGACAGAGGAGATTCTCTCCCAAGAACACTCACCTGCGACTGCACATAGGTGTCATCCTCCGAGTCTACACCTGAATACTGCTCGGGGGAGGAACCCCCAGAGACACCCCTCGACAGCACGGCCTGCAGCACTTGTGGGTTTTCACCCACAAACACACCACGTCCCTCACTTGTGGTAGGTCGGCCCGGGTTGCCCTCCTGGGACGGCTCCACCACCACATCCCCAGCATCAACAAGTGCTTCGTCCCCTGCAAAGACATGAAAGAGAAAAATGGAAACAGGCATTAGCACCATGGCATGCAACAAGGGCTGATGAACAACATAGGCAGTAGTCCTACGACACATGTCCTACATGACTGGGAGTCCTCCTATGCATTCACCATCACTGGGTCTGTAGGGGAGGCTCAGGGCATACTATGTACTGATTGGACAGCAACGCCTGCTCACCTTGATGCCTAGCACTGCCATCACACATTGGGCGGTGATTGCCATGTCAAAGGCACATGCCATCACACACATGGCATGTGACATAGCCACCAAGTGAGGAGGGAGAGGAGGGCTACTTTTTTGGATTTCAACCACTCTGGTCCTGACATTGCATCGTCACATCAATTAGTATACATGTTGTACATGGATCTGCTAGTCCAAATTGGCAACGATGCACAGTGCCTTGTCTAGATCAACATAATGCAGTAAACATTGTGATTCCACCTCCCCAACACCTGTAACGGAATAATTTTGCATTCGTGAAGCACCGGTCAAGTAATGTTTGTAGGTGCAGCGGAGCACTGAGGGGTGGTGGGGCAGAAGGGGATGCCAGTCAACAATACTACTGGTGCTGGTGTCATTCATGTCACGCAAGTGCAGGGGTGGGTGGCACAATGAAGTGCAAGGGGGAGTGGCGGCTGGAAGTGCTGTACAAGGTAAGTAGGACTTGACGTCAAGGGCAGATGGTGTTAGGCGCAGACAAGTGCTGGGGGGGTGGCCTATAGGGGTACAGAGACAATCATGCTGTGCTGTGGGCTCGGAGGGGACAGGGGAGGTACACACTGCCTCTGGCTCGGCAAGGTCCTTTCAGATTTCTATGTGTCCTGCAGAGTTGTCACATGCCGCAGATATGTGCCCTTGGATTGGGGATCTCATCTTGGTGAGAAGGGTGAGGCGCTATTGCCTTTGGAGCATGTGGCAGGCCAGTTTGCCAGAGGATGGCCATGATGCAGGACATTCCCTCTCTGCCACCCGGCACCTGTGGTTTGGGTTCCCAAGATCCGAGTCATGCCAGGACTCTGCATTGGCATGGGGCTTCAGACAGGTGGTCATGACCGTGGCTAAGACATCCAGTGTACCTGACATGGAGTGGAGCATGGAGTGGGCCCTGTCAGGATGGGAGTGAGCCTAAGGGGGAGCTGGATGGGGGGGACATTTTGGCAGCATGAGCCTCGACTGACACACACTTCATGGGTCGGAATACAAAGAAGGTGTGTGACAGTGGTGAGGGTGGCTTTGCCTGTGGGGTGTTGAGGGTGAGCTGGGAGGAGAGGAGAATGTGATCACTCCAGGAGAGAGGAGTGCAGAGATGGACGGAGAGGGGAAAGTCAGATGAGATCAGAGCATCAAGAGTGTGCCCTGCAGAATGAGTAGGGACAGACGGGAGTCTAGAGGGTGAGAGGGAGTTGCTGAGGTCACAGAAAGGTCACGTGGGGGCGTCAACAGGCATGCAGGTGGATGCGTACCGCACCAAGGATGAGGAATTCTGTGTCTGGGGACATGAGTGAGGAGGAGAGGTGAGGACACTCAGAAAGGAAGTAGTACATTTGACCAGTTTTCCCAGACACAGTACGCACTGTTTGGAATGTCAAGGTGTGGTGGACAGTAACCTCACACAAGCCATTCCAGAGTGGAGTAGGTCTAAGTAGGTGTGACAGTGGCAGGAATACCCTCAGGGAAGCCAAGGGCACACACCCCCTGCACAGTGGTGGCGGGCCAAGGAGAGGGTCAAGGATGCAGACAGAGCTGGCCGTCTGACATGTTTCCATGAGACCAAGGATGTCAAGGTGCATAACCTCATGTAAGTGACAGTTATCGGAGGAATGCCTGATGCAGCCGCAGTGAAAGGAGTGTAATTGTGGAGGAGGTTGACAGCCTTGTAGGACTTACGGGGAGTGCTAGAGATCAGAGGTGCCGCATGTGTAGGAGTTGGAGTGGGAGGCGGAGAAGGTTCATGGGAGGGTGCAGGGAGGCAGTGCAGGATTGATGAGGAGAGAGGAGGGGGGACAGCAGGAGAGGTAAGGAAGTTGATGAGATGTGGGTAGCATTTCTCAAGGAGATTGAGGTTGGCCTAAGGGCCTTGGACTGAGACGCTCCCATTACCATGCACATCATTAGTGGTATCTGAGGATTGGAAGGAGGCCAGGAGTACACCCCAACGGGTCCCACCTATGATGGTGGAAGAGGAGCAAGGAGAGAGGACAGGGACCATGTGAAGGGTCTATGGGACAGGCAAAGGCATGTATGAGCAGATGTCAGTGAGAGTTAGCTTAGAGTAGGCTCAGATGCACTGGTCAGCAATAGGGTGGGTCGCATTGGAGGGCAGGCTGCCCTCATTTGACTTTTGGCAAGCAGGTGTCGTGCGTAGGGCACGATGGTCTGAACTGTAGAAGTCATGGAAGATAGACCATGAAGAGCAGCATGGAGTGTGAGGGAATGGGGCTCGAAACCAGACGGTACCAAAGGACCCAGGAAGGAGGTGGATCTCAAGGCTACATCCACATTATGACTGCATGTTGGTAGGCATTTATATACAGAGGACGCATTAGCATGTGGTATCATTGCATGTCAGGCATGTGAAGATGATACTTGAATGGCTGGGGGAAAGGAGAGGAATGGTATGTAAGACATCAGATGAATAGACAGGGGAGTATGAGCAACAATGTAGTGACAAAATTACTAATCAAGGGCAACTTCCATGGTGTTGGCCCATATGTGCACTGTTGCCAGTAGGGATAGTGCTGTGGCCAGATGGTGTTGCACTGAACATACTGGATGAGGCACATGGGTGCCACTATCAACTCTGCCACACACCCCCTTGACAGGCACCCAACATGAATGCTTCACACACACAACATGCACAGGGATGATACACACATGCATGTGCACTCACCGGATGATGCCTCGTAATCAGGGAGGTCTCCCACACCTTGGAGTTGTCCCTCGGTGACGTAGGATCCAGCTACAGACTCGTGTGGTGTGAGTTCTATATCCTGTGCTGGGGACCCACCTCCAGTCACCAAGGTTGCGGCATGACTTGAGGCCAGCTTATCCTTTGCCCTGCGCTTAAGGTCATTCCAGCGCTTCTGGCAATCACTAGCTGTGCGCCTCACTACTCCAAGGGCACTTATTCTGTCAGCAATGGTCTGCCAGTGTGCCTGGCGTCTGGCATGTGTGGTCTTGGACCCTGCAACGATGACCATTTCCCTATCATGATCTGACACATACTGAACAAGTGCATTAAGTTCGGCGTCTGTGAAGCTTGGCTTCCTTGATGGGCCGGACTGTGCAGCCGTGTCTGGGGCATCAGCCTGTGCCGGACGTGCACTCTTCCTCTTGCGCTTGGAAGGGGGTGGGGATCCAGAGTGTCCTACGCCGCTGTGGACACTAGGGGCAGGAGCCGTGGTGGACTCTGTACTGGGTGTGTGTGATTGCCCACTCAGCATGGGAGTAGGTGCAGGCATTGGGGGTAGTGGGATGGGGTCAGGCCTGATCTGAGGTGCATGAACTAGGACCGACACAGTCTTGGCAGGGTGTATGAGAGGTGGGGTGGATTGAGCCACACCCTGGCTACGGGGGCCAGCAGATGACCTATCTGGCATAGATGCGCGTGCCCTGATGACACCAATGTGCACCGGTGCACGTACAGTGGACCTGCTGACCTGGATGTCAGCGATGGAATCACCCTCGGACAGGTCTGGTGCCACAATGGCCTGGTCCGACATGGGCTGATCAGGGTTGGTATCAGCCACATGACTCTCAACGGGGGGGGGGGGGGGGGGGGGGGGGGGCATGGGTGTCCCTGACTGTTCCTCCAGACTGGGGGGAACAGGGGCGCCCTGCAAGTCACAACCACGTCCCCTGTTGGATCCTCCACGGCCACCACGTGTGGCTCGGCCACCTTTGCCACCCTTACGGCTTGCACGCCTCCCAACCATGGCACTGATGGTATTGTGCGTATGGGAGTGGGTGTGCACAATTGTCCTGGGCAATTGGGTGTCAAAGGGGTTGGGTACCAGATGGTATTCGTACCCTAGTGCAGTGGCAAGGCTATATGACACCCCTGGGGAAAGATGACGGGTCACGCAACGCACAGGCACCCCAGAAAAGTAAAGGAAAGTGCACAATACCCCTCCTAGACCACGTGTGCTGATGGAAAACCCTGCACTACGCTGTGGCATCCAGTAACACAATGAACGTATGCGTGTCACACGCGGCCTAGATTGACCTCTGAAGGGGTAGGCTACACACGGGGCAAGCACAGATGTTAGATACGTGCGTGACTCACCGTCTGCCAGGTAAAAGAGCGTGAAAAAATAGCACTTTTGGTTGGCAACACCCCCGCCAAAAGAAGAGGTGTACGCTGTCTGAGGAGACAGGTCAACTGTAGAAGGGGACACTGTTTGAGGGAACAGGCCCAGGAAAACCAGTACAAGAGGAAAAAGAGAAAAGAGCTGTCAGAGGTAACAGGGAGTACGAACTGGAAACGCCGTGAAGTAAATCGCGTGTGAAACGACAAGAAGTACCGAATTCACCCACTCGCTCTCCACGAAAAGCACGTACAAGGAAATGGTGTTCAACACTACCTTTTATACAGGCCCACACGTACATCGTCACTTACGGCGTGTACGTGCTTGGCCCATTTTCACCAATCACACGCTTTGGCACTCCTGCGTGTAGGTATCTTTTCACCAATCACACGCTTTGTCACTCCTGCATGTGGATCCTTTTTCACCAATCACGCGCTTCGACACTCCAGCGTGTAGCTCACTTTTCACCAATCACACGCTTTGTCAATCCTGCATGTGGATCCTTTTTCACCAATCACGCGCTTCGACACTCCTGCGTGTCCCTCACTTTTCACCAATCACACGCTTTGACACTGCACGTGCAGGTAACTATTGACGCACATATGCTGGTGACGGGTTTTCGCGCGATGAGTGGGGGGTTTTCAGGTGCACATTCACTCCCTATCAGGCTGTCCACGCGTTCTAACACGAAAGACCACGCTCCTGGCCAGGAGGCCAAATTTAAGTCCCCAAGAACCCTGAGCACGCTCCCACCTGCCATCGGCTGCTGCCTGACTGCCTGCTGGCCACGTGCCCCACAGTGCTGGTGGGTGGGGGTGGTGGGGGCCTGGTGGAGGGTGCCCCTGGTGGATGGGGGTTGGGGGTGGTGGGAGACATGGATGGGGGCCTGATGGCAGGTGCCCCTGCACTGCTGGGGGGTGGGGGTGGTGGGAGACATGGGTGGGGGCCTGGTGGAGGGTGCCCCTGGTGGATGGGGGTGCAGGGGGACATGATCAGGTGTGCAGGGTAGTCCACTGTTTTGTGGGCTGCCTGCAGGGGCCGGGGAGGGTGTACAGGGTACACCTGTGGGGGCCCACCCAGCCTATTCGCATGTGATGATTCCCACGCACCCCTGTGATACACGTACCCTGGCCAATCGCGTGTTGAACTTCCCGCTACCCCTGTAATACACGCACCCTGCCTGTTCGCGTGTGATGATTCCCGCGGACCCCTGTGATGTACGTTCCCTGGCCTATCGCGTGTTCTACTTCACGCGTCCCCCTGTAATACACGTTCCCTGGCCCATCGCGTGTTGAACTTCCCGCTACCCCTGTAATACACGCACCCTGCCTGTTCGCGTGTGATGATTCCCGCGGACCCCTGTGATGTACGTTCCCTGGCCTATCGCGTGTTCTACTTCACGCGTCCCCCTGTAATACACGTTCCCTGGCCCATCGCGTGTTGAACTTCCCGCTACCCCTGTAATACACGCACCCTGCCTGTTCGCGTGTGATGATTCCCGCGTACCCCTGTGATTCACGTTCCCTGGCCTATCGCGTGTTCTACTTCACGCGTCCTCCTGTAATACACGTTCCCTGGCCCATCGCGTGTTGAACTTCCCGCTACCCCTGTAATACACGCACCCTGGCTGTTCGCGTGTGATGATTCCCGCGTACCCCTGTGATGCACGTTCCCTGGCCTATCGCGTGTTCTACTTCACGCGTCCCCCTGTAATACACGTTCCCTGGCCCATCGCGTGTTGAACTTCCCGCTACCCCTGTAATACACGCACCCTGCCTGTTCGCGTGTGATGATTCCCGCGTACCCCTGTGATTCACGTTCCCTGCCTAGTCGCGTGTAGTACTTCCCGCGTACTCCTGATTTGGAGATTGCCCGCTTTGCTTTCCTTGTTTGCCTGCCCTGTGAAGTGGTCCGGGGTTAGCGCAGCCCTTAGCGATGATTTAGCGCTTTTGATGGCTTTTCCGTGCGCGAGGGCGTTCTTGGGGGCGTTACTGGCGCTGCTGCAGGCTCGCTGCGATTCTCTGCGCCACGGCTGTTTTGGGAGCTTGAAATCCATGAATACGCTGTGCGCGGAAATCTGTTTTAGCGCACGTGCCTGGCGCAGACTATCGCAGGCGCACGCTGTGCGCCAGCCGCGTGCGCTACTTGTGCGCTGGATTCTATGAATTAGCCTGTATATGTTGCAGGAGTCAATAGTTTCCCCACGGCCCTGCAACTTTGTATTCATCATATGTATAGGTGGTCTCAGGAGGAGCCAACAGATATGGCTATCGAATAGTAGAATTAACCCGTATAGAATGTGTATATGGTATGGCTAAACTGACCAATCTGCACGCCCGATAGGCTTCGGGGGCGAAACTTTGTTTTGGGTCGTCTCTCTTGGATAAAACCAGGTCTCACACATTCAGAAGACGAAAGCTCTGGAGAATTTATGTTTTTCAGGAGTGATCCCTGTCATTTTTGGATAATAAAGAAAATAAACTTTCCCCTATGGCTGTGTCTTCCGTTCTTGTGGCGGGGAGTTTTGGATGGGCCAGAGTGTTTCTCTGCTGGTAATCGGGGTGACTGCTAGAGTGACCCTGCTGCTGTTTTACAATACTAAGGCAGTGAGGTCCACACCTGTAACCAAAACATCACTGAGCAGTCTTTTGAGGTCCTCAATAACTTTTCTGTCTTCAAAGGACAGCGATAGGAAAGAGGAGGAATTACAGTACACACCTGACAAAGTTTGCCTGATTTATTAGTGGTCATGATTTGGGTAATAGGGGTATTTTTCCATGTCCTGTCGCCAGCAATAAATTAGGGACTGGTGGAGGCACTATCAATGGGAACCTTTTGCTTTCCCTTTATCGAGAGATCGATAAGATGGCAATAACATAGCTACCAATGCACATTTGCTGAGAGCCATATTAAGACAAACAAATTAGCAAAGAAGTCAGAGTAAAGCTTCCAGAGTATACAGGCAAGTCAGCAATTATACAAGTGATGGCGGTGTGGCATTGTGAAAGGACAGAAGTCCCTGGCAAAACCGTCACACAGACTCCATTGAAAGATACTTTGAAATGAAATTAGATATGTTTGTACATCTCGAAGACCACTCATCTATGGGGAGCATGCCGCCATTTGTTTGTTTGTTTATTATTTGTATAGCGCGCAAAACCCTGAGGTATCTAGGCGCTTGATCTTCGTTACAGTGCTTCAGGTTACAAAAAGGAAGCGTACAAGATAAATTACAGATCACAGCATGTGCAAAGGTAATAAATAGATCGTGCGCAAGTGCAAAAAGAGAAGTATAAGGTGAGTTGCAACCAATGAGCATCCCCCCATTTTACAGGCAGCAGCAGCACACAAATGCAAATGACAGATCAGTGGGCAAATACAAGGTGCCTACCCCATGTTGCAGGGCGACAGCGGCACATAAATGCGATTGTCTAATCAGAGGGCAGATACATGATGTCCACATAATTTAAAGGGCAGCAGCAGCATACAAGTGCAAGTGTCAAATCAGAGGGCAAATACACGGTGCCTACCCCATGTTGCAGGGCGTCAGCGGCACATAAATGCGATTGTCTAATCAGAGGGCAGATACATAGTGCCCACCCAAATTACAGGGCGGCAGCAGGACATAAATGCCAGTGTCATATTGGTGGGCAAATACAAGGTGCCTACCATGTGTTGCAGGGCGTCAGCGGCACATAAATGCGATTGTCTAATCAGAGGGCAGATGCATGGTGCCCACCCAAATTACAGGGCGGCAGCAGCATAAAAGTGCAAATGTCAAATCAGTGGGCAAATACAAGGTGCCTACTCCATGTAGCAGGGCGGCTACAGCACACAGGTACTGTACAAGTACGAATGCGATTGTCAGAGCAGCGGGTATTTACTTTACCTTGCTCACTGCCTATGGATATGGACGGTGCAAGAGGAGGGCCAGCAATGCAGAGAGGCTGGCTTGCCGCACTACTCCTCTGTGTGTGGGTGGCGAAGGGCAGCAGCGGGATAGAGGGTGGGCGGAGGGGAAGCAGGGTGGGTTGTCAGGGATGACCGAAATCAAAAAATCAAGGGATTGGTTTGATGGTCCTCGAACAGCATTGCTGCCGTGTTCTGACAGCGCCCAAGCGTTAAACGCAGAAACCACAAAGAAGCAGCCTCTTCCTGATGACCACTAGCAGAAGGCTCTACAAAGGTTATCAGGCATGGGTCATGGGTATGATTGCCTGAGGACTCTCTGCCAGAGGTGAAACCATATCCCAGTACTGGGCTTTCAATTATCCTTTATTTGCCTGCTGAAAGTTGTAGTGTTTGGTCACTTCAAATGACATTGTGGACGGGAATAAAACTAAGCAAAGCCCAGGAGTGGAGTAGGGTGTCCCTCGTGACATGGAGTCTCCTTCCTACAGTGGGATGAGCATGCAAACAGGTGAAACCCAGATCTCTACCTGTGGTAGTACAGCTTTTTCACTGGCATATCATATTTTCATAGTCCCATAAACTGCTGTCTAGCTAAATGAACACTTTATTGAGTAGACACATTACGAACGTGTTTACTCGGATGTGTTCAATGCACGGCAGGGGATCTATCCACCGGAAGCAGCTGACGGTAGCCAGAGAGGAGACTGAGCAAATGCTAACACACTGGAACGAAAGATTTACTACAGGAGCCATTCGGAGCGGTGGGCGGAAGATGGCAGGAACACTGCCTTATTGTCTACTTTGTATTGCCAAAGCATTAATATAGTTTTTTTTTTTCTTTCACCTTGGCAGGGACTAAAAACAAATTACTTGCTTTCTGGTCACTTGAGGACTTAAAATGATGAGTTCCATTTCTTATTCCTTCTGCGGGAGTGCATGGCGTATAATACTAAAATGCCCAGAGGAAAACAGTTTCCAAGATATTAATGTTATAAACAAATCATGTTGTAATGCCACATCAGAGAAAACAAAATAAAATAGCAAATAGCTTGGAACCAACACAGTGTATTTAATAACTATAAGCTTGGCCTGTTTGTCAGTGAGTTTGAATACGTGAGGCAGTTGGCAGGGCACACAACCTGCTACTAGCAGAAGGGCTTTGCTGTTGACAGGTTTTCAGCAGGGCCTGATTTCCGCCACAGTGTGCTCTTGCCTGGTATGTTGGTGGCTGTCCTGGATTCCTTATTGTTCCAGCTGGAACAGAGGCCGTGTAGTACGATGTGGGGTTCGCTGCTGCTCACAAATTCATGCACAACGACCCGCGTTTTCAACGCACGAATAAGCAGTCTGTATTGAACGCAGAGCAGGCCTTCCAACATTTCTACTGGGGCAGGCGCGTTTACCATACAGCAAATTGACTCCTTTATGTATGTATAGTTATTGCAAAATGCTCAACGCGTTATGTAACTGATGGTCTATAAATGATGTGCACACATGGCAAATAAAAATAATTTAGGGTTTTATGGAGGAGGAGTGTGATTAGTATGCATGATTATAGAAGGCGCACAGAACACTGTACTGGCCATGGAAAGAGCAGCCCCCACTATAAGCATCATGCACAAAGCAAGGTGTGTACTTCCTTGTGCACATTATGTATTGTTTTGGTTCAATTCTACCTCACCATCGTACCAAGCAAGCATTGGCAAAGTCAACAGTCCTGGCTTTCGTATAAGCAACGAAAAGGCCTGAGCCAGTCATTAATTATCTGCGAGGGTCAGAGCTATAGCAAAGTCAGGCGATTTCCCGGTCGGCCGGCCACCTTCCTGGCCGGCCGGTGTGTTTGAATTCTATTATGACTTAAGAGCAACATGTGGATGCTCCTCTTCTGTCTCCATACTCAAACACACAGACCAAGTGCACACACATTCAGCGCGCACTGACACACCCCACCCCAACCGAACCCTTGTTTGGACTTCCACTTCCTCCCTGTAAGGATCCAAACCGATTCGTGCTCCTTCATTTCATCTCCCCCTCTTTTTAAAATAGTCCCTTATCAATTGCAACCTTATAACCGAATTGTGATTTCTAAGGGAGATATGCTTGTTTATCATTTGCATGTCTACGGGCCTCATTATAGGTTTGCCGGTATACCGCCCGATATCCCAGTATTACTGGACTATTACGGGCAGCGGAGAGCCGGTAAGTTCCCATTCCTTTCGAGTCCTATAGACTCCATGAGTTGGGATTTCCTGAATTACTGGCACCGTTAGTGACAGAGCCACTGAATCAGGCATTTAGTTGCCGGTAGAGGCCTGAACTCCCAGCCCGGCAGACCTGCCGGGAGATCCATGGCCCCCACCGGCAAACTAGAAGTGTTGCCTGTCTGGAAAAAATGGTGGAGCCGGAATTAACGGCATTTTTTCCAGCATTTATTCCAAACAGGCACACTTATAATGAGGCCTATACTCTTTAACCTCTTCTTTTAAATTCTTTTGGGGCATGATGCAGTCTCTGTTATACTATCTGGTTAGTTCAGCTCGATTACGTGATGCTTCATTGCATCGTTTTGCGTTAATCGACAACGTTTAAGCATTTTGATGCAGCCATAAGGTGGAAGGCCCAGAAACAGTCAAATAAATAAAAACACAGGTGCAGCACTCGGTTTATGAAAGGGAGCCATCACATCCAAGGTAGAACTGGAAATGTAAGATGGTTTATCAGACTCCACAGCCCTGTTTTAACCTAAGATTCACATGCTGCCCTCTATTAACAGGACATGTTCGCTGCGGCTCAGATCGACAATACTAAACAGAGCTCGATTGTGCAGATTCACTCCCAAAGGAGCCCTGCCTCACACACCACTACAAAGATTTAACATAAGGGGGGTTGGCCCAGAACACTCCTGCACACATTTAAGGAGTGTTAAATGAAGGCAGAAATACAGGGATAATACTAACAATAACTTCAAGAGGTCACCTTCATACCTTGCAAGGAAGAGCCTATTCTTCTTTCTGCTTTACCCCCAGCAAAGTATGGGTTTCAAATATCAAACTATTTTTTATAAGTGGTTATCACAAAACAGGAAAACAAAAGATACGAATGAAGGAAGGACAATCTCCAAATTGTGTGTGTGCAACAAACCCGACTCCTATTAGGGTTTGCCAAGAAATTCACATATTACAGTGTACATATTCAAGTCAACATTTGTGGAAAACACATAGAACAATGGTGGGTACACAAAATTATTTTTCTTGCGTAAACAGCATTAATGTGCTGTAATTTTGGGGGGAGTAGTGCGTCTACACCAGGTGTTTCAGCCGTTTCTAGGTGGGCTAGGTGTGCCTCATCTTTAACACGGCCTTCATCAGGACGGAGTTCTGTGTAGATTGACGTCTGTGCTATGGGTTAATAGATTTCACAGGCGCTAAATTTGAGATCTGCTAGCCGCATGGGCTGGTCTCTGTATGATCCTCTCACTGGAGGTCGGAAAATGCTGATCCAGGGTGGTATCAGTGGGAAAACAGACCCGGCTTGCACAGCTGTGAGGGTTGCAGCATGGGCAGCCTGTCTGCAAAAAAGTACAAGCTGGAGCTCCTCAGGCTGCTGAGTCACAGATGAGACTGCAGTGGCCTGACTGTGGTTTGCACTCTCCACAAGACCCTTTGCATTGTCCAAAGAGTTTTCTGGACCCGGGCCCACACTATATCTATCACTCTCTTCCAAAATACCTTCCTAGTCAATCCCTTCGCTCTGCTACCTCCAACTCTCTAAGGGTTAGACACTCCCCAGGCAGAGAATGGGGCGGGTTGGTTAGATCTCTCTCCTATGCAGGTGCTTCCCTCTGGAAAGGCCTCCCTGACCCTCTCAAACTTGAGCTGGACCACCTGAAGATCCGGAAGCAGCTCATAACTTTCCTCTTATCCTCTGCTTTCTTTCTCTCTCTCCATCCCCTTATGGCCTACCTGACCTACCTGTCTGCTGTACCGACTGGTTGCTGGGCTACCCTCAGAGTCTCACTATGTCCAGACTCTTTCTTGATCAGTCAACCCTGCACTGCCTCTGGGCCTACCATGCACTTAGGGGCTGTAACCCTACAGTCTCTTGTTCTCCTTGCACTACCCGGAGCTGCACTGCCCTGGCTGCACTTACTCAGAGAATAGCTGTCCTGTTTTTCCCCTCCCCTCTCCCTTGTACTCTCCCCCCTCCCTTTCCCCTTGCACTTCTAGTTCTCACACCTGCACAATCTGAATGACAGAAGGCCTAGTAAGATTGTCTTGTCCTCCCTCTATCCTCCCTACCGTGTCTTGCCGCGCCTAGAAAACACTTGTGTACAGGCGCGTTATAAATTACTTATATAATATAATTTAATCACAGATTCCAAGAAAAATATACAATGCCCCAGTAAGAAGCGACTAGTCTGGCAGCACCGAAATGCCAGTCTAGCCAGGTAATTACACTAATCAGGACTGCTTTTATCAGAAATGCCCAGTTTAAAAAAAAAAGTCATTCCAAACTGAGGAGTGACTAGACTGGCTGCACCAAAATGCCTCTCTAGCCACTAATACCACAATGCCTGCTTAGACTGGACATAGACAACCATTATGATTTGTCACACAATCCCGCCTCCCCACAAACATCCCCTCTCCCTCCCACCCCTACCGCAACCTCCAAAATCAGCTCCTTGGCCCAGAATTACCTCCACGTCCCTCTTCCTTGTCCCAGAGCTTACACATGAGGCTCCTTCACTCATAGGTAAGTACTGGGATGAGGAAGAGTGGGACTAGGAGTAATCAAGATTACAGGTAGCTAAGTCAGGCATTACCTCCATGTACGAAAAAGTAAAAAGAACCCAAAGTTGTGGTCCTCCCATTCCTTGCACACTCTTAGAGTCCGCCAAGGAGGCAGTTTGTGAATTTAGAATAAACACTAATAATTTAACTTAAATTCAAGCATTCAAGGCTGAATAAATTATTATGCATCAATAAGTGATATAAAAGAAAACATCCATGATTTAATCACAAACATTTGAAGAAGCAGAAAGCAAAAAACCACATCATGTTGTCCAATAATGTAGGCTGACGCATTTTGAGGTGGTCCCTCTTTTTCTAGAGCCTAATGGGACCCAAATGTGACTAATCCGGTGGAGACAGAATGTCTCAGTATCACCGTGATAATCTATAAATATGGAGAGAGGTTATAGAAGTGGCACGGCCCCTGGGAGGCCAGTGTTATTGTGGAGCGACTGAATCCCTCGCAGTGACGTGTGCAGAAAGGATTTTTTTGCACTGCTCAGGCGGCAGGACGACTATGTCAAGTGGGTGCGACGAAAAGATACACAGGGACGGTAATCCGTGAGGTGCTCAACGGGAAACCGCTAGTCTGAAGCCAGAGTCGATAGATCTCTAGGGAGTGTAATATGCAGGGCTCACTGTGCGATCGGGCGCAGGAACAGAAACCGTCTCTTTCCTAGGAGACCAGATTACCTCATGTACCTCTACCTCATCCCAGTACTTGTATATGAGGCATATTCATGGGACGAGGAAGAATAGGGCTAGGAGTAATGAAGATTACCAATAAGTAATCAAGGAATTAAACACAAATAGTGGTGCAATTCCATTGAGTTGACTGGGATTCAGCACTCCTCCCCCCCCGAAATGTTGGACTATGTTGACTCGACCTGGCTGACCTTCAGAACATTTGCTGGACAGAACAGGACAAAGATGTTAAACGGCACCTGGGTGTTGCTGTTAACAAGAGCCCAGCAATTACTAACATAAAGCATTTCACTGTTAGTACATGCATTTAAATGCCAAATGTTTTAGCCAATTGAAATCATGATGTGGGTTTAGTACTTGCATGCCAGGGGAAGGATTGGAAGGAAGGAAGGGAACAGGAGAACACGCAATTCTTGCAGCAGTCCATAAGTGGGAACTTTCAACCTTAAAGAGAGAGTTAACTACATGTAACATTGAAGCTGCACTAGAATATTCTAATTAAAATGCGTAAAGAAATTGCATGCCTCCGCACAAATAATTTTCCCCCTCCCCGACTGCCCATGAAGTTAGCGTCTCTCCCAACATTAGAAGGGTTAGCACCCCCAAAATGTAGGTTTTGTTGCACCCCTGAACACAAGCACACCATTCACCATGTACACACATGCACACCCAGCCATCCATACATTTAAATGTGCACCCTTTCACCATACAGGAACACACACCCAGGCAGCCACCCATACATTTAAGTGTGCACCGTTTCACCATACACTCACACAGGCAGCCACCTATAAATTTAAGTGTGCACCCTTTCACCATACACTCACACACGCACCCATCATGGGGTTAAGGGGATCCCTATTACTTCAAAAAGAAATTGTTTATTTTTGAAGTCACGTTGACTTCAAAAAGAAATGATTTCCTTTAAGGACTGAACCATAACGGAAATAATTTCTTTATGAATGCAGAGTGACTTCTTCAAAAAGATACTGGGGGTCATTATGACCCTGGCAGTAGCCGTGCCGGTAAATACCGGCAGAGCTGCTGCCAGAGTCATGAATTTTCCGGTGCCCGGGAATGGCAATTACAGCTCCGGCAGACCCGGTAATTGCCCATTCCCAGGCACCTTAAAAATATTACTCCCCATTCCCATTGGACTCAATGGGAATGGGGAGGCCGGATGCACCGGCACCATTCATGAATGGTGCCAGTGCAACTGTTGAGTTTTGCGTGCCTGTGCCGTTCGCCCGCCAGGTCAGACCTGGCCGGGTGAAAGGCACCCGCTCGCAGAACTCGTAGTTTGCCAGTCCGGAAACAACAGTACCAGCAAGCTTACCGGTACTGTTGTTTCCCAGACTGGCAAACTCATAATGAGGCCCACTGTTTCTTTTTGAAGTCATAGGGCTTCCCCACCACATGTCATGGAGCCCTCCAGCCTAGGGTCTTCCATTGCATGGGGTGGGGGGATCCCTCGGACGTCTAAAAGAAAGTTTCCTTTTGTAGTCACTCTGCCTTCATAAAGACATGAATGCAAAGCGAAATCAAAAATAAATGTTTTTTATTTTGAAAACAAAAATATTTTTCATTTTTTTTTTCCAAGTGGGGGCCCCCTCCCAGGACATTTGCTGGTGGGGCCCCCCCGCACCGAGGGGGCTGCAGGGGCCCCCGTTACACCAATGTGGGAGACCCACCTCTGCTGCTCATTACTTGACAAGGACGACAGGCCCAATGCAGCCAGTTCTAGACCCCTTACCGGTCCGATCCAGCACCTGTACATGGCGCCTAATAAGGCGTCCTCGAGCGAGCAGGACGCACCGTGGAAGGACACAGGTAAGACTAACTTCTTTGCCTAATTCTTCTATGCGCTCGTGCACACCTCCGCCGTATTTATCCTTCCTGATGGTGTTTGAAGTAGCATTTGAAGTGGAGGGGGCTAATGTTCTGGTAGGAGAGGTGGCTGTGGGAGAAACAGTGACTTCTGTCCAAGAACCTGTCCAAGAATCTGTTAGCGCTGGCCCTAGCCTTCCTGCGGTTCCCTCACTACTCTGATGTCCTCGGTGGCAGCCCTTTCAACGACCTCTGATTCGTGCCGTGACGAAGTGGACTCAATGACTACTGACCACAAACGTGCACTAAGTGCTGAGCCCCACGATATGCTTAATGCCATTGAGCTGCCTGCGAGCTCAGCGTGCAGTTCAGAACTACGACGCCCATCATCTCTGCAGTCCCTCCTGCTTTGCTCGCCTCCCAACCTAACTCAACAAACTTTGACTCACTGATTCAACTCGATAAAAGCATAGACGTGAGAGAGGAGTTGAAAAGACATATACTACACGAAAACCTTTCTACAGACAGAACAAAGAAACTAGACTAAATCATACAACCTCAAGCCCAATCCAAGTCAGGAGCCAGAACTGTGGAGACCTCAGAAGGTCTGATGGACGGCCCCTGCCTACCAATGGAGCTGGCCTTCTACCCTGACTCTCGTACTCAAACAGCCTCAAAAGCCAGACAAAATGCTCAGGAAATGACAAGCAAAGGGCTCCCGATTAGATCCAAAACCGTAGCCCCAAAGTCAGGTTTGGAATGGAGTTGGGCTAGTGCCTTATCAAAAACGGGACAGCATGGCCCCGGGGATGATGCCAACAAACCCATAGGGAACGACTACCAAACAGGGGACAAAGAACCATTGGATGGAGAGATCTTGGAGGGCCTAGCAGAGTTCGATGAAAGGTCCTCTACGTCGACTGCCGCCTCACAAATCGAGCAATGGGCGATTGTGAGAGCACCAGTGCGAAAAAGACCTCAGCTCTGCTATTCACGCCTTTACATTAAGACTGAGTTTGTAGCGGTCCGGACCAACCAGCAGCCAAACAAAGAATCCATACAGATCAGTGCTATGGAACGTTCTTGTCATCACTCGACCGAGTTGTCGGCCAAACTACTTTCTGGAAATGCCATTGCATCTCAGGGCACTACTACACAAAAAGACAAAAGGACCCAGCTGCCGCCAAAGTCCTTCCGGGCTAATCTAGTCTGGATGGATGGAAACAAAGACGACTTTGGAGAGTTACCGAGCCCAGGCCAGTCCTCAGGTGGAGCAGACATTTTGGGAAACCTGACCCTGATAGGCAAGGTCAACCTTTGTAACGAAGACCCTCAGTTAAACAACTTTGTAAACCACACAGGGCTTCCTGAGAGCCTGTCCCTCCACGGACGTCAGCAATCTGGTGACCCCAACAAGGTTAAGAAACCACCAGGGAAATCGAAGCATGATCACTTTGCACAGCTGTCAGTTGTAACTATAGCAATGGCCCTGTTTATGAAACTGTACGAGGCGCTAAACGATACATTAAAAGACCAGGCAACACTTCTCGCTATGTTGCATTCCAAAATGATTTACATTGAAGGCTATATCGCGGCAAGCTCACAATCAGGAGGTTTCAGAACGCAAACAAAAGCCCTTAAAGGGTACACTGAGAACAATGTTAAGGAGCTGGAACCGACCTGAGCAACTGATTCCCCAGCCAAGGTACAGTCACCACCTCAGCAGACCACCATAGAAGTCATAGCCAAGGGGGAGTCAATGTTGTCAGCTGACCTTTCGTTGTTTAAGCCAAATAATCCCTTGGAAGACCTCTCATTGAGGAACCCTTCTACAACATCTGTTCGGGAGAGGGGTGCTGCCCCTTCTCCCAAAACTGCAAAGCCACTTACCAACGTCTTTCCACTCTTCGTTAGACCAAAAACTGGACTTACCTCAATTAGCTGGTCATCCAAACGACTGAACCCATTGCTAACGGCTAAACCAACAGACCTCAAGAAGTCGGAAAGTAAGAAAACCTCACTACAATCGGACACGGTTAGAACCGAAAGCAAAACCAGGTCAAACAGTCGGACGACGTTCCACTTTCTATGGGACACCCTCCGTCTGACATACAAAGAGTGAGAAATCAGGCTCAAAGCTCTGACAAAGAAAATTTCATTTCGCTAACGTACTTATCAATCTACTCGGTAGACGACGATATAGAGGACCTGATCGAAGCTCATTCGGGGCTACTCTGTCTAAACTCAGAGGGTTTTGAGGCTACAGACAGGTTTCTATACCGCCCACGCTGCCAGATAGTTCCTTCTTGACACTCGCTGAAAAAAAGACAAATAGCAGTAAGGAATTACATAAACGACAAATCGACTAAATCGAAAGACGTGGTCCTTCGGGCGACAATCACGGATAGGGAGGGTACGGCCTCTATTATGCCGATAATTCCACGGACCAACAAGCCCCAGATACCCTTGCAGGATAAGCGCGTGCACCCAGTCCAATTGATGTCGACACATTTCTTCAAATCTATGACCCGTAAGAAAAAAGAAGAGGTACAAGCTCCATCAACACAGCTGTCAGCAGGAACACTTAAGGCCTGTCACGACCTTGGTACAGACCTTACTTGAAGTATGAGGCTGGAGTGAGTGGTTGATCAAGGCCAAGAATGCTTAGTAAACAGACATAACATTCTGAAGTTATGCCAATGTGTACCCTCACTGCGCCAAATTGTATCTGAAGATTTTTCTATAATGGAGTTTCCAATGAAAGACCGCATGGACCTCGTTTTCCTCCACCTTCGCTCATCTAGATCCTTCAAGCCTCTTTTCCTTTGCAAATGGGGAGCAGGTGCGAGTGGATCTTGGTCATCTTCTTGTTCACCTGGCCTAAGCCCCGCCCACCTGGTGCCTTCCTGGCTGCCGCTCTTTTTCCCCACTTAGCAAGTCCCGCCCACCTGGTGCCTTCCTGGTTGCCGCTCTTCTTCTCTACTTAAGGAGCCCCCCAGCCTCTTTTCCTTTGCAGATGGGGAGCAGGTGCGAGTGGATCTTTGTCACCTGACCCAAGCCCCGCACACCTGGCGCCTTCCTGGATGCCGCTCTTTTTCCCCGCTTAGCAAGCCCCACCCACCTGGTGGCTTCCTGGTTGCTGCACTTTTTCCCTACTTAAGGAGCCCTCCAGACTTTTTTCCTTTGCAGATGGGGAGCAGGTGCGAGTGGATATAGGTCACCTGGCCTAAGCACTGCCCACCTCCTTAGCCCTGCCTCTTCCTTCCTGCTCATAACTCTTAGATCAAGGGCGTCTCTCACCCGGGCGTCCGAAGCGAAGGGCAGACAAAGAAGAGGGTAATTCCTGTTCGGACCTGTGGCTGACGAAGAAAAGGGCAATTCCTGTTTGGACCTGTTCGGACCAGGAGGATCCAGGGCCCGAACCCCTGCTCAGACAAGCATGCACCAACGTGGGTTTACTCCCTCTGTCCCCACAGGCCATTCCCACTGCTGTGGCCCCCCGTGATGTTCACTTCTGACCCCTTTCTCACACACAGGTGTTGCCTGTTTAACCTGATTCTTCTATCCTGCTCCTCCCTACCCTTCTGCAGGAGTCTGTCCTGATACATTCTGGTTTCCCCATCACTGTCTTGTAGCCAATGCTGGACTTAACTTTTATGGACTTCACTGATTCACAGTGCGTCACCCTTTCTCATGGTGGCCCTGAATCATGCTGTTTCTATCTCCTCCCCTTACTTTCTTCTATGCACTTACTCTATCAGAATTGTCACTGCACCTAGTATGATAGCAACCTCGTCTGTCTCCTCCCCCTTCCCCTTATTTGTTCCCCCCAGCACTATCTGAAATGTCACCAGGCCTAGTATGATAGTCACTTGTTTTATTCCTCCCTTCCCTTTCTGCACCCCTCTCCCTCACCTTCTGTTTTCTCCGGATCTAACAGAAATGTCGTCAAGGCCTAGTATTGCAGTCACATGTCTGTTTCCATTTCGTTCCCACTCTCCACCTCCCTTCCTTATCTACGTCTTAGCTTTTGCACTATCTGAAATATCGTCAGGCCGAGTACGATAGTTAATTTCACATCCTTACTGTTCATGGCCTGTAAGAATGTAATTGTATTTTCCGTTGTTCCCTACCTTGCTTTGAAGCTCTTTGAAGACATTGGGCCTCATTACAAGTTTGCTGGTCCAGAAAAAACAAAAACGGTAAGCTTAGCGGCACCGTTGTTTTTACAAACCTGCTGGCAGGTGTCTTTTAGCCCGCCAGGTCTGAGCCTGGCGGGTGGAATGGCACCCGCCAGCAGACTTTGACGGAAGCACCAGCACTGTTACGCACAGTGCCAGTGCTTCGTCCTCCCCATTCCCATTGAGTCTTATGAGTCGAATGGGAATGGGGAGTAACAATTGCCGCCGCCTGATATACTGGACCGCCGGGGCTGTAATGCCCCGGTTATTCCGGCAAGTCAGGCGGCGGTAATTCATCACGAGTCCGGCAGCAGCCTGCCAGTTTGACAGCCACGCCTACGGCCGGACTCATAATGAGACTGTGATGCCGGAAATGCATCTGAGGGACAGGGCCTCTGAATCCTTGTCCTTTTTCTGTTTTTACCGTGTGTTCTGTCATGTTTTCTGCCCAGGAGTCCATGAGGGACTCCTGGCAGTGCAGCTCTCTTTTGGTTTGGTGAACAGACCCATGGGATACCCTTATGGCACCCATGGGTAGGGGTACAACCCTGTGCCCCTAGTGTATGTTTTTGGGCACCTGTGGGTGGCCCACAGAGCAGGGTATGGGCTGGTGGCAGCTCCATGCTGAATTTGACAGGTGCTCTGGGTGTCCTCCATTTTGGGATACCCAGGCCCTGCCATTGGAATCAGTTGATTCCTGATAGGAAACAAGATGGCCCCTGTGGCCTCTTGCTTTCTATTGCCTGTTATCTTGTTTTTCCCAAAGTCCTGGGAAGCCCTGACTCTGTCCCTTCCCCCTGACTGGCTGTTGGGTGGAAGTTCCATATGGTGTTGTTGTAAAGGCCCAGCTAGACTGACTGGAGCCTTCCCAGTGACTGTATGTTATGGGTACCTCCTGTGGGTGGGACCTGGGTGAATGGAGTGTGTGACCAATATACACTCCTTGTTGTGGTTGTCTGGTTTCTGGCATGAGAGACAAAGACTGAGACAGCCCTGCCCGAAACTGGCCTGAATGCAGTGTGTAGTGTTGAATGGCTGGGTACTTGTCCCAATCCACATTCCTTGTTGTGAGTGTCTGAAAGGGAGGAGTGTGGCCTGAATGCACTGTGTGCCTGATTGGCTGACTGACTGCATGAATGCCCTTCTGTGTGATTGGCTGCTGTGTGTGTGCCAGCAGTGTGGATGAGAGACAGAATAGTATATCTGGGGACCTCTCACCACTGGAAATTGTTCAGAAGCATTCAGAAGCTGAGTCTCCACTCAAGAGTAACTGGATTTGCTGATCCTCGACGTCCAGCTGGAAGAAGAAGACTTGCTGTGGCATTTGCTTCGACGGAACTGAAGGTTGTCGAAATCGTCGAGGACTGACCCGAGAGAGGACCTGGTAAGGCGCCCTCTTCCCGTGCTCCGAGGGACCATCGAGCACCGCTGAATCTTCGCCGAAGCGCCCTGGAAGTCAGACCCTCGAAAGGCTGCCGACCCGAGACGGGACCGCCGAGGAGATCGAAGTGAAGCACCCGGACATCGACGCTGTCGAAGTCCATTGCCGTCGACCAGGGTTCGCAGGTCTGTGTAACCGCTGGAGGCCCGTCGAAGTTGTGTTGCCCAGCCGTGGGAACCACTTGACGCCGTGCCGCCGACGACCGGAGCCGTCCGCTCCTTGCCTAAGAACATTTGCCTTGAAGGACTCCCTCGTCCGCATCGTCGGCCGCTTTGTCCCGCCGGAGAAAGTCGAGGACGACCAACGCGCCGAGGAGAATCCGCCGGTGGGTTTCCCGCCACCTCACGATCCCAAAGACTCGAGCGACTCGACGCCCTTGCTGGGCTCCCGTCTCTACAATCTTTGCGGTCCAGAACTATTGTCATCGAGGTGCCCCGCACACCTCCGCCGTGCAGGACGCCGACGCCCCGACGCCGACGAGCACCGCTCGGACGAAGCTGCCGCCTCTTCGACATCGTTCTACCTCGTTCGTCGACGGACGTTCGACGCCCCGTGCCTCCCGCTTGAAAGGGAAGGCATTCAAGAAGGGCCGTCGATTCCCCGTCGCCGAACCCCGAGGTCTTCGACGTTTCTCTACGCCTCTCGACGATCCGTGACTCCTGCTTAAAAGGGGGTCATTCAAGAAGGATCTGTCGACGCCTCTTCGAAGAACTCGACTCCACCAGGTACATTGGGGGGGTAAAAACATTGTAGGAGAGAATAAGACTGTTGAACAATATATGGACTGGGCTTGTGTCATATCCCTTTATTTTACAGGTTGCCCAGGTGGGGGGATCTCCACACAGAACTGTGTCCAGTGGTAGGGGCCAGTATTCTGCCTATTGTTTCAACCCTCTGTTATCTCTCCTCTCTCTATTGCTGGTTTCCTTCTTATTGATCTGTGTGCCATTTTAACAGTATTGTGAATGCACTTTAATGAGGTCTAATATTAGTGGTACCACTTTAGAATTGTAGATATTTACCATTGCTGATTTTCCTGAGCACAAAGTGCGTTATTGTGATAAGTGTACATAACCCTTGAATATTAATTATATAAAGACTGTGTTTTCAGTAATACAGTGTGTGGACATTCCTTTGTGGGGGCTTGGGGATACCCTGTACTTAAGAACCAGCCTGCATCACCTCCTGAGAAGCTAGGCCTTGATTGCTCGTCCATCGCTACCGTAATCGAGAATCTTGGCTGGGGTCTTCTGTGCCTCTCCTCTACCATATAGAGAGCGGAAGTACAGACCCCCCCACCGGTCTTGACAAGCTGGTGGCAGCGGTGGGATGCTTATGGTTTTAAGACTCAGTGTATAACCGTGCCACTTACAAAATATCCGCACTTTATTAGATTAAGGTTTGGGTGTGTACCAAATAACTGCATTACAGGCAATGGAGCCCATTGCAAATGGTAAATTGACTCGGATGAGCTTAGAGGCTCTCCAGAGTGCTTGTGAAGCCAGGGAGTTGGACTTTGTGGATAAGTCTAGGGCTGAGCTGATAGCTGCCCTGGTGGACTACCAGACTGATGGTGAAACCCTTGATGAAGGGGGGGATGCAACCAGTGAGGACTCTGCCCCTGGGGTTGTCGCTGAATCTGTTTCTGGGAATGCCACCATTCCTGCTGCCTCTGTTCCAAACCCCAGCAATTCCATGGAACTTGAGTTATTAAGGATGAAATTGGCCTTTGAATATCGCAAGTTGGAAATAGAAGCTGAGCTTAAGAAAGAGGAGCTGGCACAGCAAGTGGAACTCAAGAATAGGGATCTTGCGCTCAAAGACAAGGACACTGAATGTCAGAGAATCCAGCTAGAGAGAGCTAGAGTGGAGACTTCAGCTAGACCAATTGAGAGTGGCAGGTCCCCAGCCACCAAGTTTATGAAAGATTTGGTTGGTGTGTTTGTGGAGGGTTCAGATATCCTCCAATGGATTGAAGCGTTTGAAATGGCTTGTGCAATTCATGATGTAGATAAAAGAGATTGGGCTAAGTGTTTGTTAAGCAGAGTGCCTCAAACTGGATATGACTGTATTCTGAAGCTGAGTGTGGAAGAAAGGGGTCAGTATGAGTGTATGAAGTCTGCTTTGATTGCCAAGTTTGGCAAGACACCTGCCCAATACCTTAAAAGGTTCAGGGAATTTAAGAAAAGAGAGAATGTGTCTTGGGTTGACTGGGTGAGTACTGCGCACATGAACATGATGGGGTGGATTGATGGATACAAGGTGAAAACTTTTGTTGAGTTGTCCCACCTCTTGTTTTTTGAGCATTTTTCTGAAGCCTGTTCACCAGAGCTGCGTCAGCATGTGGCTGACCAGAACATTTTGGACCCCTTTAAGCTGGCTAGGTTGGCTGACAA
This sequence comes from Ambystoma mexicanum, assembly GCF_040938575.1. NCBI lineage: Eukaryota > Metazoa > Chordata > Amphibia > Caudata > Ambystomatidae > Ambystoma > Ambystoma mexicanum. The sequence goes on along the minus strand of NC_090941.1, from coordinate 411,839,864 downwards.
GTGGGTCTCCCACCGGGTGTCCCCTAAGGACTCCAGTGGGAAGGACAAGGACAAAGAAAAGGGGGCCTCTCAGAAAGCTGAGGAGTCCCAAAAGCAGTCACAGTCGGGTAAACCAAAACCTTCCTCTCCTAAGACCCAAAAATCTAGTGGGGATAAGTCCTCTGTGGGTGGGAATAAGAGTAGTGGTCCACCTGCTGCAAAGCAGGCTCCCAGTGGTTCCAGTACCGTACCCCGCACTCCTGGCACTTGTTGGGATTGTGGGGCTCTGGATCACAAAAGGGGTGACCCCAAGTGTAAAGGTAAGGCACTTGGAGTACAGGCTGTCAGCCTGACCTACCCTTACCCCGTGTCTGAGGTGGAGGCCACTGTCCTCCCCTCCTCTACAGGAATCACATTTGGTGCTCCAGTAGAGATTTCCTTAGTGTCCCTTGGGGCCTGGGACCAGTACGCAGAAGTACTGGCGACTATCCCACAGAACACCCGTAGATTTTTGAGAAGTGTCCTCTTGAATGGCCAGCCTTCTACTGGTTTGAGAGACACTGGGGCAAGCATGACAGTGGTGGACAGGACCCTGCTCAAGCCAGAGGACTATGAAGGTGCTCCTCTGCAAACCACCAGGTTAGCTGGTGGGCCTCCCAAATTATCGCCTGTAGCCCTAGTCACACTCATGATTGGAGACAAGACAGCAAAGCTTCCTGTCCTGGTTCAGGACAATGTCCCTGCTAACATTCTGTTAGGAAATGATCTAGTAGAGTTGGGGTTGATCTCGGATGGTCTTCCCATGACTGCTGCTGCAGTCACTAGGTCACAGGTGACACCGGGTCTGGCTGTGAGTCAGGTATCCGAGCCAAAGGCGAGGCCTAAGGCAAGAAGAAGGAAGACCAAGAAGGCCACCTCTGTGGAGGGAACACCTTCTCTTCCTGCTGTTCCGACAGCACCCAATGGGATCCATGCTCCGGACGGGCTGGGTCCAGCGGAAAACCCAAACTCAACTCCTGTGGGAGAAGAGACAGAAGACTCTCCTGTGGGAGAGGTTCTCAACCCGGAGGATCATCCCGACCTTCAATGCTTGTTAGCTGAAGGGGGACCCTCCCGGGCAGACTTCTGTAAGGGACAGAGAGAGTGCCACTCTCTCGAGGGCCTGAGGAAACAGGCCCTGTCCCAGGCACAAGGTGAAGTGCCTAGGACATTCAAGATTTATTGGGAGGGTGAGCTCCTTGTTAGTGAGCCCACTAAGCCCGAACCTGGTGCCCGCAAGAGGTTGGTGGTACCCCAGGTTTACAGGCCCTTCCTACTGCAGTTGGCGCATGAGGTGCCCTTGGCTGGTCATCTTGGGACCAAGAAGACTAAGCAGAGGCTCTCTGCCCATTTCTACTGGCCACGGATGGGAGTAGAGGTGGAGTCCCACTGCAGGACCTGCCCAACTTGTCAGTTGTCTGGCAAGACTGGAGGCAGGGTCATTGCCCCACTGCAGCCATTACCAGTGGTTGGCACACCATTTGAGAGGGTGGGCATCGACATCGTCGGTCCCCTTGACCCTCCCACTTCAGGTGGACATCGGTTCATCCTGGTCTTGGTAGATCATGCCACCAGGTACCCTGAGGCAATACCCCTTCGGACTGTTACTGCCAAGGTGGTTGCCAGGGCTCTCCTGGGCATTTTCACCCGTGTTGGATTCCCCAAGGAGGTTGTCTCTGACCGAGGATCCAACTTCATGTCTAGTTACATGAAAACCATGTGGAAAGAGTGCGGGGTAACCTACAAGTTCTCCACCTCTTACCACCCCCAGACCAATGGTCTGGTTGAGAGATTTAACAAAACTCTCAAGGGCATGCTAGGTGCTTTGGAAGAGCCCCTAAGGAGGAAATGGGATCTCCTCCTGCCATGCCTGCTGTTTGCTTACAGAGAGGTACCTCAAGAGGGTGTTGGTTTCAGCCCCTTTGAGTTACTCTTTGGACATCCCGTGAGGGGGCCCCTCGCCTTGATCCGAGAAGGCTTGGAAGCCACCCCTCCAGGTCCCGCCAAGCAAGTGGGGGACTATGTGTTAGGCCTCAGGCGGAGGATGACACAAATGATGGGTCAGGCAACAGCAAATCTCAAGGCCAGCCAGGAATTGAATAAGTACTGGCATGACCTGAAAGCTTCGCAAGTGGATTGGACTCCGGGACAGGAAATCCTTGTGATGGAGCCTACCAAGCCTAGAGCTTTGGCAGACAAGTGGACTGGACCCTTCAGGATCATCTCCAAGATGGGCGAAGTCAATTATCTGGTGGACATGGGAGCCTCTGGGGTAGCCCCCCAGGTATTCCATGTCAACAGGCTCAAGCCTTTCCACAGGCGAGCAGAGGTCTCATGTCTCTTGCTAGCTTCAGGGCAAGAAGAGGATGAGAGTGAGCCCCTTCCTGATTTGCTGCATAGCAACCCTCAGGATGGCTCAGTGGAGGGAGTACAACTCTCTCCCGATTTGACAACAGAGCAGCAGAGGGCCTGCCGGGCTTTGCTCCAGCAGTATGCCCCTCTGTTTTCACTGACACCGGGCCTTACACCGTGGTGTAAGCACGAAATTGACACTGGTGACAGTGTGCCTGTCAAAAGCAGGAGCTATCGTATGTCAGATACCGTCAAAAACCACATCCAGGCTGAGGTCGCCAAGATGTTGGATCTGGGTGTTATTGAACCCTCCACCAGTCCCTGGTCCAGTCCAGTGGTCCTTGTCCCCAAGGCAAGTTCCCCGGCGGGTACCAAGGATTGGAGGTTCTGTGTGGACTACCGAGGAGTCAATGCCGTCACCAAAACTGACGCGCACCCATTGCCCAGGGCTGATGAGCTCGTGGACACTATAGGTGCTGCCAAATTTGTGAGCACCTTTGACCTTACCTCAGGCTATTGGCAAATAGCTCTGACGGACCATGCCAAGGAAAAGACGGCATTCTCCACACCTGAGGGACTCTACCAGTTTAGGGTCATGCCCTTTGGGTTGAAGAATGCCCCTGCCACCTTCCAGAGATTGGTCAACCATGCGCTCAGTGGGCTGGAAGCCTTTTGTGTGGCTTACTTAGACGACATTGCCGTCTACAGTTCCACCTGGGAAGAGCATTTGACACATCTGGATAAGGTGTTGCAGGCCTTGAAAAGGGCTAACCTCACTATCAAGGCCACCAAGTGCCAGATAGCTCAGGGGAAAGTTACCTATCTTGGTCATGAGGTAGGAGGGGGTCAAATCCAACCTCTCTCCAGTAAAGTACAGGACGTACAGAACTGGGAGACTCCCACTACTCAAACCCAGGTGAGAGCCTTTTTGGGCCTCACTGGGTACTATCGCAATTTCATGGCAGACTATGGAACCATAGCTGCACCCCTGACAGCTCTAACTTCACCCAAACAGCCTAGGAAGGTTAATTGGACTGAAGACTGTCAGAGGGCCTTTGATGGCTTGAAAGAAAGTCTGTGTAGGGCACCTGTGTTGAGTGCGCCTGACTACAGCCGACCCTTTATCGTCCAGACGGATGCCTGCGACACCGGAATTGGAGCTGTCTTGTCCCAGTTAGATGACAAAGGGAGAGAACATCCTATCATATTCATCAGTAGACAACTCAAGGGTAGAGAACTTAGGTGGGCTACTGTTGAAAAGGAATGTTTTAGTATAGTTTGGAGCCTTAGGCGTTTTAGGCCCTACCTTACGGGGTCCACCTTCAAGGTCCAAACAGATCATAAGCCCCTGAAGTGGCTTATGCAGATGAAGGGTGAGAATCCGAAATTGCTCAGGTGGTCGATTAGCCTACAAGGGCTAGACTTCACCATAGAGCACAGACCAGGGAAGAGTCACGATAATGCAGATGGCCTTTCCAGAAGGTATGTTGACCGTCTGGATGAGGGTGTCTATCCCGTGGGAGATTAGGCACCCTCCACCTCAGTCTGGGGGGGGCGACTGTGATGCCGGAAATGCATCTGAGGGACAGGGCCTCTGAATCCTTGTCCTTTTTCTGTTTTTACCGTGTGTTCTGTCATGTTTTCTGCCCAGGAGTCCATGAGGGACTCCTGGCAGTGCAGCTCTCTTTTGGTTTGGTGAACAGACCCATGGGATACCCTTATGGCACCCATGGGTAGGGGTACAACCCTGTGCCCCTAGTGTATGTTTTTGGGCACCTGTGGGTGGCCCACAGAGCAGGGTATGGGCTGGTGGCAGCTCCATGCTGAATTTGACAGGTGCTCTGGGTGTCCTCCATTTTGGGATACCCAGGCCCTGCCATTGGAATCAGTTGATTCCTGATAGGAAACAAGATGGCCCCTGTGGCCTCTTGCTTTCTATTGCCTGTTATCTTGTTTTTCCCAAAGTCCTGGGAAGCCCTGACTCTGTCCCTTCCCCCTGACTGGCTGTTGGGTGGAAGTTCCATATGGTGTTGTTGTAAAGGCCCAGCTAGACTGACTGGAGCCTTCCCAGTGACTGTATGTTATGGGTACCTCCTGTGGGTGGGACCTGGGTGAATGGAGTGTGTGACCAATATACACTCCTTGTTGTGGTTGTCTGGTTTCTGGCATGAGAGACAAAGACTGAGACAGCCCTGCCCGAAACTGGCCTGAATGCAGTGTGTAGTGTTGAATGGCTGGGTACTTGTCCCAATCCACATTCCTTGTTGTGAGTGTCTGAAAGGGAGGAGTGTGGCCTGAATGCACTGTGTGCCTGATTGGCTGACTGACTGCATGAATGCCCTTCTGTGTGATTGGCTGCTGTGTGTGTGCCAGCAGTGTGGATGAGAGACAGAATAGTATATCTGGGGACCTCTCACCACTGGAAATTGTTCAGAAGCATTCAGAAGCTGAGTCTCCACTCAAGAGTAACTGGATTTGCTGATCCTCGACGTCCAGCTGGAAGAAGAAGACTTGCTGTGGCATTTGCTTCGACGGAACTGAAGGTTGTCGAAATCGTCGAGGACTGACCCGAGAGAGGACCTGGTAAGGCGCCCTCTTCCCGTGCTCCGAGGGACCATCGAGCACCGCTGAATCTTCGCCGAAGCGCCCTGGAAGTCAGACCCTCGAAAGGCTGCCGACCCGAGACGGGACCGCCGAGGAGATCGAAGTGAAGCACCCGGACATCGACGCTGTCGAAGTCCATTGCCGTCGACCAGGGTTCGCAGGTCTGTGTAACCGCTGGAGGCCCGTCGAAGTTGTGTTGCCCAGCCGTGGGAACCACTTGACGCCGTGCCGCCGACGACCGGAGCCGTCCGCTCCTTGCCTAAGAACATTTGCCTTGAAGGACTCCCTCGTCCGCATCGTCGGCCGCTTTGTCCCGCCGGAGAAAGTCGAGGACGACCAACGCGCCGAGGAGAATCCGCCGGTGGGTTTCCCGCCACCTCACGATCCCAAAGACTCGAGCGACTCGACGCCCTTGCTGGGCTCCCGTCTCTACAATCTTTGCGGTCCAGAACTATTGTCATCGAGGTGCCCCGCACACCTCCGCCGTGCAGGACGCCGACGCCCCGACGCCGACGAGCACCGCTCGGACGAAGCTGCCGCCTCTTCGACATCGTTCTACCTCGTTCGTCGACGGACGTTCGACGCCCCGTGCCTCCCGCTTGAAAGGGAAGGCATTCAAGAAGGGCCGTCGATTCCCCGTCGCCGAACCCCGAGGTCTTCGACGTTTCTCTACGCCTCTCGACGATCCGTGACTCCTGCTTAAAAGGGGGTCATTCAAGAAGGATCTGTCGACGCCTCTTCGAAGAACTCGACTCCACCAGGTACATTGGGGGGGTAAAAACATTGTAGGAGAGAATAAGACTGTTGAACAATATATGGACTGGGCTTGTGTCATATCCCTTTATTTTACAGGTTGCCCAGGTGGGGGGATCTCCACACAGAACTGTGTCCAGTGGTAGGGGCCAGTATTCTGCCTATTGTTTCAACCCTCTGTTATCTCTCCTCTCTCTATTGCTGGTTTCCTTCTTATTGATCTGTGTGCCATTTTAACAGTATTGTGAATGCACTTTAATGAGGTCTAATATTAGTGGTACCACTTTAGAATTGTAGATATTTACCATTGCTGATTTTCCTGAGCACAAAGTGCGTTATTGTGATAAGTGTACATAACCCTTGAATATTAATTATATAAAGACTGTGTTTTCAGTAATACAGTGTGTGGACATTCCTTTGTGGGGGCTTGGGGATACCCTGTACTTAAGAACCAGCCTGCATCACCTCCTGAGAAGCTAGGCCTTGATTGCTCGTCCATCGCTACCGTAATCGAGAATCTTGGCTGGGGTCTTCTGTGCCTCTCCTCTACCATATAGAGAGCGGAAGTACAGACCCCCCCACCGGTCTTGACAGAGACCCATTGTGTATAGGCACTATATCAATAAACTATCATATCGTATCTGATGCAAAGGACCTATTTTTGTCAGCAGCTGCTAGTCTGCTGTCTTTGGGTTTTGATTTAACGGACCTGAAAAGGGTGGCAACAGGATTCGAGGACCCTGACCGGAGGAAATTCATTCAAGTCTATAGTTGTTGAAAAAACCAAGGGCACAAAAGTCCGGACAGAACCGTGGATGCCGGACAAAGCCCCCCCCTTCGAAAAGATACCAGAGAGGCTCAGATCTCTCTGAAATCAGCATCTTAAAGGAAAGATAAAACCGAACTCTGACAATAAACCACCTGGGAAAAACCCCATGGGACGGACTGTGACAATAAAAACGATATACTCCAAACGTCCAGAGGTTTGGCCATGGACCTGGCTAGCTTCAGCCTTGTCAAACAAAAAGAAAGTTTAGCATATAGCTGTGGAGGAAGGAGGATCGCACAACTCTCTCTAGTGTCCTGGAACACAAGAGGGTTCTCTCACCTGACAGTAAAGGAACACACTGGCTGGGCAGACTCAGAATTCATATGCCTGTAAGAAGTATGGCTGTAAAAAATAAAAAAATGTAAAAAACAGCAACTACATCCAGTGGGGGACGACCATCTTCAGGACTGTTGACTTTGATAAAGTCCGGAACCAACTTTCATCCTATAAAATCAATTAATTATGGTCTGTTCATTCATCTCACCATATTCAAACATCATCTTAACACTGCAACAGCTCCTACTCTTGCCAACAAACATCTACCATTGGACAACATATATTGGAATCCAAAAACAGTGGGAGTGGAGCACATGATGGCCGACATCATGGAGGGCATCGATGAGGCTTACAGCCTAGAAAAAGTATCAATCATTCTGTGTGGGGACTGTTATGTCACACTCTTCAGGCACTGCCTGAGCCAGCTGAGCTAGCCACTTGTACTGTGATGTCATGCAAGTACCAAGTGGAATGTTGATGCATGAGTGAGAGAAGGCTGTGCTGAGTGTTCTGTTTATGGGTCAGTTGGTCCCTCCCTCCCTGGGTGATGGGTGCCGGTAATCTATCTTAGTATCTATCTTATGTCTTTATGTCCTGTGACATGTAACTGAAGAACTGGAAGTAAACTTACTTATAAGCAACCTAACTCAAGTATGGACATTGCTTTACTACAATGGCGACGAGGATGGGATCTCTGGAAGAGGAACCCTGGAGAAAGGAAAGCTGGAAAGGTGACTGCAGAGACCTGCTGTGGGGGGTGTAGGAACCAACAGGACCAAGGAAAGAAGAAGACATCATCGCCCCCAAGTAAGCATACCCATCACCCAGGGCGGACAAGGGAGGAGAGGGAGGAGGAGGAGGACCATAGCGAGGACCATAGCAGATTGGATCAGCAGCCCGTTGCATTGGGAGTGCTGGTCCTTCAGCCCATTGCTTTGGGAGTGAAGGGTCCCGGGGCATGAGAAGTCTAAGGGGTCCATGCAACAAGGGTGGCCCTAGAATGGTGAATTGTAGGACAAAAGAAGAGGTTGTCCATTTAAGAAAAGTGCCTCTGGTCTTATATGAACAGACCAGCAGCCTGTTTTCTACAGGAGTGGAGTGTCTGTAGCCATAAGGAACATAATGGGACTGCAGGAGTGGTGAAAGGCTCCTCAATATGATGGAAGGGTTTCTTTATATTATTGAAGTAAAGAAAGGATAAACGTTTCTTTATACCCTTCATATTGGACTTAAATGGACGTGATATATATGCATGAAGTATGGTTCCTGGGATTGTTTAGTGCACGCATGATCAGTGCTTGGGGAGTTAGAATAAGAAGATTCGTTGATCCGCTTTAGTAAAAGTGCTCCTGGACTAATTTGGACGGACCAGCAGCCTGCTATCTAAGGTAGTGCTATGTCTGGGCCATAAGGAACTTAAAGGGACTGCAGAAGTGATGAAAGGCTCGCCAATAAGATGGAAGGGTCCCTTTTAATTTGAAGTGAAGCCTTTCCTTTGTGTGCACGCAGTGAAGGGTCCCATAAACAGAAATGAAGTAAAGGAAGGATAATTGCTTCTTTATGTGCTTCATAACGGAAGGACAATGGACGTAATATATATGTGCCAAGTATGTTTCCTGAGACTGTTCAGTGCACGGATGATCAGTGCTTGGGGAGTTTCAGCGGATCTCTTTTCAGTGGCGCGTGAAGAAACAGCACGTAGAGCAGAAAGCACAGGAGCTCAACGGACCGTTGGTCTACTAGAGAGCACAGGAGTTTAAATTGGATTTGGATGGAACGGAGACTAGGAAGGGAGAAGCGATCCCGCGTTTCGGGAACGCGCTCTAATTTTACTGTGTGGGGAGGAACGCTGTACTGCTCGGTATGCAGCAAACATCCTCCGCCCGTGAGGAAGTACTGTGGAAGGCATCCTTCGCTCATGAGGTCGGGTGCAGGTAACGCCGCTCCGCCTCACTACTGAGGCGCTATGCAGCGGCCAACACGTTGGTAAAATTGTTGTACAATGCTACTTGTATGAGACTGTATAATGCTTAAATGCATGTTGAGATGAAGTTCATTTCGTTTTGCAGTTAGGACAAGAACTTAACTAATGCATTGCTGGTTAATGCTTCATTGGTGTTACAACTGTGAGCATTATCGTGAGCTTTAGTGGAAACCGCTGTATGTGAAACACTGGTTTTTGGGCGAGTTAAGTTAAGAACTTAATTAATGCAATGTTGGTTGTTGTTGTACTGAGTGTTAGTGTGAGCTTTGGTGAAAACTGTTGTATGAGAAATGCTGGTCTGGTGAGACTGTGTATGGAATGGGTTAAGTCACTGCAGTTAGAATTTAACCATTTCTTTAACATTTGCAGGTTTATGGACATTTTACACAGTTTACTGAAAGGTGCATAATTAAATGCAATGTGATACGGTGTGGAGCTCTTTGTGTGTGAATGAGCTAGTGTAACCTATTGAGGATTTTTAGGTTCAAAGTGTTTTATAGACTTTTGGACTTTTAGGCATTTAGAATTAATGCAGCACATGGACGAGCAAAAGAACTATATAGGTAATATTTTGCATTTAGGATTAATGCAAAACATGGACAAGCAAACGAACTATGTAGGAAATGTTTTTGTTAAATCATCAATTCTAAAGAAATGTCATTTGTGGTACATACATTGTACATAAGGTTGACTGTGAATATGTAAACCTGATGGATATTTATCTGGTTATAAATGATGTGAGCTTAGTTCATGTTCAAATGACTTCGAGTCATTATTCTGATGGGTAGGTTAGGAGTTAGGACAGTTAGGATTACTGTCTAGCTGCATGGGATCTCTGGAAGATGGGGGTAGCGCTTTTGTTTATATATGTGTATTGAGGTAGCGCCTCATTAAGGTGTTGTATTGAGATGGAGGTAGCGCCTTTACTTAAATTGACTGTATTGAGGTAGCGCCTCATTTAGGTGTCAATTGGTGGCAATGGACACTTGTTTTTAATGGTGGTAGCGCCCTTTCAGGTGCAAGAGTGAGTAAGTGGAGAAGTGCACTAAGGTGAGAGGGAGTTGTGGTCGGGTGATTTTAGGAAGATCTTAGGAATGGTAGTAGTGCACTGTTAGAAGTAGTCAACTCTTATCTGAAATTGACAGGTGGTTTTGTTGGATGAAGATGTGGTTATCTTAGAATTAGCTGTTGTACTGGTTGGGGACGCCCTGTGGTGGTAACATTGGCTAAACGGAAATATGTTGTCCAAGATGAAGAGTTGCCTTGTAGCTGTTTTCTTTTTGTGTTATATGTAAATCCAGGCCAAGGTACCCCAAGGTCAGGATTATGGGAGATGCCTGGCCAGTATCTTTGAGTTGTTGTAGGATCTGTTTATCTTGGTGTGGTTGAGTTGGGCTCTTCTGGCCTAGTCCTTTTGTTGTATTTGTTTGTATATTCGTGATGTAGGCATAGTGGTGATATTTCAGCAGTGGTTAGCGGTTTTATGAATTCTCTCAATAGGTATGGTGATTCTGTTGTTTTCCTGGATGTCTAGTATTGCGCCAGGATCACAAGCAATGCTTCAGGGTGGCACCCTGGAGGCTCGCCTGTGGCAGGGGCGGGCGGAAGTATATATGTTATGTTAGCGAGTGTTTGGTTTGTAGGGTAGCTTTAGCCTGGTGTATAGGCTGGCATGTGTCTAGGGTGAGAGTCTAGAGTTTATCCGTGGCAGGGATAGACAGAAGGTGATTTGTGTTGGTATTGAGGCTGATCTGTATAAGTAGGTGAAGTTTGGAATTGCATAGCTGTGAGATTTCTTGTGAAGCTGTATGGTGGTTGGTGATGTGACTTGCCTATATGTAAAGTGCTTATTGTTTGTGTAGACGTTTCGGTAAGGAGGGAGATGTGTTATGTCACACTCTTCAGGCACTGCCTGAGCCAGCTGAGCTAGCCACTTGTACTGTGATGTCATGCAAGTACCAAGTGGAATGTTGATGTATGAGTGAGAGAAGGCTGTGCCGAGTGTTCTGTTTATGGGTCAGTTGGTCCCTCCCTCCCTGGGTCATGGGTGCCAGTGATCTATCTTAGATCGATCTATCTTAGTATCTATCTTATGTCTTTATGTCCTGTGACATGTAACTGAAGAACTGGAAGTAAACTTACTTATAAGCAACCTAACTCAAGTATGGACATTGCTTTACTACAGGGACCTAAACCTGCTTTGCGGGGACAGCCTCAGAAGATACTCAGGAGAAGGCCTTAATGCCCCAGGGTCACAGTAGCAAAGAGGTTTCCAGTGGAGTCAACTAATTAAATCACGTGACTTACACTTACTAAATGGCGTCTTTGAAAAGGAGAAAAGATGTAATCCCACCTGGCACTGGCAATCTTTAGCTATAGACCTGGTCTTTGGCTCCAGAAACTTGATTGGCGCCTGTAAAGACAGTGTCCACATGCTTCTTGAATAAGAAATTACGGTTTATTAGTTAAGTTACATGGAAAGAAAAGACCCCCAACGCATCCACTGGAGGACAGGTAGCCAACTGCTGCACTCTAAAAAAAAGTAACATTCTACAACGTATAGTAAACGCTCTACATTCCATCCCCCAATTCCATACCCCCAGACAGATGCATTACAACAGACATCCCTCCTTTACCCTTCACCCAATCTAAAACTTAACAAGAACATTAACTATATACAATGAACACTATATACATTACTGAACAAATAATTCCTCTCCCCTCCAGAATTTCAAAATCTCGTCACTGTATTAAGGAATCACAATTAATCACTCATCTCATTGACTTCACTCTTGCCACTCTGGCCAAATTCCACACCTGAGCACCTTGCATCCTTATAGCCCCTCTCAATACTTGTGTCACCTGAACAGGCTCGGTATACAACACATCCCCCTTTCTTTTAACAACCCCTTTTTTGATCCACACCCAATCACCCACTGCAACCTCCAACCTTTTCCTCCCCCACTTCTCATTCAGCCTCCTTACTACTTGTCTTTTTTCTCAATCATCTTCTCCCTCACTTCTTCCACAACACAGTCTGATTCACATGCCCTTCCTAACTAAATAAGTGAAACCTTGGTATTAGGTTTCCTCCCTCTCATAAGTTCAAAAGGGTTCATCCCCGTACTCGTATGGGGAGCTAACCACAAAGCATACAACCTATCATTCACTGCAGTCTTCCTATCCTTGTCACACGCTCCTGCCATACGCACTGCTTAGATTACATACTGATTGATCCTTTCCCCCATTCCATTCATTTGTGGCTGGTACAACGCTGTCTTGTTATGGTTTACACCACATAACTCAACACTCCAACAAATTGGCTCCCGTTGTCAGTAAGAATCGACTTTGGTAAACCTTCCCTCTCGAAAACATACTGCAAGAACTCTGAGCTGTTACATCCTTCTCAACGCGGAACTCCGTCCACCTCGAGAACAAATCCACCAAGACGATGATAAACCTTCCATGACCACTCCCCATCTCCACTGGGCCCAAAATATCCAATGCCAACTCACTCCACACTCCCGGTGTGTCAACCTTCATCATCGACTGTTGTTTTGCTACAACTTGCTTGCCAGAAACATCACACTCAATACATTCTCCCACCATTCTTTGCACAACTTGATCAAAGCCAGGCCACCAATACTCTTCCCTCAAAACACCCTTGGTCTTTGACACGCCAGTATGACCTTCATGCCCAAATTCCACCAATTTCTTTCTCAATGCACAGGGAACAACTGCACAATCCCACCGGTACAGAAAAAATGTCTGAGAAATGATCCTATGATAGGAGGTGCGCACAAAAACAATTGTACATTGGGTTCCTGAATATGAGTAGGCGTATATTAGATTCTTTGAGAGGTATGCATCAGCAGTAAGGACAGAAGGGTAATTTCTCAGAAACCCCTTCAAAAAAAGTAACAGGGGATTTGGAAAACCTCACTGTCTGCGCTTCCAACTAGTGTCTAACAAAGACCTGTTGCAAAACCTATAGTAGGTATGAAGAAAATACAAATTCCATCCTACAGAATAATCCAAGTTATCAAATATATGAATTAACAGGTGATTTATCAATGTTCCATGAACAGAAAACGCCACGCCAACACGTGTTTCAACCCTGTCTGGGCCGTCTTCAGGGCATAAACAAATATAGCTAACAAGATCGTAACCAATGGTACATAGTCCGTAGTACAAACACCCAAAAAGGTTTTTTTGAATCGATTGTGAATTAACACCATTTCAATATAAAGTACAAACAAAAAAAAGACATGGAGGAAGGGAGAGAAAGTGGGGATGGGGAAGGGGAAGAGAAAACAAAGAATATGATGAGTGGAAGGCTAACTATATTATTTAAGTTCATCATATCATCACAAATAAGTAAAACAAATGTGCCATGGTGAGCATATTCACATCCCAAAAGGTTAGGTTATAAAATGAAAGGTACCTGATATTTTGCCAATGAGGTACTAGCTGTGTACATACAGCCGCTGAGTGTTGGGTTGTTTTAGCTTCTAATCTGAGGGATACATCCATGTGATGTATTTAATCTGAAATGCAGAATCAGTCTGCTATTTGTCATAACCAGTAACTAATATAAGTAAAACTCACAGTTAATAGTGCACGTTAAAAAATGAAAGTGCTTTAGGGCTTACCTACCATTCTCAATGTATTGCCAGTGGAGTGATGTATTTTCTGAAAGGCATAATGTCCTAAATTAGGTTTATCAATTAAGGGACTTGTTGTCAGCTTCAATTACGGTATACCAATGCATTTAAAAGAAAAAGAGAGCAGAAGAAAAATGTATTGCAACCGTCCGCGCGAGCCCGTATTACTTTTGCATAAACGTAATAGCCAAAGATTATCAGGTGACTCATTGGAGTGGTTCTAAATAAAAAGGCTTGTAACTGTGTACATGTTAAAGCATTGCGAGCTTACCAATTTTACGCTTCAATGCGTTCAAGGCTACGAGTTGCTGCCGTGTGTCTGGTCGCAGACTTGCGAAATGTGGGTGTTGTCTGAATCGGCCTATAACCGGCCTCGAAGGTGAATATCTATTCCTGGGGAGATATGTACGAAGAGGGTGTTTTCAGAGAGTTTGAATCACTACTAGAGAAAGAAGGATTGCCTATGGGGCAGTTTTTGTGGTACCAAAGCTTTCGGGTGGCAGCAAGAGGTGGGTAAAGTGGCCTGAAGAGCCGGCAACATACCCCTTAATGACCCTACTACACACCCTGAGCGATGGCTGGAAACCTGTGTCCAGACTATATGGCCTCTTGATAGACAGACCCAACCCCAAAGGTACAGAGTTGAAAGAACGGTGGGAGAAGGATCTTGGAGGAAATTTAATAGAAAGGGAATGGGAAAGAACACTGCTATATCCCCGCGAAGTGTCCAGATACTCCCGATTTAGGTTAATCCAGCTGAATGTCCTATACCGCACCTATATGACGCCACACAGAATAGCCAAGTTCAGCAAGAACATGCAATCACTGTGCCCATGGTGCGGAGCGAGGGAAGCAGGGTTGATGCACATGTTCTGGAGATACGTGCATGCACAACGGTTCTGGGCACATATAGAGCAGGCCTATAGAAAGGCTGGGATGGATTGTGCGATATAATTGGACCCCGAAAGAATGTTTGCTAGGTGCATACCCCAGAGTTAGTAAACTTAAGCATGTGGTAAATTCATGGACATGGCATGCATACTGGCCAAAATATCTATAGCAATGGCTTGGAAATCAGCTGGGGGCCCACAATACATACACTGGCGCAAAGAATTTGAGCGCTGGACAGAAGCAGAAACCAGAGCATGGAATGCAGGGGTAGTCAGGTCGCAGATAGATGCGAGTGACACCTACGAAGCTTGGCAAGCACTGGTCAGGGACATGTTACACCCCTCTGATGACACGCCCCCATGAACATACACTGGCGCCTAATATGATACCTAAACCATGACGCCATACAAAATCAACATATGAATGGCGCTACTCTGGGTGCCACTCTCTGACATATGAACAAGCTTGTCAAAAATAACGCCCCTACTCGCCTGCAAGGAAAATGGGGACGCTACATGCTGCATATTGCCTGTTAAGTGAAGAAAGTTTATTTGTTTGTTAATGTGTTAATCAGTTGTTAATTGTAAATCACTATGTATACATGGAAGCACATTGCAAAATACAAAATAATCGATACATGTATAACTGTTACCATATAAACGCTAATAAAAACATTTTAAAATAAATCATGAGAAACATACACAGTATCTGTGATGGTGTCCTGCAGCAGACCATCATGGACCTCACCCTCATCCTCACAAAGCCATGATACATGATCCACTATCACATTTTCCTTTCCTGAAATCACTTCAATAGCAAACCTGTGTCCCTGCATCCTAGCCACCCAACATGCTACTCTCCTTGATACCTTTTCAAGACCCTTCATTTCAAAAATAGCTTTCAGGAGCTTATGATCAGTTCTGATGACAAACTCTGCACTCCACACAAAATTGTGGAACATTTCCGCACCCCAATGACTAGCTAAGGCCTCTTTTTACAAAACAGAGTTGTTTCTTTCCACACCCCTCAACTTTCTTGATGCATGCATAACAACCACGTCCTGATCGTCCTCCCCAACCTGGGTCAAAACAGTACCAATCCCTGATTCACTGGCATCTACGGAAATTACACATCTCCTTCTGGTATCAAACATGGATAATGCCTTCGCCATATCAATTTCATTTTTTATTGCCTGGAACTCCTTCTCGCATTCAGCACTCCACACAAATTCAGCGCCCTTCTTGATGCAAGCTTCTCATGTTTGTGATCGTATCAGCAAAATTACTCATGATTTTATGGTAGGGAGCTAGGGAATAGCTCAACTCCCCTTTCCGTTCAGGCGATCTAATCCTTTTTATAGCATCCACCAAATCCTTCCTTGGCCTCACCCCTTCTGCTGATATCTCATGACCCAGGTATTCCACAACTTCCTTCCCAAATACACACTTTTCTGCTTTCAACGTTATACCTCTTTGCCCCAATTTCATTACAACCTTTCTTACATTCTCTTCATGCTTCTCCCAACTTCCTCACATACCAGAATGTTGTCCTGACAACAATATACATCCAACAACCCTTTCAATAACCTGTCCATCACCTTTTGAAAAACGGATGATGCTGAAACTAATCCGAAGGGCATCCTGCAAAATTGAAAAATACCTTTGTGCGTAATGTTCCTTAGAGGTCTCATCCAACCATATCTGGTGGTACGCGGATGCCATATCCAATTACGTGAAAAACCTAGCTTTACCAATTGTTGCTAACATTTCTGACATATTGGGTAGCGGATGCCTCTCTGCCACAACAGACTTATTTAACTCCTTTAAATCCATGCACAACCTTAGGTTGCCACTGGATTTCTTCACAACTACAAGGGAAGACAACCACTCGACGCTTCTCGCCAGTTCAATTATTCCACCCTCTCGCAACCTCTTGAGCTCGTCCCTCACACCATCCCCAAGTAACATGGGAAGTGGTCTCAATTTTGCTGCCACTGCTCTACACCCCTCCTTCAGCACTATTCTATGCACCATGCCTTTAACACACCCAACCTCCTTCGTGAACACCTTGGGAAAACCTTTGACCACACTCACCCCTTCATTCACATTACGCACTTGCTCGTCCGTATTCAGGTCCAGCCTTATTCTCAGACCCTTTTGCTCCTTCCATCCCAGCAACATCTCGCCACTTCTGGTGACATACACCTTCCTTGCATTTCCCTTCCCTGAACCTTAACTGTGTAAGAAAGCACCCTACGACATCTATTTTCACAAGGTTGTAACCTCCAGGTTTGTTATCAGAGGGCAACAGGCCCTCCACTCTACCACCCACAACATCTTCATACAAATTGCGTGACATTAGCAACAATTTTGCCCAAAGTCCGCTATCATACGCACAACTCTTCTATTCACATATATATCTGCGAAGGGACTATCATAGCTATCTTCTCCACTACACATGATCATGTTCACCATCACAATTTCCACTCGCTCCTCTTCCTCTTCGCCAGATGACTGACGCTCTTCCTCATTAACATAAAATACCTTCTTCCGACTACCAAGGGGGTCATTTCTACAGCAATTTGCGTAGTGATCCCACCTCTTTCAATTATTGCAATTTACTCTCTTCCCTGAGCACACCGGAGAACTAGCAAAGTGATTCACACTCGCACAATGAAAACACAATTTTTCATCACTCCTGCCCCCTTGTGTTTTGTCACTTCTAATATCCGTCCCTTCAGACTCCTTTTGGGTATTGGTTTTGCCTTTAATCTTAATTTTCTTATACTCTTTGTTTGAGTCACTCACTCTCAATATTTCACTCAACACTAATTTACTGTCCCTCCTCACCAATCTCACCACACACTCCATAGTATGTTCAACCCTTTTCGCTATTGCTACCACCTTTTCCAAATTTGGCTCATCCTTCAGCCATATCTCCGCCCTTATTGCATCATTAGAACAGTGAATCATGAATTGATCTCTTCTATATTCATTAATTTTCCCCAAACTTGCAATTAAGGGCAAGATGGCATAAAGTTGTCATGTACTCCTCCGCTGACTCTCCTTCTCGTTGCTCCCTTACTCCAAAATTATATGTTTACAACACAGTGCTAGTTTTAACATTAAAGTGGCGATCGGGTTTTTGCAGGGCCCTATCAAATTCGTTGTCCCCACTTTCTTGATCCAAGTCTAGTACTTCTGGTAAGGTCTCATAGATCCGCTGGCCTTCATAGCCCAAGAAGTGCATCAGGAGCGAAACTTTCTGATAAGCAGAAATGGTGTTGCTGCAAGCAGCTTTTACACTGTGAATGAAGCCCTTTTTCCAGGCTCCCCACTTGACCTTCACCGTGCCAGGGCTTGCCATAAACACAGGCAGTGCTGGCATTCCAGCCACAGCCATTCTCGTGGACAATTATGCTCAATAACTTGTGAGTGGATAACGTCTTGTAAGGTAACAAATTCTTTCTACTGTAAAATAAGTAATTTGCTCTCCACAATTGTTATATCACTTTTTCCTCTCAAAAGTCCACTACGCTTGTTGCATCCGTTGTGTGGTACTAAATCCCCTTTTTTGCAACAGCGGGATGGCTGTGCCTTCAATTCCCTTATATGCACTTAATTTTGTATCTAAACATGCTTTGTTTGTTCTATTGATATGTTTGGCCTTGAGCGCGCCCCTCCCCTTGGGAGCGTGGCCAGCTGTCTGCTCTCCTCTCTCCTCTGCTTCACAGACGTGCTGGTGACTCTTAGACTGCGGCTGCCCTAGACCTCGTTCCCATATGCGCTTACTTGGCACCGATCAGCTGGGCCTACCGGAGGCCTCGTTCCTATGGGCATGGCTTGTTGCCATGGAAGCACCGTTTCACAGCAGTTCGCTAGGCCTTGTTTCCATATATGCACACTTATGGAGCAGTCAGCTGGGCCTGCCGGAGGCCTCGTTTCTATGTGTGTGGCCTGTTGCTATGGACACACTGTTTTACAGCGATCTGCTAAGCTTTGTTGCCACAAGCACCCAATTTCGCAACGATCAGCTGGGCCTGCCGGAGGCCTTGTTACTATGGTCACGTACCTGCTAATGGGCGCTTTCTCACTCCCTATCCCTCATGCCAACTGAGTTGCCGCCAAACTCACTGCTTAGCTCACTGTGCGTGGCCAGCTGTCTGCTTAGCAGTTCACCTCTTTTTCCTGAAGTCAGACGCAGCATAAAGCATTAGCACTTCAGTGTGGCTTCCTTTCTTTGAAGGCTGTCACAGCGGTTTCCTCTCCATAGGTTCTAAACTCTTCTCGCCCAGTGATGCTTGCCGGGAGGGATGACGTTGGATGGTGGGGGTCTGCTTACTACTTAAGTCAGATCCTCATTGCCAATGTGAAGACGGTGTCCAGACTCTTCTTGGATAAGTAATTAGGGTTTATTAGTTAAGTTATATGGAAAGAAAAGACCCCCCCAACGCATCCACTGGAGGACAGGTAGCTAACTGCTACACTCTAAACAATAACATTCTACAACAAATAGTAAACACTCTACATTCCATCCCACTATTCCATACCCACCCCAAGACAGATGCATTACAGCAGCGCCATTGAATGCCTCAAGGTTCTCCCCCTAGACCAAAGTGACCATAATTTACTCAGAGTGCAGTTGTTTGCGGAAGCGACAGTCCTGAAGCAGAGACACCGATTTCCTCTTGAGCTGTGTATAAGGGTCTAGACTCAGGTTACTTAAATACAATGTTGTAAACTTGGGCCAATGCCTTCAAGCCCAAGCAAAGGCAACAAACATCTTCGCCTTAACATCTATGGTTAACTATACTCTGCTGTTAGCTGTTCACTCGAAAAACAACGACAAGAGAAAGACCCAATCAACATGGCTATGACATACTTAGATGGTCAGGAGGGACGCCCAAATAATGCTGAGAATTTTACAGAAGAAGAAAAACACACAGGAAATGTGGTCAATTATCAACTCTACAGGCCCAAACCAAATGCTACCTCTGATAAACGGGGTACCAGAAGGAAAATGGATAACCTTCTTTGAGACCTTATATGCAGATTCCCAAATCAACCAAAACCCTGTGTGACAACCTACAACCGTAGTCACTGACATTTAACTGGGATACGCTGCTTTCCTTGATTCAACAAGCCAAGCCCTCATGAGCCCCATGACCCGACAGCCTTTCAAAAGCGATGCTGAAGTAAAACCCGGAGGAACGGCCACTAGTCCTTGACTCAATTCTGGAGATGATTTTGGCCACTAGCAACATCCGTCCGTTATGGCAGGGTGCGATTGTAGTCCTGATCTTCAAAAGTGTAGATAGGGACGACCCTGGCAACTATCGACCAATCGCATTGCTCAATGTTCTGGGGAAACTTTACGCAACCCTTTCTCTTACAGTGACTGAAAGAATGGGCAGCGAAATAATGGGAGACAAGATCATCTGCAGTTTGGCTTGCTTAGGGCCTGGGGACGTCACCACCTATATTTATGTTTCGCTGTTGAAAAGCAAAAATCTAAATACAACCCAGAGGTTCTATCTTGCGTTTGTGGACTTCTCCAAAGCTTTCGACAGCATTAAAAGACAGTTGCTCTGGGACAAACTGAGGAGATGGAACTGCCCAGCTGACTTGATAGCCCAGATAAAGGCGCTCCACACTGATGCCTTTTTTAGAGTGAGGGTAAATGCATCAGGACTCCTTAGTGACAGGATCAAAACGGAGCGTGGTATCAAACAAGGGTGTCCCCTGGCTCCATTTATTTTTAACCTTTAAATTTCTGATTTGGCTACATTTATGGAGACATGTTGGAGTTTCCCTAAAATTGGAGGGGTGGAGATTACCCATCTTCTGTATGCTGATGAACTAGTCTTGTTAGATAGGACTCCAATAAGTCTTCAGAGACAACTGAGGCAACTGGAGGAGTACATCATCCAAAATAACCTGTTGATTAACATAGAAAAGACTAAGATCATCCAACTCTAGAAGCGAAAAAAGAAAAAAGGTAATTTTCTTGGAACCTGGGCGATTTATTTATTTATTTATTTATAATGCACCATAGCCCGCAGACATCAGAGGGCAGTAACAAAACAAAGACTGTACGAAAACAACACAGTTAGTTAAACTACTAAGTTTTTAGCTTCCTTCTAAATTAGACAACATATTTTTTCTTGCAGAGAAGCTCCAGAAGGGTGTTCCACGTCATGGGTGCTTTAACAGAGAAGGACATGCCTTTGCCTCTTGTTCTTTTCACCCGCGGAACTGCAAGCAGGTTCGCTGTACTAGAGCTCAGTAGTCTGGTTGGAACATGTCTAGTTAGCATTTGTGTAAGGTATGTTGGAGCCTTCACAAACAGGCATTTATGATTTAATGCAAGGATCGTAATCCGGATCCTCTCTGTGACAGGCAGCCAGTGGAGCTCTTCCCTATAACTGGAGACATGTCCTTTCCTGGGGATGTTACAGACTATTCTTACCACATTATTTTGAAATCTGGAGTCTGAGTATAGCCTTGTTACTTGCTCCTCCAAGGAGGGCATTACAGTAGACCAGCCTTGGCATGATGATTGCTCTAGTGGATTTATTTGGCAGAAAATGTTTAGGTGGTACTGGGCATTTTTAACGATGTTATGTACATGCGCATCAGCACTCATATATACTATGGTACTATCAGTCTGGAACACAGAGTATGCCGAGTCTAGCTTGTTTCTTGCTACATTTGTACCGAAAATCATAAGTTCCGTTTTTACCCCATTTAGGCACATCCAGTTTTTATCATCCACTCTGGATGGATGAGTAAATAGAGGTCAAGTTTACTGAATCATTATAATAGTCCCCTCTAGGGTCCATAAGAAGCTGAAAGTCATCTGCATAGTTAGTAAATTGCAGGCCCCTGGCTTCAAAGTGGTCACACAAGGGCTTTATGTAAAGGTTGAAAAGGGCTGGGGAGATACATGCCCCTGTGGAACTCCATATTTAATCGGGACTGTCTTGGAGCATGCAGAACCCCATCATATGTTGGACTGTCTTTCAATAAGGAACAGGTTTATCCATGAAACAATGTCACTGGAGCAGTTCCCCACAGCAGCCAGCGTTTTAAGTAGGGAGGAGTGATCCAGCAAGTCGAAAGTGGCTGATAAGTCTAAGAGGATCAGCAAGCCAGTTTTACTTCCCTCTAGTCTTTCCAGCATTTGTGCTTGTAGATTTAGCAAGGCCCTCTCAGTCCCATGATGGCTCCTAAAGCCTAATTGACTGGAATGTAAGATGGCTGAAGCTTCGAAAAAGGTCTGTAGTTGATTAGATGCAACCGTATCCAAGATTTTTAATAGGAACAGCGTATTGGTAATCAGTCTCAGATTGACGGGGTCTTTAGGACTTAAGCCAGGTTTCTTGATTATGGGAGTAAAAACCACTTCTTTAATGGTGTTTGGGATACTCCTGTGTATAATGGAGGCATTGAAAAATCGTGTCAGGAATGGGGCAAACAGTTTATTATTTGTTAAAGTTACTTTAGACAGCAGTAATTCTCCTGGACATGACGTGGGTCTCATTTTAGCAAGGGTGTCTTCCATTTCAAGAATGGAGAATTTTTTTAATGAAAAGCCTGAATCTAAGCCTTCTTTCCTGAGACCTGTTTCAGATGCCTGATCTGGCGGTATGTTGAGTGTGTCGCGGCATGCTTGGATCTTATTCCGTGCCAATAGCACTTTATCTTCCAGTGCTTTCTGGACAATCTTACAGTCATTACTATCGGGAAAAAGACAGATAGGGCTGCTGGTTTTTCCCAGTTTCTTTATATTTCAAACAGTTCACAAGTGCTGATTCCTGCTTTATTAATTTGCTCATCACAAAAAAAATTGTTTCGTGAATTTTTTTTATAGTTGCTTTCTAAGTGTTTCCGCTTTTCCCTATTTTCCATCGATCGGTCTTTGTCCAGGTTCTCTCTGCCTGCCTTTTCTCCTTCTTCAGGAGATTGAGTGCAGGGGGGAATCAATTTTGTTTATTAGGACAATCGCACACTGTTAGCGATCTGAGTGGGACTTTGCCTCCTAATAGAGCGGACAGATGCTGTTTATATACCTCCACTAAATGATCAGGGGGATCCAACTCTGAGGATGCTGTTTAGATCTGATACAGTCAGTTTGTTAAAATTCCTATTGAGGATTTTCTTGGGGGTGCTCTACTTGGCCCGTCCTCCTCCGGAGGTTTATCCTGAAGCTTGTGATCCCATGATCTGACCAGATACACGGCTCGCTATCTACTGTGTTAGTAAATAATTGCGAGTAGCAACCCAATACAGGGTGTCCTATCCACATCCACCAGTGTCCACTTGATGGCGTGGAGTCCTTCAAATATCGATGTATTCAGATCTCCACACACCGGGCGGAAAGTGAGAACTTGCGCTGATTGAAAACAAAAGTAAGAGCACTGACTAATCGAGCTCCAATCTTGAAACAAAGATACTGTCGTTTTTCCTTACAACCAGTGATGGAATTTCCTACTGTAACATTTTAACTCTGAGGCGATGACAACTATTCCTGGAAAACTGTGGCCAGTGCAGAAGGGAAATACTGGAAGCGCGTACTTAGAGGCAAACAGGTGGGCCTTACCGTCGCTGCTGTACATTTCTCAAAATAATGTTTGGACCTGAAAGGATCCCCAGTCTAACATCTACGAAATTATGGACTTTTCTGCTCCCCTTTGGACTAAACTTCTCTTTGACTCTGGACAAACCTGGCTCACAAATGAATGAATGATCTCTTTTGTGCTTCATTTCCGTTTGCTAAAAGTGTTTGTATTAAACTAAGTGAGCAAATAAATTAAAAAAATAAAATAAAATGAATATCCCATAATCAATGGTGGTACGTCACAAGCATCTTCTGTTTCAGCGAGTTGAAATCAAATTCAATATTATTGTAAATGAACATTATTTATGTTACATCTTACAAAACTCTGGAGTATTTCAATGTCACTGAGACCTTAATGACAATGTTTATAAACAATGATGCCTCTTATTTAAATTGTGATGTTGTACCTATGCAGCACATCTTGTCTTAAACACCAGTGTACCTAGAACAGTTCAATACTTGATATACAGATTTCCGAGGTTAATTTTGCTATGTTTACCAAACGTTTGTGGCTCTAATTTATGAATACATTGTACATCGCTCATGCTGCTCCCGCTGGTGGTGGAAAGGTTTTCAAAGGCAGCTGGTGCTGGAGATAGAAAATCATAGATGAGGAATCAGTGGGAGGAAGGAATCCATTAGAAAGATGGAAGAGGGAGTGGACAAATGTGTTCTGGAGGGGAAAATATTCAAAATCATCAGAGGATATGGAGCACATAAGAATCACTGGTCTGATGTTGGCTTGGTTATTGAATTATACTGAAACGTGTAGGGAAGAATACATATATTATTGAGTAACTTTGTCTATCCAGTACTATATAAATATGCATGCACCCCCACTCATTACATCTAGCAAGCCAAACCCATCTACATTGTCGGCCAGTGTGAGCATGTCACCCAAAGTAATGTAATGCAGCCTGTGGAAGTATGGTGTATCAGTATATGGGCACTGCAGGTCCATTCGGCAGACTAGGCACCGCATGACATAATACAATGTACATCAGTGTGGCCTAGGGAACACTGTCAAATTAGGATGTGCAACAGGTAGCTAATCCCAATTTGCAGTAATCTGAACAGTCACATATAAACTGTACTCATAATTCAATGTAATTCATGGCTAGCTCAAACGGTATATCATACAGGCAGAGATTAGTACAGGCTACACCCCTCAAGCCACATGTAACAGATTGTGCAACATTATCATTAATTAATTAATCCTTTATAACACGCTTCAAACCGGAAACCCGTGTTGCCCTGCATTGTCTTGCTTCCCAGACAAACATGTCGCTGCTGAGCAATCCTACCAGCCAGTATGGCATGTCGTATGTTAATGTCACAATTTCAAGAGACATGGAGAGATAGGAAATCCACTCTAATCCATGTTTTGAGGTTATAGGAGGACAGCATAGCAACATCCTCATGTCCACACTGCCAAATGAGGCATGACCGCATGCCAATACACGTGCCTGAGGCACCATATGCAACATGAGCCCCCAGGGAGGTTTGTCCACCTAACACAGCCATACAGAACTGACACCTGTATGAGGGGGCTGTGATGCAACAGCCACATGGCAAGATATCTGATACTAGAGGAGTGTGGGGTGCGCATGGCTTCACATTGTCAAGGGATACCAACATTGAACTGATTCTCATACCCAAAGACCCCGCCCAAGACATTTGGAACTGTATAAGGAACCTGCCTTCCTCTCCTTAATGAGGTGCCTCACATTCAAGATACAGGTCATATCCATAGACCAAAATGGCAATTTATGCAGACTTACTGCTATTACTCTCTGTTCAGTGGCTGTCTGTTGTGTGCTTGTCAAACAGGAGACCAACAGACAGAATCATCTGAGGAGAGGACAACCAGCCAATCCTGTAGACATTGTCACAGTTCCATTTCCAGCAGGTTTTCCACCAGTGCCACCACTACAATCTTGATCACTGACACAGCAGCTGCCACCACCTCCACAGCCACTGCGCTCCCTCCATCATAGCCCCCTCCACCATCCCAACTGCTGTATCCTCAACCACAGTAGCCTGTGAGAATCCAGAGGGTTTCTCACCCGCTAGTCCCTGGGGATCTCTCTCTCAGGTCGCCAGGGCACCACCATCACCTTTGGATCCAGACCCTGGGGGTGGAACAGTGCTGGAGAATCACATGGGGGAGTGGTCTTCTGGAATGGGGATGATGCAGGCGATGGTGAATTGCAGTATTCTCCCCTATTTTATTTATCTAACCCATCCTATTTCTTAGGATTCCCCAAGGTTCCCACCCCCTCCCCTTTTTACACAAACACTGATCCGAGGAAGAGGGGGACTGAGAGTAACAACATCAACTTTCACACATTATACTGGACATGTCCCGCTAATCGGGTCAGGCAAAGTCAGGCACTTGATTCTAAGTGCATACCCTTGATACCAAATAGCTCTCCTCAGACAAATAAAAGGCAGAACCTAGAGACATACTCTGAGCAAGGTGGAACACAAGTACAAGCAAAACTTCCAGGGCAAAAGCAAACCTACTGGAGCAGAGTGACGGGCCAAGGGACACTGGTGGTAGTTGCTTCCAACAGGCACCGAAAGATACATGGAGAAGGCCAGATCCCATACCAGAAGGCTGCATTCTGTTTTAAGGATGCCAGCGACCCTCCCGGGTGAACAGCAGAGTTGGGGAGGCAAGGCCAAGCCTGTGGCACTAACCTTGACTCATGAATTGGAAATCGTAAAACCAAGAAACAAACACACACATCCTGTGAGTTGGCAAGCAACCTGAGAGACCAGTGTGTGTTAAAGTTTGAAGTAGCAACATTATATCGCAAGTGAAGGCTACACACGTGTGTTCTGAGACGCGAAGAAAGGCAGACCTGTGAACGAAATTTGAAGTAAGGACAGCTATGAAATCAGCTATAGTAAGCAACGCAGTGGTCCGGAAAAAGGAAGTCACTGTGAAAGGTACATTGTTTGAAGCAATAAAGCAAATGCAATAAAGCAAATGAACAGCAAAAATGAAGCACAATTAACTCCTAGAAAAGGTGAGAGTGAAAGTTTAACCGTGAACCTTGAGTCAAAGTGGTCCTGCAGTGGTCTGTAAAGAAAGCCACACACATTCGAAAGTCTCCGACATCCTAAAGTGGTCTGAGCCCGACAGAGGGAATCCCGAAGTGTAATAAGCTTGGGGAAGGGAGCCCCCTTGCAAGTTTTGTTGAGCCTTGTAGTGCGAAGTGTGAGCCCGACAGAGGAGGACCTACACAAACTTTGGTGTGAAAGGTCAGAGCCCAACTAAGGGGGACCTGCGTGAACTTTGTTGTGAGTGGTCTGAGCCCGACAGAGGGGGACCTACATGATCCTTTATTGAAACATTATTTGGAAGTCTGGAAAAGAGACTTTAACGTGGAAGGCCAGGCGGGTCTCAATCCACGTTGTTGAACACTTATTGTGTTGACCACCGAGCCAGAGTGTGTCATCCTGCCTACAGGGACAGCCTTACTCCGTGAGGTCCAATGTGGGAAGGAGAGCTGGTTCAACCACATTTATTCTTTTGAACACTGATTTTTCCTTTTTATGCATTTCTCCTTTATACATCTTTGGTACCAGAAATAGGGCAGGCATTAGGTTTTGTGAGCATAGGCCATTTTGATTTGACAGACTACACTGGGGCTGTTTTGTTTATCGTTTTATGGGCGAGACTACTCTCATCTTAGTTATAGGGCAAAGTAGGAGTTTTTCCAGCCCCAACAACTTCAATAAAGGTTTTACAAACTGTACCCACTGTGTCAGTGTCTTACTTGTGATACCATGCCTCCCCTACAAGCCTCTGTCGCTGCGAAGCAGCAGAAATAAGGGTCTGTGCCTGGGTGGAAATCTGGCAGTACGAGGGTTGCATTGGCACTCCCCACAGTGACAACGCCCACCTGCAACAGCAGCTGCACAGGAGCCAATCCTCTTCTTGTATGAGTTTGAACTTCTACAGTCAAGGCATGATCCTGAGGCAGATTCGCTGGAGGAGGAACAACTGCATCATGTGCACAGCACGGCTGACCCCTGTGAGTATCTCCGGATCAACATCAGTATAATACTGACACTGATTTTGACTCTAGTGGTTCATGAGGATGGCAGGGCCCACATACATGAATGCCAAGTCTGCTCTGTACCAGTGCCTGAACCACAATTAGGACCAGCAGCTCCAGCCCCAGTTCTATTCCCTCCCCATATACTAGAGCTAAATAAAATCCTGGCATGCTTACTTGAAATGGAGAGGCAGCAAGCAGTGCAAGGACAAATGATGGCAACCACCTAACTCTAAATTAGGATCTTACTTGGCATCTTTATTCCTGTGGTCTAATCACCAGAGCCCCTGACCCCCTCCTCCTCCTCCTCCTCCTCCTCCTCCTCCTCCTCCTCCTCATGATACTGCTCCTCTCACAACCTGACTACTCTGGAACACAGCCTGCTTCTCCCATACATTCAGAAGATTCCTGGCTCCTTTTATACTGTGGATAATAGGGAGACTGGATGTGGGGAGTTCTGCAAATATGTTACCCACCTCTGCACGGGTGCAGCATGTCAAATTCAGGTAGGGGAATAAAAGTCTAGAGCAAGCATCCCATCATGGTAAACTGTCTCTCCTCTCCGTCAGCATGCACAGATAAATGTGAGCAGTGATCCGTGTTCACAATCCAAGCGCCTCCTGTCTCTTTCTTAAGTGCCAACAAATTTTCTCTAGGACTCAGTTTGTGATCCATGGCAGGCTTTCCTCGCTAATGCACTCTGAGCTGGGACTCGTGTGTTGCATGGACTCACAAACTGATAAACAAGAATTCAGATAGTGCTGCTTGTTCTTGCTGTATGCCTGTAAACCACAATGCGTTTGTTTCTCTGAAGTTTCCTTCCTCCTTGATATCCTGGGGGCTTCCTCACCAGCTAGTGAGCCCCTCTGGATATCACTGGAGGTACATGTTTTCCTGCTCCTTAGTACACGCTGAAGGAGGACTGGGAGGGCTCCAGTGGATCAAACATGTACCCCCTCTATGTGTCACATCACACAGTGGGAGGCTCCCCCTGGTACCCATTCCCATGTACCACCTCCCGGTGTCACATCACAGAATGGGTGGCTACCCCTGGCACTCAGAGTTGCCGGTCTCAGTCTGTGGCCCAGCCTAAGTGACCTTGTCACACATCACACACTGTGTTTGCCACTTACCATTCTTCTACTACACTCAGGTGGAACTAGGTGGGTAAAAAATGGAACACACACGCTACAATAATATACGCATTTTCATATGACTTGAAATGTGAAATGCTAATGTCACTATCTTCTAAGTAAATAATATAGCTTCCTTTCCACATTGCAATTCCCTAGTTTTGCTTCTCAAGAATATTGGGTATGAGTTGGCTCTTTTTGCTGATAAGGTTCCTTCAATACAGAGGGGATTGGGTACCACTGTATTATGTTTGCTTACATTACCTTAAATACTGCTACTTCAGGCAACTTCTCCAGTGTCAAAGTTGCTTCTGAAGTAAGTTCACTCCAGGTGAATGTCACATGGCTGAGTGGGAACACACAGAAATATCAGAACTCAATGACCAGTAAAAACCTTTCTTGCAGAGGTTAAAAGCAAACCCAAAATGGTGGGACCGGTATCCAAACCAAGGCCAAGTGAGACCTTCAAGGTCCAAAGTCGAAAGTATCGGCTCTATAAATGTCCATGGAAGGGTTTTATTTCCCTAGATCAAGTTCAAATGTCGCTTACAGGTTATAGAATTTACCGTGTTTCAACACATTTCTGTTTTTTTTTTTCCGCGTGGGTTTGATGTTGAGCTGGTCCTCCTGGGCTGGATGAGCACACCCATTTAAAGGGTTCTTCCCCTTGTTACCTCGTGTCTCGTTACCCCAACAAGAAGAGGATTAAATCAACTTTGAAAGAGCATGTAAGGGACTGCATTCTGTGCTATCAGACGACTGCAGACATTTGTTCACTCCCACCATGGTTCGACTTACATAACGTACAGAGTAAATGCATTCATCAAGATATCCACTTGTCGCCTGGCATGAATAGCTCTTTTTCTGGCAGGGAAGTTGTTTGTGAACAGAATCGCTTAAGTAAGACCTTGATTATTGTGAATAAATTATCCTCTTATTTTTCAAATAAAGGATATGATATGCAGCACCAACAGTAGGAAAACATGGCCCCCCTGATCGTTCTGCAGACTCTGCCTACATTCAATATAAGGGGAGGGTGGATGAAGGCAGGATCTGAGAAATTGCTTAAGCCTGCAAATGCAGACTAGGGAACTTAGTAATAGCACTGAGGAGGCTGAAATACTTGAAGTAAAGGAGCATCCAGAATTAAAGTCCAATACCTTTTTAGACATAGTGGCAAGTGCTAGTGATTCCATGCTAGACCCAGCACCTCAAGCTAGTTCTTTCCTGGGGGATCTCGAAAATTGATGTTTATCAACATACACCTGTCTTTGCGCTCCATATATCTACTCCTGTGTCCACCTCATTAAGCGTTTTATTTCTTGTTATACAGTTACTGGTGCATCTGTATGCCAATATACTTTAGGAGCTAAAAAAGTGTACAGATTTGCTTAGCAAAGTACATCAACAAACTTAGGCCACCCATGAACTGATTGGACATCTTGTGTCATCAGGCTTAACAGAGAATAACCAATATAGCTCTTTAGCTATAGTGCCTTAATCAATGGAAGATGATATAGAAGCATTGGTGGCTTCCAGCAAAAGTCGCATACAATTCAGCAATAAACCATCCAGTGCTGTTGAAATAAGTGCTGTAAGGATGCAGTAGAAGGAGACTGACACTCGGGTGGCATGGTTGTTGTTAGAAAATATTATACCAGAAATAAGAAGAAAACCTACCTCTCCCTACTCTAAGAGGGGTTTCCCTACCTCAACTAAAATACTAAAGAGTTGGTGAGGATGCCCATATAAATCAAGAGTGCACTGTCCTGTGTCAAAAACCTACCTCTGTCCCGTACACTTATAACTAAACTAAAGAGGTAGTGGATTTTCTTGGTCCAGAAGAATGGTCCCCTTCTTCTGGACAGTGGATCACAGTTCCAATTGCTAGGTGGGACCTTTAACTGAGGGAATAACTCCCATTCCCCAGGTCTCAATCCCTTTCCAATGCACAAAACAGTGTTCCAGGATGAAATGCTAAAACAAACAGCAAAGTTCTCAATTCAAACTCAAAAAGTAAAGGTCCAATTCAAACATCAACATTCCTTATTGCCCATAGTTGTTTCTTCACTATTGGGTTCCTGGAGAATGCCTCCCTTCTCCAGGTATCTTTTTCTCAGTGTTTTCACTGTCTCCCATCCCTTGCCCTTTCTCAGGCAGTTCACAATGCCAGGGGGAATGACTCCCTTCCCCTGGCTTGGACTAACTTGGTCCACTAACCTGCCAAGTATGGTCCTGGTAGTCTCGGTTGGGTGGGCAAATTGGTTGCAACTAGGAATTTCTCAGAGCATTAATGTTCAGGTTGCAAAGAATTCATGAAATCTGGTGACAGTGATAACTATGGGAAGGTATGAAAACTAAATTAACTTGATGAGTATGAGCTGAAAGAGCGTCAGATTACTCGGATGAGGAAAAGAGAGTGAGCAAATAGTTTTTGCAGCAACTAGAATGGGCCTGCTTCTGGCATAAAAGGGGAACATCATTTAAAACAAATGTAACACAAGGAGCTGTTTGTTCCAAGGCACAAACAAGTGATTATTCAGATGAATCCGGCATAGCTGACAATAATGAGGTTTCCTTGGAAATGTCACTAATAATAGATAAATCTATGCCTATTCTGGAAATGGAGGACTGTAATTAAATTGCTAATGCTTCTACGGAAGACCTTCAGGGTAGTTCCGTTTTAAATTCTATATCTCGTAAGCACTGCTAAAATACAACTAAAAACAGTGGTTTTTAATCAAGGGAAGAAATTTGATTGGTTCTGTTTATAATTTACATAGAGATTTTGTTCACCTTACCATGGAACATTTGGTCATCTGCTAATCCTCTAAATAGATTGCAGGCCTTAAAAATAATAGTTTATGAAATATCTAGATTATAAGTTCTTACAACCTTTGATTTGTTCCCAGAGGAAATCCCTATATCTGCTATTGGTAAATCATGTACTTAGAAACTTTGGTTGTCATGAAAAGGATTTTTGCTGAAATTGAGGCTTTTTTGGTCTCAGGTCTTAATGTATTCTTTGGCACAGAGTTCATCAGACTAAAGGGTTTGAAAGTAAATTTTGAAGGAAAGCCACCTCATACAGGACAGAAGAGGGATTATGACCTTGTGAAAGCATGGAAGATAATCAAATGAAATGCTTAAGGGAATTAGGGAGGAAGGCAGGTGGTTTACGCAGCTGATC
Organism: Ambystoma mexicanum; assembly: GCF_040938575.1. Classification (NCBI taxonomy): domain Eukaryota; kingdom Metazoa; phylum Chordata; class Amphibia; order Caudata; family Ambystomatidae; genus Ambystoma; species Ambystoma mexicanum. The sequence goes on along the minus strand of NC_090941.1, from coordinate 411,808,481 downwards.
ATTTAAGTAACGTCAAGGATGGTACAAAAGACTGTATCTTGGTGCTTGGTGCATTACAGCCGTTGTTTTTAAATTGTCCTAAAGAACCATCAAACATGTTGTATCTGCTGTCTTGGAATACAAGAGGTCGGACAAAATGTCTTATACAAGCATGAGATTATACTATTACAGGAGGTTTCATTAAGGGAGCCTACGTTTTGGATGCTTATATGGTTTTCTTATTACTTGCAACAAAGGGGCATTTGGGTTCGCCCTAAAGGAGGTCTCATCATAGCTGTAATAAATCAAATCACTGCAAAAATTGTAGCTCTAGACAACAGATTCAACAATGTCATGGCGGTTCACCTCAGTACACTGGGTATTTGATAGTGAACATATATAATTCTCTATACAGCAGAGAAACAATCATGATTACCTAACAACCGGCCATGATATTTTCCTCCTGGAAAGTACATTTCCCAAAGGAAATAGTAATTCTAGCAGGAGAATTGAATGCAAGGTGGCCACATGTGTGTCATAATAAGAATCATAAAGATATGGTAATTTGAAGAAATTCCAGAAAATATATAGAAACAAAGTATATCCTAGGCAGAATGTGCATGTGAATGGGGGCTTGATATGGCAAACAGCTGCACCCCTGGTAACATTTCTGGGGTTTTCACCTGGTCTGTCATCCAATTAGCCTCAATTATGGACTATATTTTTTTTACCCCACTTATACCAGAAGGATTTACTTTTAGAAATAAAAACCTTGTCTTTGATACCTTTAGAAGATGTGTTCCCAGGGAGATCCTTTATAATATATGAACACCTTAGTGAGCTGGGAGGAACAATGAGCATGTACTCATTATGGTATAAAGGTCTACACACATCTAAGAAATAATTACAGAATTGCCTGCAGCGCTGGTAAATATCCCTATACTTGATCTTTCGTTAAAAACGTGCAACTGTCTTCATAATATCTCCATGATATTGATGCTCTCCATTTTGAAACAATCACCAATTGTCAAGAGAAAGGGGAATTAGTCTCTGGTCTGAGAAAGCCAAGGTATCAAGAGAGATGGCACAGACAACAAAAGTATATTTTCAACAACTTTATTAATGATCAGGATGGTGTAATGCCTAAATAACCCTATGCTATGGCAGGGCTTCCCTGCCTCAAGAAATCTAAGGAATGTTAATGTCAGAAAGTCCAAAAGTAAAAGGTTTGTCTGTGTCAAAACCTATGCTGTTCTCACAACTACAATACAACTAATGGGGAATTCTCTCAACCAAAAATCAGTGTTCCAAACAAATTTCTGAGGTACTTCCAGCTCTGGCTTATTCTTATGCTTCCTTTCCCCAATGTCAATAAATTCACCACAATGTTCAATTTACCTTTGTTTAGATTTATGTAGCAATATGGTTCCACACTTTGTTTTTGTAAATTAAATTTGATTACTTTTGCAAGAACAAAAAGCACAGAAAGACCAAAAGGTGGTAAACCCCAGAGCTTGCTTCAAGACATAAAACCTGACATCAGTCCTTATTCCCCCTCTCCCATTTTCCCTCCCCCCAAACCTTCCCATGATATCTCTTACAAATAACATTTCCAGCCCCCCACCATAACAACATCAAGATGAAGAGGTCCCATAAACATCGTAAGCATAACAAAGTGCACAGCCAACACCTATGATTTCTTCGGCCGGGACTGAATAGGACCACCTTAAACAGCTGCACCCTCAACTCGCCTTCCTAAATCTGGTGCAAAAAAGCTGCCATGTCCCCTCTATCCCAGCACTTCCCCCGTGGGCTGCCGCTGTGATCTTTTCCATAAGGTAAATATCCATTGCTGTGTCTGACCATTGCTTTAGGCTCAGAAGTTCCATTCTCTTCCAATGACTTTCCAGGCACGCCCTTGCGGCTAGCAACAAAAAGTGAGGCAAGTGAGGCAGGGTGTGCCATTGTCCCTCATGATTGTCCAAACCAAACAGTACCAGCATGGGTTCCAATATCCGTTCTCTCCCCTCCACCGCTTTGATCCCTCCCAGCATCTCAGCCCAATACACTTGAACCTTGGGGCATCTCCACCACATGTGCCAATAATCTGTCCTATCCCCACATCCATGCCAGCACAGGGGATTCACTGATAAAAACATTTTTGCGTGCCACCTTGGGTCATATTGCCATCTATGTAGCAACTTCAGTCCGTACAGTTTGTACTGGCAGGCTATCAATGTCTTAAACACCCTCCCACACATCAGTTGCCAAAAATGACCATTCAACTGTAGACCCAGTTCCCTTTCCCACTTTTGCCGGAGTCCCTCGACCGTGTCCCCAGTGATCTCCAACAGTGCCCTATAAAGTAATGAGATGAGGCTCTTTATTGCAGTATGTGTGTCAAGCACATTTTCTATCGGAGTGAGGTCACTTTGAATCAAGTCCCTCCATTTCTCTGCCGTGAAGACCCCTTTGAGTCTGAGATAGAGACGCACGGGCAGCCATCCAATGCCCAAGCCAGTCTCCAGCTCCTGGATTCCATTGAATCGCCCTTGAACCCACAGTTGACCAACTCTAGCTAGCCCTGCCTCAAACCATTTCTGATATCTCTCCGGTTTGGGTATCTCAAACCACAGTGGGGTGCCCAAATGTGACTGATCAATGATGGCCACACGGTGGCTCCCATCATTCCAGTGCCCTTTCTCAACACCTCCCACTAAACCCCAATGATTGGGTGGGCCCTAATTCTCCTCGGGATCCACTCCCTTGGAACCCAGAGCCACTCCCCCATCGTTGCCGGGCGCAGGTGTTGGTTTTCAAGATAGACCCATTGTTTGTCAGAATCCTCCCGCAAGTGTGGTACCAAACCTCTCAACTGGGCGGCTTTACAATACACCATCAGGTCCAGCAGCCCTACCTCTCCTCGATCTTTGGGCAATATCAGGGTATCATATCCCACCCTCTGCTTCTGGTTTTGCCATAGACACTGTACCATCCAGGCTTCGGCCTTGCGTAGGAGGCCCTCCGTTGCCCGTATTGGTAACATCTGGAAGACATACAGCACTCTCGGAAGGAAGTTCATTTTCAGGGCATTCAGCCTCCCCATCCATGAGATATGACCTTTGCCCCAACTCACCATTTCACTAAATGTATTGAACAGGGGTGGATAATTTGCACCGGCCAGGTCCCCCCAGGTTTGTCTATGGTGACTCCCAGATACTGGATGCTCTCCAATTGGATCTCCAACCCCAGGGGCCGGAGTGCCTCAACATCCCTCTGTGCATCCCCTGCAACAGGGAACATGACTGGGCATCCTCCTCTTCGTGTGAAAGCCGTTCTGCCGACCCACTTCATCTGGGGTCCCCCCATCTCCCTCCACTGTCTCAGTCGTGTAGGCCTCCTCCTTCAGCGCATGTAACACCTGTTGTTCTTCATGGCCACTGGTAACTTGGTAGTCAATTTCTCCTCTTTCGAACACCAAAGCGAACGGGAATGACCAGCGGTATCTAGTTCCCTTCTCTGTGAGCCACTGAGTGAGGGGGCGACAGTCACAATGTCGGGGCAGAGTTAGACCGGAAAGGTCCTGGAAGACCTTCACATCGTCTCCTTCGAACTGTACACTGCCCAAGTGCTTCACCTTCTCCAGGACCTCCATCTTCTCCCTGTATCTGAGGAATCTGACCACTATAGACCTTGGGCATTTGCCAACTCCTCCACCAATGCTGTGTGCTCTCTCTAGCTGTACAGCTTTCCCACCATCCGCGATGAAGAGGGTATTAATGAGTCCTTGCACTTTCCTGCCCACATCAGCGGCGGTCTCCCCCTTTTGTTCGCGAATTCCCAGGATGCGTATGTTATACCGGCGTTCCCTGTTTTTGAGGTCGTCCTGTTTCAACAGTATTTCTTCCGCCCTACTCTTAAGGTCTGTGAATCACGCTTCATATTTCATGTCCCTTAGGTCGAACTGCAGGTGGTTATTCTCCATACCATCCATTTGGTCCTTAAGCTTGTCAACCCTACACCTCAGGTCACATATCAATGCCTGGATATCATTCCGAATGGCCTTTATTTCATGAAAGATCACCTTCAAGTCATCTCTAGTGAGGGAAGGGGCTACCCCTCCATCCAACCTGGCTTTTTTCACGCACTGCGCTCCTTTGTGATGCATCGCCGGCATTCTCCTGTCGCGTTGCAGGGATTGGAGTCCCGAGGCCTGTCGCTTCTCCAGGTTGACCACGGCCTGTGTCACACACTCTCCCTTCACTGTCCTCGGTCCCCTTCTGTGCGCCGTCATGAGGGGGTCTCTTGGGGCTCCTCTTCAGATGCCCCACTACCAGCCCACCGCTGGCCGCCAACTTTGTTCTTTCCTGTTCTGCCCCAAATCCATGTTGTCACACCGCAGGGATCTGGAGAGTCGTAGGAGGGGCTTACCACTTGTTGCACAACACAGGGGGGCTCCCCCGTGTCTTCAACAGTCTCCTGGCCCCAGACCTGTGTGACCCCCAGAGGGCATTGGGTCGAGCTCTTCAAACGCAAAGGCCCACGCCCGGGTCGGACCCCAATCTGACATGTTTATCTTGGTACGCTTTACAATTGTTCAATGGGTGCGTGCCACCGGCCCCCAGGTGAGGCCCCTCCTTCAGGCTCCACAGTGTTACTCTTGGCCCCCACCAGCAGCCAACCGGGCTGCCTCAAGCCTCCGGGGTCCCTGCACACCACCAAGTCCCCTGGGCCTGCCCCCAAGAATCAGTCATTTAGTTAATACTGCAGTGTCTGCGGGGGATCTGTTGCTCCTCTGGCCATTCATTCAACTCCTCAGCCATGGGCTTCACAGTCTATGTCAGACTGCCCGTATCTCTGTAAGACGGTTTCCCCCTTGACTGGTCCTGGGAGCAGACCCTGCCTCCCAGCATCTCTGTTGGCAGCCTGCAGCCGTTGTGTACCTCTACAGCTCCCTGGTGGTGCCGAAAAGCTCAGAGTCCCTTTTTTCCTTGCCAGCAGTCTTCGACACTGCCAGCCACCAGGCACCCAGCTTTGCTCACCACCTGCGGTCCCTGGGAGACCTCTCAATCACTGATGCAACCTCCTGGGGTCCGGGGCCGGCATGGGGGCTCCGGGACGCCAGCTCCTCCTCGCCCAAACAAGCTCCCTGTGGCCTTCAGATGTCAGCCCAGCCGGCTGCACCTAGCAACCCCAGCAGCTGCAGGCAGGCACCAGCGCCCAGCGATCACTCTCCCCCTTGGCTCTCCTCGATCTCCACAGGGTTCCCCAACCAGGACGCTATCACAACAGTCAGGGGGAATATTATACAGACTCTACCCTGGCGGCATAGAGCTGAGCCTGGTCTTTACGTGTCCATCCTGGTCCATGCCCCCTCGTGGTCCCCATGGTTCCATACTTTTCTGAAGGTCAGAATGCCCTTACCCAAGTTCAATAACAACACAAAAATAAGTATCTTGAAGCTTTGTCTTTTCACTGGATTTCCACGATTCGATATAACTCAGGGCTCCCCTCCCCAAGTCTGATATTCATCAATGAATATTTTACTTCTTTTGCCACAGCAAACTCACCTGTTGGCATATAGGGTTTCACTGGTCTTGGCACAGTATTGGACCATACAGTCCACCCATAACAGGTCACGCAACCAGGAACCTAGTATTTGCTTTTCTACAGTTCTTTGTTTCATATGTAGCAGTCCTCTGGTCTTGGCGTAGTTTTAGACCACACGGCCCACCCATTACCGGTCACGCAACCAGGAACTTCCAGTTTCTTACAGCTTCACTTTAACTTTAACACATGAGTGGTTTCTCATTCTTGATTCTACTTTATTCAGGTTTTGCAGTGTCTTTCATGCCACTTAACTGCTTTTGGTTTCAATTGAATGTTCATTACTTGCAGCTTATCCTACTTCATCTCATTTAATCAATTCAGTTTTCCATAAATGCTGCTTCCACTTAAATTAATGTACTTTCACTTCTCTCTTTCAATTCGGAATTCAAATAAATGTCATTTACCTTGTTTCATTCAATACGATATTCAATAAAGACACCTTTGCCAGTTGTGTTCAATTCATCTTGTTCAATACTCACGATTGTAAGCATTCAGCTTTCACCAATATTGGCCCTGCTAGCAGTTCTCAATCAACGCTTGAAGGTCCTATAGGCAACTCTCTGCCCCTCTCAGCACTTCTACACTTCACCTTCACCAATTGGGCATTTATGTGACCCGCAATTCACTTTTCTAGGGTTTAGAAGGGATTCACTTCACTAGCAGTTCTGCAATTTCCTTCGCCTGGTTTTATTTAAGCTGTTCTCACCGATTCGTTATTTTGTTCCAACTTCACCAGCTCCCCCTCAGTAATTTTGTTTACTTTTCTTTAAGTGATATTGGGAGATGCATTGTTTCCTTAACAATCGGTCTTCGACAATGCCTTCATCCTGCCTCATTCGGGTTTTCTCATTCAGGGGTTTTCAGGAACGCACACGATCACTGGATACAGTGTATCTCAGAACTCATACGTGCACCAGGTTTCTCTCTTTCCATGATACACACCGGTTGCCACGTTTCGAGTCCTCATTCTTTGTTCGTCTCGCAACTGAGGTCAGGGTCTTACCACCTGCCCCTCAGGCAGCCCTGGGCTGGTGCTGCCAGCCAGGGTAACGAGCAGTTTCTGGCTGCTAAAAAGGAACCGCCACTTCACACGGCACCCTTTGGTGTGTGAAGACACAGCTCCCTCGTCAAGTAATTACAGTTCGCCTTCCTCTGCAATCCCCCAATGCCTCGACGCTCTGTTCTTCCTGGGATGCTCACGTGTGGAGCTGGTCTTCCTGCTGCTTTCCTCTCACTCTCCAGTCTGTCTCTCTGCTGTCGGCAGCTCCACCTTTTATGCAGCTGCATCTTTTATGCACCTGTGTTTGGCTAACAGGCTGCAGGTGTGAGTTCTGAGTTTGCATTGACTGACCATAATTAAGCCAATCAGTGGGATGTGCCTTACCCTCAGTCCTGTACTCCTCCTGCTCCCTCGTCTTTGTCCCAGTACTATGGTGGCTTTAACAACAGGAGATCTGCACTACTCCTAGTTGCCTCTTCTTCGTCACAGTACGTTGTGGCCTTTCCTTTCTCTTGGTTGTCTGAGGAGGGCTCTAAGGAGAATAAGTGTGAGAATGCCCTCAGATTTCGCACACTAGGCAAGAATTAACCAACTCACAGTGGGCAGTGACTAGGGGAGTCCAGTTAGGTTGTGATGGTTGAACTGGGGTTAGTCAATAAATACATGGGGTGGGTGCGTAAGGGCAGAACTTGACCAGTGTTTTTATGTTTCCATCGGGACTCTCAGGAAGATAAACAGGCCAATGTGCTAGAGGCCATATGAATTAAGATGGAATTCTCAATGAGGTGACGATTAGGAATATAGAGGGAGCAATTTGGGATGCCAGCTTGTCTGGGGCGATAAGGAGGTTCAAAGGAATGGTCACTGTTTTCTCTCCTCCCTCTAATTTAGGAAATCGTATTGAGGCTATGCACATCACATTCTGGGTTAAAGTTCCTCTGACAAATGGGGCAAGTTAACTGTTGAATTGTTTTGAGTTAATAAACTAATTATATTTCAGGATGTCATGACCGATTAGAATTAGACCACGTGGAAAGGGGATTGTGATTAGTAAATGTATCCAATGGGATTAGAGAATGTAGGGGATGCTTACTTTTATTTGTATAGAGTTAGTTAATGGGGGTTTAGGGGTGGCAATGTAACTGGTATGTGTAATTATGCAGATTATCTAATTTTGTGTATAACAACTGTAACTTTGTTGAGCATGGTAAAGAATTGTTATTTTTCAGCTTCACAAAGCTGACAAATCCCTTTCGGCCGTTTGCATGTAATTAAACTTGCTTTTCTGACAACGTGCATTCACTCTCTTTTTAGAGTTATTTTTCATATTGGGTTTTGGGTTTAGCCTTCTACAGTAATGAACAGGAATACACAATAGGCTATGTGGCAAATCTGGTTTTGCAACCCAGAGATTATTGGGGGTAGCTACGTGTTTATGTAGATAAGCGCGCAGAGAGTAGGAGACTAATGTGTAGCCCTGAGTGGTCCCAATGTAATTCCCAACATTATTTTGGTGCTCCATTGATATGAAAAATGTAGTTCATGAACAGCATAACTTGCATCATGCTGTTAAAGGGTGTTTAGTCTTAATCAACTACAGTGATGTTAATTCAAACTGGAATGTTATGTTTAATTAATAACCTGTAATTGTTGATTGTGTAAAGCAATAAAAAGAAATTGAAACAAACAGAAATGTAGAAATGAAAAAGTGAGGTTGGTGATTATGTTTTCTTGTCTATAGCCATTAAGGGAAGTATCATTTTACAAAATGATTTTAAAAAAAGCAGGTTGTTACAAGTAATGTTATAAATTACCACTACTTGGTCAGAAAATAATTTGAGAATGATGTATAAAATTATGATATCACATCTGGACCCTTCAGTGGGTACTTTAAGAAATAGTGGTGTCTAGCCACATAGGATAAAACAAAAGTAAAGTGAGACATTACAAAAATTGGCCTACTGTCTATAAAAGTACAACGGTCATTCATAGATGGATGGATGGATAGATCTGAAGTTGTACAAACAAATTATTTAAAGAAGGTTCTGTGCTTATGTCTCATATTAACATCTGCAAAATTCTACTCAGCCAAGCCTCTTATCTGAACATGATTGGATGCAATATATCTGTAAAAATATAAGTTAAAGAGAACCGTGTAAGTCAATAATGAAGGATACATCATTTATTTGGTCAGGTGCTTTTGCTGCATTAGGAAAATAATTACTAAATTAAAGTGTAAAGTCTAAATATTGCAATTATTAAACCGCCCAACACATGGTTAGAAATATATAATCTTCTCTTTTTCAACATAATCAAAAACTTTCAACTTTTCTCAATTTGGAAAAAGTCTTTATTTGTTCAGATTTATAAGAGGGCTCAACACAAAGATCCTCGTAGCCATCTTTTAAGAGATTTATTGGATAGTTACAGTAAGATTTGGACAAAGTTGCAAGCTTGGGGTATCAATGATGGCCTATTAAAATGAATGATTTTGTTGCATATACAAACAGTAGCGCAGGTCTCTCAAAATAGTGAAGGAATCCTTATGAAAGATATACCAGTTAAATGTGGTCTAAAACAAGACTGCATTTTAGCGCTCTGTTTATTCAATTTGTAAATCACGGATTTAGGCATAGCTTTATCTGAAATTGACATTTTTCTTCCCAAGTTAGGGTCTACCCATATTTCATGGTTAGTCTATGCCGATGACATTGTGGTTCTTGATGTTACCAACGTGTGGGTGTGCAGGCCTTGTGGGTCCTGTTAGCGGTAGCTCATGGCTTATCTGACGATCGCCATGAGACCCCTATGTTCCACAACAGCCCCACCGGGCTAAAGAACCTAACTAGCTAACGCTAAGCGGTCCCACCAGGCCTGCTCATCGACGCTTTGACAAAGACCCTAGGTCGAAACACGTGTTGCAACCTCTTGACATGCAAATGGCATACATGTAACATGCAATTGTACACAAGTTTGTCTGCCAAACCGGGGCAGCGACTGTGACCTGACCGATACAACATTAAAATTGACCGGCTTTAACATCTAACTGTGTCCAGCAGTTATTGGAGAGTCTTTCTTGGGTACTACCATACCACATGGCAATTGCCTTATCCAGCTCCATTTAAGCCAGGGTTCCAAACCCAACTCTCCAGTTTCACAATCATTGGGACTTCAGGAGCTCTGTCCCACTGGAAGCCAAGCATCGGCTGCAGGAAGGAATCTTATCAACCTAGACAGAGAACAGATCAGCACGGGGGTCCACTCTTCCTACCCTCCCCACCTCCTTCACAATGACTGTACAGAATCTTTTTTGCTACACATGTTGAACAGTCACCCATTCTCTTTGAATACTGCTCTATCGTGGGTTGGGTACAAAATTAGTATTGTTTTACAGAAATTTAAAAATTAATGTTCTTTTAAGATATCTCTATGCAATTGTGGAAAGTTCTATTCAAACTGTATCACAAAAAAGAAAACAAAATTACAACAAAATCGTTCAAGGTGCTGCTTGCTACCCCCTGGGCCTGGGTAGCTTGCCCCGAGTATGAATTGCAACAGAAAGTGTTTGAGGGGTCTTCTCCATGCCCCCCCGGAGTCTGGGTATCTCACCCCAGCACATCTTGCAATACAGACTCTAAGGGGGCTTCTCCTCTTGCCCATGGGTATATTGCCAGTAGTAAAGCTAGCTGTTACATAATTTATTTTCTTCCTCACAGTCAGGATCTGGGTTAGAGCCTTAAGTAAATCATAGGCCAGGAACGCCCCCCTTGTTCAAATGAAGACTGCATCACCTCCTACAATCCCCTCCTTCTCTCTCCTTCTGTTCTTCCATCACCAGCTTAGGATATGCGTACCTGCCACCCCTTGATCCCTCGATGTACGCTCACTTGCAGTATGTTTGGCACATCGACTCCTCCATCTCACTCCTGCTCCTACTCAAGGAAGGACATCCTTGTTGGGGACTGTTAGTGCTTGTGGGAGGTATCATCTTGAGTGCTTCAAGCAGTTGCTGCATTTAGGAAGTAAGAATGCTCCTGTTCCAACGGGGCAGCTGTTTCTGTTTCCTGCAAAGACTCTGCTCCATCCTGATCTTGGATGCCATCATGGAGAATTAACAGGTACAAAAGGGAGCTATACCATGGAGAAGCAGGTTGTGGATGTTCCGCTGAGGTGTCACAAACTAGTCCCATATTTGCTTGTAATTTTATCCTGTCTTCACCCTAGATCGCATTGCGTCCATCTTACGACAATTGCCGAGTGTATTCTCTGGCCCCTGCGTTACCTCTTCTCATTCCTTCTGCTTTCCCAGACTTCCTGTCATCGATCATTGTTAGCCCTGGTGAACCAACTGCCTTACATGCTCCAGCTTGTATCAACCTTAAGTTTACGAACCACAGAAACACGGTAAGAGTCAAAACAACTTTTGTACAGCACTTGACAGTTTACTGGATTTCTATGGGTTTATGTGGTATACTATGTGTTGGTTTCCCAGGGAAATGAGAGTAGTGGGGGCCAATGTGTCATCTGAGGGCCCACACAGCCTAGAATATAACTTGGAGATTCAGATAATGGAGATAGAGGAGCCTGAGCCTGAAAATGACCCAACCCAGGATAGATTGAGTCTAACACCTATGATGAATCAAGGTAACTCGTCACTTCTCCCCAATGTGGAGTCCCCCCTTCTGAGGCTAAGGAGGTGAGCCCACTCTGCAACACCCTCCCTAGGGGTCCAGGCAAGTGGGACCTCCCCCTTAGGGGACAAGGACTCCTGTTCCTCTGAGGAACTCCCTGAACCAAGTCATATGATTGCATATATGGGACTGTCTGAACTAGTAAATACTTCCAATTATCAAGATTTGGTGGAAGAGAAAGTTAAAATATGCTGCCCTCAGAAAGAAAGAGACAGTATTTCTTTAAGGGGGAATCATCAATCTACGGGCACAAGAGGATTAAAAGAGGAGTATTTGTTCATCTTGAGGAGAGAACGAGACTAGAGGATGTAAGGACGACATGGTACCACAAGTATGACACCGACATAAAAGATACAATTTCAAAACATTATTAGATTTGTGGGGTTTGGAAAAACTCCTACTTCGCCCTATAGCTATGATGGGAGAAGTCTCTACCATCAAATAATAAAGAAGACACAGTCCTGGTCAGTCTCTATCAAATCAAAATGGCCTATACTAACAAAACCTAATGCCTGCCCTATCTCTTATACAACAAGTGTGTAAAGGGGAATATGTATGTATAGAAAAGTCTGTGTTTTAACATAAAGAACAAGATGGCTGAGTTAGCTCTCTTTCCCACGTCGGACAGTGTGATGCGGGAAATGCATTGGAGGGACAGGGCCTCCCTGTCCTTGTCCTGTAGTCCTTTTTCATTTGTGTTCTGTATTGTTTTCTGCCCAGGAGTCCATGTGGGCCTCCTGGCAGTGCAGCTATTCCGGTTTTTGGTTTGGTGTACAGACCCATGGGATACCCTTATGGCCCCCATGGGTGGGGGTGCAACCCTGTGCCCTTAGTGTATGTTTTTGGGCACCTGTGTGTGGCCCACAGAGCAGGCTATAGGCTGGTGGCAGCTCCATGCTGAATTTGACATGTGCTCTGAGTATCCTCCATTTTGGGATACCCAGGCCCTGCCATTGGAATCAGTTGATTCCTGATAGGAAACAAGATGGCCCCTGTGGCCTCTTGCTTTCTATTGCCTGTTACCTTGTTTTCCCAAAGTCCTGGGAAGCCCCGGCTCTGTCCCTTCCTCCTGCCTGGCTGTTGGGTGGAAGTTCCATATGTGGAGTTGTTGTGAAGTCCAGGCCAGACTGGCTGGAGCCTTCCCAGTGACTGTATGTTGTGGCTACACCGTGTGGGTGGGACCTGGGTGAATGGAGTGTGTGACCAATATGCACTTCTTGTTGTGGATGTCTGGTTTCTGGTGATTGACACAATGACTGAGACAGCCCTGCCCGAAACTGGTATGAATGCAGTGTGTAGTGTTGAATGGCTGGGAACTTGACCCAATACACATTCCTTGTTGTGAGTGTCTGAGAGGGAGGAGTATGGCCTGAATGCACTGTATGCCTGATTGGCTGACTGCATGAATGCCCTTCTGTATGATTGGCTGCTGAGTGTGACCCAGCAGTGTGGATGAGAGACAGAATAGTATAAGTATATCTGGGGACCTCTCACCACTGGAAATTGTTCAGAAGCTGAGTTGACACTTGAAGAGTAACTGGAACTGCTTATCCTTGACGCCCAGCTGGTAGAAGAACTGCTGCTGCATTTGCTTCGACCCGATCCGAAAGCGGTCGAGTTCATCGGGGACTGATCCGAGTGAGGACCTGGTTAGGCACCCTCTTCCCACGCTCTGAGGGACCATCAAGCATCGCTAACCTTCGCCGAAGCTCCCTGGAAGTCAGACCCTCGAAAGGCTGTCAACCGGAGACAGGGACCGCCAAGGAGAACGAAGTGAAGCACCCGGACATCGACGCCGTCGAAGTCCATTGCTGTCGACCAGGGTTCGGAGTATCGCCATAACTGCTGGAGGCCCGTCGAAGCCGTGTTGCACAGAAGAGAGGACCGCTAGACGCTGTGCCGCTGACGACCAGAGCCGCCCACTCCGTTGTGTAAGACTGTTGAATCGAAGGACTACCTTGTCCGCACCGTCGACCGCTTTATTCCGCCAGAGAAAGTCGAGGAATGATGACGCACAGAGGAGAATCTGCCGGTGGGTTTCCCGCCACCTGAAGACCACAAAGACTTTGACAACTCGACGCCCATGTCGGGCCACAGTTCTTCAGAAACTCTTTGCGGTCCTGAACTATCAAACGCCGAGATGCCCCGCATACCTCATCCTCGCAGGACGTCGCCGACGAGCACTGCCTGGATTGACGCCGTGGTCTCGGCACCCTCGAACATTTCATCAACGCCGTCGACGTCAAGTCATTCACCCGGGAGGGCCGCTGGCATCCTTGAAACACAAAGTAGTCTTCTTGTCTGGGATTTGGCTCTTTCCTGTTTTTTCAGAGACAACGACCTCCTGCAGGGATCTTGCCGGTTTCCCAACCCTTTGCTCTGGTCCCTCGATCGGTCGCTCTGCTGCAGTGGGTTCGCCTTTGCCTCAGAAGTTCTGCTCCTAATCGTGTTCCACCCTGCTCCAATTCTCATGGGTCTCCCTCAGTTGGGCTCGGACCCCTCCTTTAGCTTCACACACAGCCCTCCCTCAGTTGGGCTCGGCTCTTCTCGCTTTGCACAAAAGTTCAATCAAAACAAATGTCTCTGACTTCAAGGTCCACAATGCATCAATCTCTATTTCTCTCCCACTTCACCAGCTCCCCAAAACAGCATTCTGGGATTTGTGGGGTTTCCAATGGGGCTTTTCTGGGGTCAGGATCGTCCCACCTGCCCCTCAGAGGCCTGGGCTTTAATGTTACACCCAGTTGATGGGCCTTGGCTTAGATCCTGTCAGATAGCTCCAGCTGCCCCTCGTCTGGCTGCCTGAAAGCACGGCTCTCTTTCCACACTACAGCCTCTCCTGCACTCACAGGCCCAGTGATTTCTCCTCCTTATCAGGGTTCCTTCCCAGGGTCTATGCAGCTTTTCCTTTACTCCTCTGGACAGCATGGTGCTCTCAGCCTCCCCTGCTCGCTCAAAGTGTGCCTGTGTGCTCTGCCTTTTATACTTACTGGGAGGCTTAACAGTTTTCAGGTGGGAATGATTGTGGATGGAGGCCTGACCTTGCCTGGCCTCATTATCGGGACAAAATGGTGACTGCTCATAGGAATCCCTGGTGCATTGGCTCCTATGGGTAATCTTCATAGCTCCCTTTTTCCTCTTCTTCTTCTTCTTCTTCTTCTTCTTCTTAGTATTGTTCAACAATGGGGGTGAGTGGGACATGTAATGGCACTGCATATATTTCCTGAAGGCAGAATGGGTGTGATGGTGATTGAGTGACTGACCCTGTTGGTCTTATAATTGGGACAGAGCCGTGGCATATCATTATAGGCCATCTTCCTAGTCTCGGTCTGTGGGTTTTTATAGTAGATGAAGAGATTGTGGGAGTTGTAGTTTTCCTTAGGGATCATGTAAAAACCATGTGGGTTTTTGTCAGGCTGAAGAGAGCAGATGTATTGTTGTGGGTGAATGGGTTTTGAGCAATAATATCCCATGATTACTGAGGGGATGTCAGGTAGGGATGTATTGGAATGGGAGGGTACCATGTCTCGCCCAAGGGCGTTCCTACCACAGTCTCCAAAGGCCCCCTTCCCAGGTGATCCTCCCTCGCTTATCCGCCCCCAGGGTTGGGATCCAAGAGCCATGGCCCTCCCCTGGCCACCCGAGTCAGGGATACCCGGGAATAGCATGGGAGAAACGCCTCATGTTTCTCACAATGATCACACACTGCTAAAGTAACACCCGCTGGAGGCAGACCCACAGCCAAACGCAGATCCTACGAAATTCCAACCTGCTGCAGGCCAGTGATGAAAACACTGGTAGTTTGGAGGGAGAAAGAAACAAGAAGTAGAATTGATTGGGGTTGGATAGTCAATGGTGGCATGACCACGAATACAGAGTGGTGGGCAGAATGCCTGTATAACAATGCTGAGACTGCCGCACGGAAGCTGCAACCGGCTCCCCAATGAGGCGCGACAAAGCTGAGGGGGATAACGACTACCTCTTGGCGAAGACTCCGGTGCAGAGTAGACAAACGAGGAACAGAGAATGCCAGATGATACCAGACCCTTCACAGTCACAGAGAGGTACCCCAACAATAAGGAAGGTAACAGGGATCCCGGGAGAAATGGGAAACCAAGAGGGAATCATTACATGGCCCGAGAAACTAATCACAGTAGAAATGAGAAATGTTCGGAATCAAAGCGGACAGAGTTGAATTACCTTAATGACAAACAGAGAATGATAATCAACCCAGAGAGGGAAATCAACAGAATTGAAATAGCATTAGGAAATCATCTCAATAGATGTGAGAAAAGCTCGGAAGCAGACTTGATCAACTCGATCTGCCACAGAGAAAGAGAGCAAGAGAGACACATAGAACAGAAACTTCATTAACCTGGAAAGAGGGGAAAATTACCCCCGACTCAGAAGCGAAAGAATGGTTCCTCATAGAGACAGAAATTAAGAAACTAAAGGCCAGAGAAGCCTTTTTGATGAATGGCTTACAAGAGAGGAAGGTGAATTGTATAGACCAGAGAACCAAGAATTACACAGACCTAAAAATTCACCCAGAATCTAAGAAACCTTTTTCTCAAAAGATAGAGGAAATATACAGTCCCTGGAGAAAGTTAAATGACCTAATACAAAGAGTCACAAAAGAGTATTTGAAGTTTACTATTAACTATACGAATATAGATTAAGGAGACCAGTGCCTAGATCTCCCATCAGGATAAGGGAGGCATTCTCCTGATCTCATTTTGTTTAAGTTAGTGGTAGGGTCAGATAGTAGTTGTTTTTGGACGATGGACAGATTCTCTTTTTTTTATATTGCAAGATGACTGACAAGCACCTTTGTTAATTACATATGGATAGTTATGCTTTTGGGGTGTGGCTTGGCGGCCATGCAGTAGGAGGCACGAATGAGAAGCTCCTTCGAGATCCTGAAGAAGATCCGATCAAACTGGTACCAAAACGTTGGAGATTTATCTGAAAGTGACAGAATAGACGTCGGAATACCTGCAGAACATTCGCTGAGTCTCCCAAAGGAAATCAAAGGTCGGATCGCAGAGAAAAGGCAAAAGAAGCTGCCCGCGCGAAACAAAATGGCAGGCGCGAGTAGCTGAACAGCCGGGGAGAACGCCAGAGCCTTGTGAGCGAGGAAACCACATGCACGAAACTGCGGGCTGGAGATAAACAACATCCAGCTTGATCAGGGGTCTGCCGGAGAGGGGATCGACGATCGGCACAGGAGACCCAGCAACGAGCCCGGCCACTCAAAGACACTGCAGCGGTGAGAGCAGAGAGAGCACGCCGGGGGCCCTAACCCTGATACAGCATGGTGGCACACAGACTGTATCGCCCTCCCGCAAGCATCACAGCCGCAAGGGGGGAAGAGGCGGCAGTAGGAAGGGGACCCGCATAGACCAGTAATCTGCGGCAGACAGCAGGCGCACACACGGCCGGGAGAGCGGACTCTAACTCGGCAGACAAGAAGCCGGAACATCCACACAACAAGCAAGGAGTTCCCCGGAACAAATTGGGGCTCGGAGCCCGGGAAGGAGGGGAGCGGCCGGCCCGAAAAACAGGCAACACCCGGAGGAGCGGAGGACCAGCCGGAGCAGCGGCTAGAGACCCAGGAAGGGAAACCGTGCGCACAGAGAGGGACACTCACCGATAGTGGGGACATCCAGGAATCGACGGCCCCAGGCACTGTCGGATCCGGACCAACTAAAGGCCGGGCTGCACCAAAGTGAGCCCCGACGATATAATGCCAAGTCGAAAGACGGAGCGGAAGGCAAAGCAAACCAGCATAGAAAGGTTCACTACACCACCTGGAAATAAACAACCTGCCCAGCCTACTACGGCAATGGCCTCCTCAGCTACTGGACAACAAGCAGGAAACACTACGGAAGGACTGATCCTGGAAGCTCTAGCCGCTCTGCAAACATCCCTTGAAGCCAAAATGGACGCAGCGATAGGGGCCCTCAAGGCATCCTTAGAGAACAAACTGGACACTGTCATTTTGGGCCTTCTTCGGCAGGACACCAGAAACTTGACAGAAAGAGTAACAATGACAGAACAGCAAGTGCAGCAAAACGCCACAGACGTTGCGGCCACACAAACACAAATGTCGGAGGCAGTACGGAAGATCAAGATCCTGGAACAGAGGGCCGAGGACGCAGAAGGAAGGGCACAAAGGAATAAAATTCACATAATCGGGCTTCCAGAGGGCGAAGAAGGCAGAGATCCCACAGAATATGTCGAAACTATGCTGCTCCAAGAGATCGGTGCAGGATCATTGTCCCAGGGCTTTGTGGTTGAGAAGGCACACAGGGCATTGACCAAAAGACCACGGCCCGGTGTCCCCCCCCCCCCCCAAGAGCGATGATCGCCAGGATCATGAACTTTAGGGATAGGGAGAAGATACTAACATTCTCAAGAGAAGGGGGGAGAGATTATAAGGAACTCCTCTAAGATCACTATCTACCCCAACTATACGGTTATGGTCCAGAAACAAAGAACAAGATTTGGTCCAACCAAAGAGCGTCTCAGGACGGCAGGAGTGCGATACATGCTCTTATATCCTGCCAAACTTAAGGTACTACACCAAGGGAAATCATGGTTCTTCGACTCAGCTGAAGAAGCCCACATATGGATGGACCAGCAGGGCCTCCCCCAGCAGCGACGGAGAAACTTGAACAATAATGAGAATCAGCCCCGGTGAAAAGGAGCAGCAACCCCCAGGAACAAGATGTCAAGGTGATTTGACCAGGCCAGATGTATAGCACGAAGGAGCGACTCGCTCTAACCCAGCTGGGATGGCATAGGAAAACCACCCCCCAATAAAGAAAGTTCTACAAGTTCGGATGCCAGTTTGGAGGCATCACACTGCGGCGAGCCAGTCCCTCTTCCAGGAACAGAGGAAGAGAAACGGCGAGGCCCAAGCAGGGGGAGGGTGGCTGGGCATTAGTTTGAAAGTTATGGTTTATGTGTTGGTTGGCTGTAGGCAGGGCCGGCTGGCCCACGGCATCAAGGGTGGAAGGAACAATGTATATGTACATGGAACAGCTCGAGTGAGCGGGTATCAGGTCGACAGGCCGCAACGCAACTAAGGAAATCACTGCAAGCGCAGAGGCAAAAAGGACATGGGGGAAAGAGGCACACCCCGAGGACCGGAAGGAAAGAGAAGAAACAGGGAAAAACACGAATGGAAGGCTATGGGACAACGGAGCCAGAGTAAACAATACAAATATGGGCCCTGACGAGATAACTATAGCAACCTGGAATATGCGGGGACTCAATGCTTATGTCAAAAGACTCAGGGTGTACGCCTGGCTGAACAGAATGAAAGTCAAGATAGCAATGCTACAAGAGACCCATCTGACAGCAGATAAACAGGCCAGGGTGAACAAGAAATGGGGAGGACAAGTACACAGCACAACATACTCAAACTATGCAAGGGGAGCATTAATATGGATTGCACCGGGAGTACTGTTCCAGCTAATAAAGCAGGAAAGTGACCAGGAGGGGATAATGGTGCTGGTGCACGTGATTGCTTGAAAGCAGGGAAATACGTTTGAGCAACACCTACGCCCCAAACCACAACGCCACTGTTTTCTTCAGGAATCTAGCGCCCAAACTGGCTCAGTACAGGGGAGCCACGTTCATCTGGGCCGGAGACTTTAACTGCACCTTGAACCCGCTTCTCGACAGGTCGGATGACAAGCACAGGAAGCCAGCACCCCCTGCCTGGGAGCTCCAAAAGACCCTCACACGATTGCAGTTGGTGGACGTCTGGAGGCAGGTACATGGAGACGGGAAAGGGTACACACATTATAGCGCACCCCACGGGGTATTTACACAAATAGATTACCTATTCACTGGCAGTGACTCTCTGATAGAATTCACGGGAATCGCCATTAAAGTACGTACACTTTCAGATCACACCCCGATACTAGCAACATGGGCGCACACCTACAGGAAAACCCCAATACCAACACGGCGCCTCCGAGCAGAAGCACTAGGAGAGGGCGAATTTGAGGCATATCTGCAGGAGGTGATAGAAGATTATTTTGAACAAAATTGCGGGGAGCGTGGAGAGCAATGCCACGCTCTGGGACGCTTTCAAAGTAGTGATAAGAGGGGCGGCAATTGGTAAAACGGCAGGGTTGAAGGGTGCAATCGTGGCTGAACTGGACGAAATAGAAAGGGAGGTTAAAACAGAGAAACGAAGGGTAGAAAGGGCGGGGCGGGAACCCAGGCAACTACTGGAGCTAAGAACGATATGCATAGTACTCTGGGAGAAACTGGGGAAGCTGAATTATGGGAAATACTTACAGAGATTGCACACAGAAGGGGATAAACCCAG
This sequence comes from Ambystoma mexicanum, assembly GCF_040938575.1. Classification (NCBI taxonomy): domain Eukaryota; kingdom Metazoa; phylum Chordata; class Amphibia; order Caudata; family Ambystomatidae; genus Ambystoma; species Ambystoma mexicanum. Next base: position 411,788,854 of record NC_090941.1, on the reverse strand, counting down.
TAGACTACTAGCGTGGCTTACTAAACAGGAAAACAAGAGGGACCCCATAGCAGTATTAAATGATGATACAGGAACAGAGGTTAGGAATCAGGAAGATATAAATAACCTATTCGCCGGCTTCTATGAACGGCTTTATGCTCCTAATCCGGAAGTGGAGCCGGAAGACATCCCAGACGCCCTAGCAGAGATTAGGTTACCAAAGCTAACAGCAGACCAGGCCCAACTATTGGATGCCCCGATTATCGTAGAAGAATTTGAAATGGTGATCTCTGAGCTCCCCTCGGGTAAAACCCCAGGCCCGGATGGGCTCCCAGGGGAGTTCTATAAGACATATAAAAGTACCATTGCCCCAAAACTGCTAGAAACATATCAGGAGGCATACGAGGAAGCACAATTGCCAAATAGCATGTCAGAAACGATAATAGTCACGATTCTTAAACCAGGGAAATCCCCAGTAGAATGCACGTCATTTAGGCCGATCTCCCTCATCAACCAGGACACCAAAATACTTACAACGGTTCTAGCGAACCGTCTGAAATCGGTTATATCCACGTTGATCCACTCAGACCAAACGGGCTACGTCCCAGGGCGAAACACGTCATGGAACCTCCTCAGATTACACTATGTTATAGAACAGATGAATCAGAGACAAGGGGAATGCGCAGTAGTGTCATTAGATGCTGTCAAGGCCTTTGATTCTGTGAGCTGGAAGTGGTTGCTGAGCGTCCTCGCCCACTTTGGTTTGGGGGAGGGATTTCTCAGATGGATTAGACTGCTGTACAGGGACCCTAGAGCGAGAGTAAAAACAGGAAGGCATATTTCGAAAGCTTGGAGGATATACAGAGGAACCAAACAAGGCTGCCCGCTGTCACCGATGTTGTACATACTGGCTTTGGAGCCGTGGGCGGTCTTCCTCTGGGCAGAGTATGGGGACATAGGGCTAGACATAGACGGGGTGGTCCATCAGATCTCGCTGTACGTGGATGACAGCCTTCTTTTCGTCGAAAATCCGCGCACCAACCTAGCCTGCCTACTGGAGGCGGCGGACGCATACGCCAGACTCTCAGAGATAGCCATCAATAGAGAGAAATCGGTCTTATTCCCCTTGGCTGACTTAAAACACGTCCCCCGAGACAGACTCCCAGATATGGGGCTAGCATGGGCTCAGGGCTCCTTCCGATATCTGGGAATAGAGATACACCACAACACTGCAGAGTCACACAAATATAACACACAGGCAGCCTTAGATAGAATACAAAAGGCCATGGGTTTCTGGGAGACACTCCCATTGGGGATGATATGGAGCGTGGCCATCCTGAAAATGGTAGTACTCCCACGGCTATTATACTATTTCACGAACATTCCCCATGCCATACCCAGAGCTTTCTTCATGAAGTTGAACACAATAACACAGAGGTTCCTATGGGGTGGGGGGAGGTGTAAAATTGCCATGACAACATTGCAGAGGGACCACGAGGAGGGGGGCATTAGAGTACCATACTTCTAAGGATATCCCTCTGGACCTCACCCTGATCAAAGGAATTTGACAGCTGTTGCCAGTTGAAAGAAGAAAAATAACTGCTGAAAGATATTTGTTGTTTAAAATGCCTATTTGTAATTAAGCTTTGAAAACCTTTAACTTTGCAACATGAAAAAGGACAAATCTAAATATTGGTAGCTATAAATCAAATTTTACGCTCTTTCTGTGAAGACATGAGTGAACTATGTACCACATAAGGAACCAAAGTTACACAAAAAGATTAATTGTGGCAAAACTATTGATGCTGAAAATATAATATTGTATACCCGTGTGCTAGGGGTAATTGCACAGATATGTACTGAATTGGGAATTGTTAGGCCAAACTGTTATGATTAAAATTGACAACATTTCAAAGAACGACAAAGATACCTCTCACTGAGATGGGAGTTAGATGTCAGGATAACTCACAAAATATGTAATATATGTGTCCAATTTTATTAGAGGGCATAATTATAGAAAGGTGTATTTATGGAAAAGTTAAATTGTGGTCCAAATCATTGTGGGAGTTCCCAAATCACATCATAAAATATGACCACTCTTTCTGACTTCCAACCAGAAAGAGACAAGTGCCTCTGACCTATCACAGCCGTGGGGGTGTGGTTTGTAATTCTGCCCCTACCATGAACTGAGTGATGTCACTTGGCATGATAAATATAGGAACTTCACCACACACAGGCACACTGATTCCTGACTACATCCTGATTTCCGCGGAGCGCTTTGTTCCGGACTTCTTCATCCTGTTCCAGAACTTTTCATCTTGTCCTGATTCCGGACTACTTTGCAAAATCAAAGCCCAGCATTTGCTTAACTCTTTTCAGCTAGGCCCAAATCCTGAAACCATCCCAAAGGGAAATAATTCTGATCCAGTTTGGCTTGCTACAATCCAGGCTTGCCAGCTGAACTCGCCATCACGCTAATCTACAGTGTCCAGTGACCAGAAGGGCCAATCCAATCCAATCTGAGGTGCAGTCCAATTGACAAGAACCGCCCAGCTGATCCAATTCCGCCAGAGGTTCCCTGCTGCCTGTAGACTGATCCGTGATGACCAGAACCTGACGGTCCAATCTGAAATTACAGTGGACTGTAAGTATCAATAGGAATCCTAGTGACCTATAGTATATTTGCCTTGTCCAAACCCATCTCTAAACCTATCTCATCTTTAACTTAAGAACCTTTAACCTTGTCAGAACCATTCTTGCAACCCTGTTTACAATCCCGAAGTAATTCCCATAAAGAAAACGTAGTATCCGCCACGTGAAGAGTTACAAGCGGCCGTGCGTAACTGTGGAGATTCACAGGTGGCATTCTCTTTTTCTTAGTCATTAATATAGTTTAAATAAAACCAATCTGTCATTTTAAAACCGAATTTCTGCTTTTCTCTGTTCTATTTTTTTCAAAACCGCCTCTCATTAAAACTTACATAACTTCTTCAATTTTATAGCTAGATATCTAATTTCAACTCTCGGTTAAACCTAAGACCTGTAGCTACATCCACAACCAATAACCGCATTGCAGAACAGTGTATTTGACCTGTTTTTATTGGAAATTGCACAGTGAAATGTAGGCGCAAATTCACATTTTTGCAAAGGTTTTACACATGTCTTTTCCCATTCAAAGTGTTTCTTAACTTCCATTCTGATTTAAAGTGTGTATTGTTGCTCATCTTGTAGCTCATGTTGGTTAGCATCTGTTCAGTGTTGCTCTCATAGGAATTCCTATCAATTTAAGGATTTTTGCACACTTTTCATTGTTTCACAGAGCCATTTTCAACTGTCATTTTACAAAGTGTACATTTCCCAAAAACGGTTTTCTCTCTTGTTTGGGGAGGGAAGATTGCATTCAAAATCTAGACACTGTTCTTTCCTTCCTGAATACCTGCTGCTTATTACATCTGTGTAGAATTGCTCATTAGTGCATTAAGAGCTTTGCAGGGGGAAACTTTAACCTAAGCGATATCTTTTCCCAAGCCAAAACTGTTCTTTTTCCTGTGTTTTCTATTCTGTATTGCTATAAGTGAATTCAATTGCTTTACTTATTTTCCGAATTGTTTTGTCACTACATTAGTGATTGCTGCCCCATATATACATATATATATATATATATATATATATATATATATATATATATATATATATATATATATATATATATCTTAAAATGTGTGTTTGATTTGAATTTAAATAAATAAATAAATATTTACCTTTACCAACCAGCCTGATTCCTGGTCCACTGTGACCTGGGGACGGGGGGGGGGTATTTTGAGACGGGTGTGATATGAGTGGTATATCACTCAGAATATTGAACCTATAGACATAATAAATAAGTATTTAATCTGTGCTTTTCATGCTAGGCGAGACCCGGCTGTATTGCCTGACTGAAATCCTTAACAAACCCACAAGAGTAAACAAAAAAAGAAAAACCTGTAAAGAAGAAGAAAAAACAACAACAGATAATGGATTTCTTCCAGAAAACAGTAATAGACCAAAATAAAGAACTTAGTGATGCCACCAAGTGTTCAAATTCTTTGGAGAAAAAAAACGTGTGTGAAATTAAACAATTTAGTTTTCAATAGATCAATAATTTGAACCATTTTAAATCTTAGTCCCTCGCTTAGTTCAATTGTGTCATCTGGCATTGATTTTATAGAACAGGTTAAGCTTAGATTCCAAGGGATGGGTGGAGGAGGAAAGGGGAATTGAAGAGAAATCGATTGCAACAAATTTAAATTACGTGATAAATGGGAAGGGAGCAGGAGTGTAACTTGTTTAATACGGAACAAATTGGACTTGGGGACCAGGCAGGATTGGTCATGGTTACCGGCGTCATTGGACTCCAGAGCGACAGATAACATAAGATGCCCAGGATTTAAGAGATGACAGAGAAGACATCAGGAGCCATCTACCTTCAGGAAAACATCATTCAAGTTTCTGTCACTGAATTTTACGTTTTTTTACCATGAGTGTACAACAGAAAGACACATGTTTGATATTGGAGATTTTGAATTGATATTTTTACAGGAAATGTGGTTAACAAATCCCCTACTACTTGAAGGCTTTAATACTCTCTCTATCCAGGCAACGAGATGTGCAAGGGGACAACATATCGCCGGTTTAGCAGTTGCGGTATACCTGAATTGGGACATAAACATAGGGTCTATTAACTGCTTTGCTGATGCAATCTTAGCGATAGAACAATCTGAGCATACAGGGGCTCAGTCTAGGCATAGTCTATGTATGAAAATGTATTGGAATCCAATGTCGACACCCTTTTCAGCTTTAGCAGAACAAATTACCAAGATAATTATTAATTGGCTGGAGGAGGTAACACCTTAAATATTTTGGTTGTTGGTGAACTAAATAGTATCTGTGATATTCACCAAACACAATTTCCAATTGGTGGAAACTCAATGCTGTTGGATGAGGGCGATTTCAGGAGGAGCAGAGGGAAACATTGGAATCTATTAATTGCTAATTGGGTTTGGAAGCATTAAAATTGGAAGCCACTGCACAAAATCCCAAAAGAGTAACATGGCGGAGGGGCAGTTCGACCTCACAAATAGAGTATATATTTGTTACAACAGAACTCTATGCACTCTGCTCCTCCTTTAATTTAACCTTTTACTACATCAGTGATCATGCCTCATCAACAATTATTAACCGTAAAGACCACATAATAACCTTTTAACGAAAACCATTAGTACGAAGCATGGGTATGGAGCAAAATGGAATCAATGGGCAATATGTAATATATCGGCATCTTTACACAGTTTATATCAAGATAATGGACTATCCAATCTGAAGAGTTTGCTAAATCCTAAAAGAGTAGGAATAATACTTGACCACTTATCAGAACAAATACCAAAAAGTGTAGACGGGTTGGGAACAAGCCTAATAGACATACTTTTGATAGCCTAGTAATAGCAACAAATAGCAGAAGATAGCAACAAAAAAGATTAAACAGCAGTATAGGAACTGGAGCAAATCCCATCCAAAAATTCATCCAGATTGTGGAAAATTCTTAATGACTCATTACTGGGACAAAAAATTATTATTTAGTGGCAATAATAGGTGAAAATGAATGGATTGCGCACTTCCAGCAGATATACATGAGTGTACCAGGATGTTTCATTTTTAATTAATTCTATGGGAAACCCTAAGCGATTGGCAGACATATATGAGAATGGATAATATTCTTTTATTTAATAAAATGAAAAACTCCAGAGCAATGGATCTGTTATGATTCCGCCATTAGCTTTAAGACCGAATCCTGATCTATGAGCAATTATTCTGGACATTTTATTTCAAAATATATTGGGGTCAAGGGAACTACTTAAAACATGGCATCGGGCGATAGTTGGGCGATTTATAAAAAGGGGCTCAGATATGAACCATCTAATTATATATCAATCTCATTATTGGGACAGTTCAAGTCAAATCTTTGCATCAATACTACTGAGAGATATCAAAGTGTGGGGCAAAAATAACACCATCCTCTCGAAATTCCAGGTGGGGTTCAAAAGAAAATTGGGAACAACCCTGAATAGATTTATGTTTTAGATGTATTTAATATAATGTGTTTTAGTTCAATGAACTATTGTACATCTCATGTACATATTAGCAAAATCTCTGGTAAAAGATAACAAATCTGGACCAATTTATGTAGCAAGCATTGATTTAGCAAATGCTTTTGACAAAATAGATAGCACACTACTTGGACCAATTTGATGAGTTTAAAGATCCCTCATGGTCTATGAAAAACTATAATGCTGTTACATTCTAACACAAAAGTTCAAGCTCGGTTGATTGCTGATGAGATACTTTCTAAACCTGAAACTCAAGGAGGGTCACCATCAAGGATGCATACTTGCTCCTGTTCTGTTCAATTTGTGGAATAGAATAAATTCCTTTTCACCGGCATTGGCTCACATGCAAATCAATTTGTTAGCTTACACAGATGATTTGCTGTTCTTTGATCAATGTCTTATTGAACTACAATGCAAACTGAATGTTTTGAGGACTATGTGAGATTTAATGGCTTACTGGTTAATACAAGAAAATCTAATATTCCAGTGTTTACAAGAAAAAGCAATCCAAATAATGCTATTGATATTTGGGAAAAGATAAAATTGAAGTAGTAAAATAAATAAGAAATGTGGGTTTCACTATTTCGAATAACTGGGGGGTAAGGAAACGGGAGGAATGGTTCGAAAGCAAGGCAAAATTATTCTGCCCAGCTGAAACGTATTTACCTTACGCTGTAAAAATTCTTACTAATTCCTATGATCAAGTATTACTTGATGAAAATTATACCAACCATATTATATGGATCATAACTAAGTAATGAAGGGGTTGGAAAGGTCCTTAACAAAGAAGAAGGGATAATCTGGAAAAAAGCATTGAATTTTCGCCTAATGCTTGCCAACAGTGTGATAAGACTGGAATTGGTCTCGTCTCGATGGAGGCTATTTGAATATGGAAGAGATTACTACTCTACTCAAAAATCCTCAATCCACCTATACATTTCCTTTTTGATGATTTCAAAACAATACTAGAGTATAAGGTAGTTGTGTAACTCAAATTCGTTGCATTCAACAGCTAGATATTGGAAGGGCTAGATCTGGATATTGAGACAATGGCTATTATTCCGGTGAAGGTCAAGAAAAAACGTTATGAAGACGATTGGATTAAAACACCGGAAACAGTCCAGAAATATAAATTGTATAAGGAGCTGGCAAAATTACCATGGAGTAGAAATATTTACTAAGGTTTCCATCAAGTACATTTCGCATGTGGTAATTTATATTTAAATTAAACCTGGTTCCAACTTGCTAGGGCCTGGGTTGTACTTGCCAAATTAACAGCCTATTTGTAGGTTATGTAATAACGTAAATTGTATGGAAACTAGGAAGAGCCTATTAATAGAATATCCAGGGACCTGGACTATAAGATATACATTTTTGCAAGGTTTGCACATAAATCTAAAGATGAGTCTGCAAAATGGTTGTGGGACAGGCTCTTTGATGGGTCTCAAGTTTCATTCATTTTGACGCTATGCACATTTTTTAGAAGTAATGAATGAACTATTAGAGAATTGTAAATTTCGTGTTCTTAGGAATTATTTTCTTTTCATATTTTACTCATTGCTATGCACACAGTAGTAATTGCTTTTTTCAGTGATACTGTAAGTGATATTTGTTATTCTTTTTTAACACTAATTTGTTCTATTTTCCTTTCTGTACATAATTGGGAAAAGTTTGTTTCTTTGTTTACAAACAAACACAATACATAAATAAATAATAATCAGTTTCTGGTTTATGGTTCCTGTGTCATTGCGCTCTTCACATAAATGAGGTTTAGTGGCAGCCTGCATGGCTTGCCTGTTCATATGTGCCTCTGTCCCCAGCGTATCTGTTTATTGGCTTTTTTTAGAAAGCAACGTTTTGGTCGGGTTGGCATGGTTTCAACTCAGTCTTTAATTATATTCTTTGTGTTCATTCAGTCTTATCTTGTGTTGTGATGGCTAAATTTGTGTCTCCTACTGGTGACACGGTTGCATTGTGGGTAACAGTGTTGTTATTGTAGCACATGAGTTTATGGGAGTGGTTTCTCTATTACTGTTGGTTCATGGGTTTTTGTTCGGTCACTTCCCTACCTGGATATCAGTTGAAACTGGTATTTTTCCATGGGTCATAGTGGTTGCATGACTCTTGCTCAGCTACCGAGAGGTGTCAAAGAAGGCCACTGCTTGGCAAAGCCTCTTAAGATAAGGCGGTGATGAGGGAGATGTAAAAAGTGTCAATTCTCCGATTATGATTACTAGACAGGCATCTTCATTATGACTAGTCCTCCTCATCAGAGACCTGAATTTCCTCCGTCCCGCTGCTAGGTGCGTCAGGTGCCTTTTGGCCATTGTGGTACTGCTTGGGCTTTACAAACAGGATTAGGGGTGAATGGCCACACGTTTTGTATCCAGGGCATGGGAGGGGCTAAATCATGTGTTACATTTAAAGAGATAGGGCAGTTGCCTGTCTCCCGAACATTAATCACTTTCATAAGTTAGGTTACCAGCTTATTAAGCACACTGTAAACACGGCATGGCTTCCTAGCTCTGGAATGATTAGTGCTGACATGAAAGAACAATGGTGGGTTATGCAGTGTGTATATGTAGGTCTTCAAGGCTAAGCCCAGCAATGCTGTGAAGAAGAATGTGGGTCAATGAAAATTACCAGTGACCAATCACAGCATTAATATCTGCCTGGACTGATTACAGAAAGTATGTTTCCTTGGCCCTGCACTGCAGGCCTAACATGCCTAATAACTGCAAAACGTAAACACAATCACTTTTACTGCATTCTGCACTTGTGGGCGGTAGGATCTTTTTGAGAGCCTCTGTTTCGTTCATAAAGTATCTTATGGTGATTGACTTCCATTTATCCTAGCCCTGCTTTGCTAGTATAGTCTAGGCCGCACGTTGTAATCTCCTACAGAAAATCCACTAACTCGTTCATGGCTAAGGGAGGCTTGAGTCGATAGCCATGTTTTCTCTGTAACTTAGTCTAACCTTTTGATCACTCCCACTTGAACAATCGGCTCCACAGGGAATCAGCTGCCATTTTGCAAACTATTGGAAATATTCAGGCCGATTCATGGAATTAATGTGCGCCGAAAATCGCTGTGCAAGCGCGTGAAAGCGTGCGAATCGCAGCGCAAGTGCGAAAATCGCAGCGCAAGCATGCAAAAGCCGCGCACATCGATTCATGGAAGTCCGTGCGTGTGTAAATCCTGGGATGTGCGCTAAAATCATGCGTGGCGCACACGGGCGCACACGTCGTCAAATGCCGTGCGCTATGCGCACAGTGAAATCGCGCATAGCGCAGCGCACACAATAAAAGTCGGCGGAACACGGGTGGCGTAACACGTGGAATGGGGAACAACGTGTGAAAATGTGGGCGTTACGGGGGAAGTACAGGAGGTAAAGGCGCGGAACGCCCACATGCGTGCCTAAAACACGTATTCATGGAATCGAACAGGGGAAATGCGTGCGCCAAAAAAGACGCGCTAATCCGGAAACACATACGCCAGCTAGAAGCAGACGTACGCGGCCCCGCGCAGCATAAAAGTGCCCGCAAACAACAAACAAGCTCAGACGCTATGATGAATATACCGTTCCTCGCAGCAGTGGTCGTGGGACACCGCAGGAGGAGGAGGATAGCCAGGCCCCGCATGTTTACACCCAAGACCAGCCTTTTTGGGATGCCTGATGACCAGGTGTATGGGAGGTACAGGTTTCCACCACACATAATACTTGACCTGGTGAGTGAGTGGGAGGATGACCTCACATCACCCACCCTGTGCTCCCAAGCACTGAGCCCCTTGGAAAAGGTGCTCAATGTACTGCACTTCTTGGCCACTGGTTCATTTCAGCGGACAAGTGCCATAGTGGGGGGGTCTCACAGGCCACGCAGTCACGCTGCCTACACCAGGTGTTGGCCATCATAACTGCACGCCCCTCAGTCCGCAGGCACATATATATGCCCAGAACACCTGCAGAAAGGCAGGCTGCCATCCTGGACTTTTATGGGGTGGCACACTTCCCCAAAGTGCTAGGTGCCATTGATTGCACCCATGTGGCTCTACGTTCACCCAGGGCAACTGAGCACATCTATAGAAACTGCAAGCACTGGCATTCCATCAACGTGCAGGTAGTATGTGATGCCAAGGGAATCATCACCTCAGTATATGCCAACCATCCAGGCTCCACCTATGATAGTTTCATTTTCAGAATGTCACCCCTAAACCAGGACCTAGAAGCTGGGCGGCATGGCGATACATGGCTGCTTGGTGAGTATAATTGCCTCTGCACATGCATGCATGTCAGATACTGAGTAATGTCACAACCCCACTAATGATACCCATCATCACCTCCGCAGGGACAGTGCCTACCCTCTGAGCACCCACATGATGACGCCAATTCGGAACCCCACCACAGCACCTGAGGTAAGATACAACACAGCCCATATTGCAACCCGGGGCATAGTTGAACGCACATTCGGAGTGCTCAAGTCACGCTTTCGCTCCCTTGACCGCTCTGGTGGGCAGCTGCTATACGCGCCCCCAGTAGTGTGCAGGATCATAGTGGCAGCATGTGTCCTACACAACGTTGCAACCCGCCGGGGCCTGCGGGTGGACATGGTGGTGCCCCCACATCCCCAACCACATGCACGGCCGCTGCGCATGGGAGGTGAAAGGGCACGTGGTGAGGCAGCCCATACACAGCTGGTGGCTAATTACTTCACCTAAAATACAACCCCTGTGGAGTGCACACAGCCCTGGCACATACCGGCTGACAATCAATGAGGATGACATAAGGGATAGTCAACTGTCACAACCATACAAGCCTGAGATTGGTCACCTGACAGTGTTACATTGTGTGCATCCCTACCTACTTAAATACAACCAATGCTGTGTGAAAAAAGACACACATTCATGCTGCATGAATTACTACCTCCCTTGAAAAATACACCATGAAAATAGTGCCATGTCACCCAAACCCTCCCCATCTCAGCTACCCAACACATCATGGCATGTTATGCAATGTGAAAGCTACAAAATGAATGCACAACACATGACAAGTGTCACAAAGTGCACTGGTCCAAATGTAAACAGGCCACAGACAATATGCTTCCAGTAATCAATAAGAAACAGCACACATGAGCAAATACTTACCAGCAACACAGAACAGCAGCACAGGATGAAACAGTGTCAAAATACGACAGTACAAAATCAAAGTAGTGCAAGTCTCACAACCTGACTAAGCCAGCACATCGACCCCTTCCAACTGCAGAGTGTTGCTGTCCGGCAAATGTGTCAGTGTACTGCATACAACATGACCTGCATCTGCAAAGGAGGTCGCCTTGCAAAGACATGAAGAAGGTACATGTGAATAAGGAGAAAGACATGGATGCACAAGCACATATCAATACACCATGCAGTGTTCAATCCAACAACAATCCCCACTAGGGATGTACACACAGTTTTGACTACAGACTGCCCACACAGCTCATGGGAGCCCAATGTCACTGTGTAAGTTACTGTCACTTGGTCACACCCTTTGCAAGCCCATGGAAAGGGGAAGCAGGAGGGGTGTGTGTGTCAAGAACCCAAGCATCTAACCCAAAGACAGGACAAGCCTGTATGTGCCCAGCTGGAATACACAGTGGAGGCCCACGGAAGCCACACAAGGCAACACACTGTAAAAAAAAAAGAAAATGGCCATGTGTGGACCGGGGGGAGGGGGAGACCACCCAGGAGGTTCGAGGACATGGTGCACCCAACACCCACCTGCGTGGATGTGGCAAGAAACAAAAATACCTCCATGGGCTCATGGCCTGCACGGCTACGCTAATGTGGGAGAACTGCTGTCGCTCTCTTCACCCTCTGCTGCTACATCAGGAAGTGCCGGTGCTATGGGAGGCAGCCCACGCAAAGCCCTGGTATGGTCCTCCATGGCAGCAAGCATGCGGGTGTGGAAGGTCTGGTTCTGGAGGATGATAGTAAGGAGATCCCCATGCACCACCTCACGGGTTGCCTGCATTTCTGCATGAATGGCATCGTGTGATGCCCGATCACCTCACGTGTTGCCTGGAACTCAGCTGAGAGCGAACGTGTGAGCTGCTCCAGCTGCTGTTCTGCCCTAAAATTTCGGGAAGCCTCAAGTTCAACCAGATTCTCCCCGAGGAAATGGAGTTCTAACCTCAGGGCTTCCCTGTGGCCCTGGGACTCTACAGATATGGCTTCTCACAGAGTCTCCAGTGCTGCCCGTCGGTCCCTGTTGGACGCCAACATGTCCTCCCTGTTTGATTGGCAAATGGACTCTGTTGCCTGCTGTTGGAGCTCCATCTGCCTTTCAGGGGGGAGAATGGAAGTGGCCACCCTATCCATTGCCTGAGCCATTATTTCAACCGATGCTCCCTGTTGTGCTGCTATACTGTAAATGGAGTTTTCCTATACAGTATTGCCTGGTGGCGCACGGCCACCGCGTCAGTGGGCACCACACCTGTTTGGGGCAAGGCGATCTGCACCTTGCTGTGCTGGCACTGCCTGAGGCTGCAGGACTGCATTCCCCCTCTGAACTGTTGGCCCAGCAACAGGATCAGATGTTGTGGAGTGTGACCCTGCATCCATAACCGCCAAAGGTGGAGTTACCAACACTGACATCCCCATAGAGGGGTCTATCCCCGGTGCAGGTGGGTAAGACAGAACAGCATCCCTGCCAGAAACACTCACCTGCGACAGCAGATAAGTCTCATCGTCCGATTCAGCACCTGAATCATAGAGGTCTGGGGAGGTGCACCCAGAGACACCCCTGGACAGTATGGTCTGCAGGAGGATTGGGGTTTCACCCACCACCACCCCACGTCCTCCACTGGTGCCCGGTCGTGGCTGAGATTCCTCCTGGGTCTGCACCATTTCCTCCACCTCAACAGCATCAAGTGCGTCATCACCTGCAAAAACATGAAAGACAACAAATGGAAACAGTCATGAGCACCATAGCACACACATAGGCCTGACAAGCCAGAGATCCAGTACATGAATTACACATGTCCCACATGACTATAACCTTGGCATGCATGCAATGTCAATGAGTTGGAAGGGGAGGCAAAAAGCAGACACTGAGGACTCCAAGATGGAAAAGCAACACATGTGCTGCATGCTGGATAGCACTGGCAGCACACATTAGCCTGTGAGTGGCATGGGCAATCCACATACATGACACATGCCAGCACACAGAAGGCACGTAGCATAGCCATGGTACATTTGACAAGTACAGCCATATGTTACGTGATGGCAGGCAGATGGATACATTAATGGCTGGTCACTTCAACATGACAGGAAACGACAATCATGTTCCACATTCAAACAGGCCCCAAAAATCAATGTGAGCAGGCCCTTACTCAATCAGCCTGAATGGTCAAATCATTCCCATAACAAGGTAATAAATGTCGCCCATTGTGTGGTGTAATATATGACAGAAGCATATCACATATGTGGCATTAGGGCTGAAAAATGCATTGCAAAAATGGAAGGATTGAAACAATCAGGCTGAATGAACAATGAAAATTCTGAACAATGTCGTTGCAAGATGGCAGTTCAAGGGCAACTGCAGTAATGTGGTGCTAATTGGCTACTGTGGTCAGAAGGGATACTGTCACACCCAAATCCAAGGGCAGTGAATGGTTTGGAGGAAGCACATGGGTGACCCATACCACTCAGGCTACACACCCTCACCTGGCACTCAATCAGAACACGTCACCCAAGCAACATACACATGGATTACACACACATGCATGGGCACTTACTGGACAATGCTTCGAAATCTGGTAGGTCTCCCACACCTTGGATCTGTTCCTCTGTGACGAAGGTTCTAGCAACAGACTCATGTTCAGTGAGTTAGTCGTCCTCTGGTGGAGACCCATCGCCAATCACCAGAGTAGAGGCATGATTTGAAGTCAGCTTGTTCTTTGCTCTGCGTTTCAGGTCATTCCACTGCTTGTAGCAATCATCAGCTGTGCGCATCACAAATCCATGGGCACTAATGCGGTCTGCAATGGTCTGCCAGTGGGCCCTACATTGACCAGGCGTAGTCTTGCACTCTGCAGTCACCACCATTTCACGGCCATGTGCCGACACATAGGCCACAAGTGTATCAGGTTCGGCGTCATTAAAGCTAGGCTTCCTTGACGTGCCGGAGTGTGTAGCCGTGTCTGGGGTCTCAGCCTGTAGTGCTAGAGCACACTTCTTTTTTTCCTTGGAAGGTGGTGCGGATCCTGAGTGGCTTACACCGCTCTGGACAGTAGGGGCAGAAGCAGAGGTGGACTTGGTACTTGAAGCCTGTAAAGGCACAATGACCATAGGTCTTGGAGCAGGCATTGGCTGCAGGGTGAGGTTGGCAGGCCAACGTCGGTGTGATGGACCTGGACCAACACTGTCCCGGCTGGGAGACTCGGAGCTGGGGTGGATTGAGCTGCAGCTGCCCCTGCAGCCTCCCCATCCCGGCTACTTGGGGCAGCAGATGACATTGCTGCCCCAGATCCACGTGGCCTGGTGACAGCAACTTTCACCGCCACACGTGGATTAGACTTGCTGACCTGGAAGTCAGCCTGGGAGTCATCCTGTGCCGGTTCAGGTGACAAAATGGGCCGGTCCAACAAGGGTTGAGCTGGGATGGTGTCAGCTACATTTCCGACAACCAATGGGGGGGCATAGGTGGCCCCGATTGGTCCTCCACACACTGGGCTCTAGGGGCACCCTGCAAATCCTGGCCACGTCCCTTACCGCGCCCACCACGCCCACCTTTTGGAGGTCGGCCACCTTTGCCTCCCTTACTGCTTGGTCGCCTCCCAACCATGGCACTGATGTTGTTGTGCTTATGGGAGTTGCAGTAAACAATTGTCCTGGGCAATTGGGATGAAAGGGGTAGGGTACTAGATGGAATTCGTACCCTAGTGCTCTAGCAAGGCTGTATGTGACCCCTGGGGGAAGATGACTGGTCACGCAACGCACCGGCACCCCAAAAACAAAAGTACACGTGCACGCAACCCCTGGTAGACCACCTGTGTGGAAAAATGAACCTGCACCACACTGTGGCACCCAGAAACACAAAAATAAGCGTACGCGTGTTACACGCAGCCTACAATGACCTCTGAAGGGGTACGCGACACACAGGGGCAACCACAGTTGGAAAATACATGCGCGACTCACCGTCTGCCTTGAAATAAAAATCACGTGTGAACCGACAAGACGTACAAGAAACACCCGCTCGCTCTCCATAAAAAGCACGTACAAGAAAATAGCGTGATACTCGTACCTTTTAAGCCAGCCCACACGTGCAACGTCACTTACGCGCTTAGGCGCTAAGGCCCTTTCCTCCAATAGCACGGTGACGTGCAGTTTTCTCACCTGCTGATTCACAATGCACCCGTGTTGTGGGGAATGCCCGCGCGCGTAACGTCGCTTACGCGCTAAGGGCCTTTCCTCGGATTTCACGCCGACGTGCACTTTTTTCACGTGCCAAATCACTCTGTATCAAGCTGGCCACGTGAAAACACACGGAAGACCACACTCCTGCCCAAAAGGCCATTTTCCTGCCCCCAAGAGCCCCGAGCATGCTCCCACCAGCCATCTGCTGCTGCCTGCCTGCCTGCTGCTCACATGCCCTGCTATTTGGTGCCTGCACGTCAGCCATCTGCAGGGGTCCAGTTGCTGTGTCCACCCCTGCTGGAACAGAAGACTCCCGACTGGGATACCATCGCTCCACAGCCCAGCCCCAGGACCCAGTTGCCCACCCACGCCTGCCTTGGGGGTCGCCATGTCGGGGCAAACACCATCTGAGACCACTGGCGACCCCCAGCCAGAGAGGCAGAGGGCCACCAGCTTCAGTGAGAAGGAAGTTGGTGTCCTGGTGGAGCATGTCCTGGGGCATTATGATGCCCTCTTCGGAACATCATGCGCCAACAATGAAGGACAGGAGAGGATCTGGGAGGACGCAGTGGTTGCCATCAACGTGGAGGGGGTGGCAACCTGCGACATCAAGCACGTCCGGAAGCGCTGGGAGGACTTGAGGTCCAGGACCCTCTACAAGGCCCGGCGTCTCGCAAAGGCAGAGGATGCAGAGGGGTGCCGGGTCAGCATGAGCAACATCCAGATGAGGGTCCTGGAACGCGTAGGCCCAGCGCTCCACACCCAGATACTTTGGAGGCAGACCCATCTGGAGTTGAGCGGTAAGTGGCCAAGCATTGCTGTGTGAGAAAGGGCATGTTGCAGTGTGCTGGTAGTCTGATACTTGCCTGTATGTGTGACATAGGCCATGTATGGATGTGTGTGTGTGCAGGGACATCATGGTCATGCATGGGAGACCAGTAATGTGTGAACCACATGGATGGTGCATGTGTTCTAATGCAACATGGGGAGCTGTATGCAGAATGCACACATGAATGCATGCCAGTCTCTGTTCTTGGACATGGAGGGGGGGTGAGGGATGGGTGCTGCTCTCATGTACATGTATGGTGCACATGTGTGTGTGTCTGAGAAGTGTGTGTGACTTTGAAATGCCATGGATGCATGACACATGTCCATGATGATGTGTAGATTCACTCATGCAGTGCGGCGACCGTTGTATCCACTGTGTCTGTGGTGTACAAGCCATGATGCATGACCCTCCGATGATGTGTGTGCATGGGATCAGTGTGAGCCATGATGCATGTGAGTTTGAAGGCAACATTTTGGTTAAAAGAGGCCCTTGTACATGGATGCTAATGTTGATTGCAGGCGCCGTGCCCATTTCTGCATGTGTGTTGCGTGCATTCACCCATGTATTGTGGAGGGACAGGATGGAAGTGACATTTGACAGTGCCACTCATGTGTTATTGCTTCCTGTCTAGGGGAATATTGTACTGTGCCCTGATGCTTGTGTTCTATGTCTCCCTCTACGCAGCGTCAAGTGAAGAAGAGAGCGGAAACAGCGCTGTGGAGCCAAGCGGTGGGGATTCCTCCACTGGGCAGCGACGCAAGGCCCAGCCACCCTCCCAGGAATTGCCATCATCCGGGAGCAAGGGGACTGGTGCCGCGTCTGCCACTATGGCTGTAGAGGAAGGGCCGGGTGAGCCCCCACAGGGGCTTGCAATGGCAGAAGACGGTGTGGAGACATCCAGGTTGGTGGTCTCCACAGAGGAGGAGGGGCCCACTACTGAGCCGCACATGGGGCCTGGTGGGGGTAGTACCACTGGTGCAAGTGGTGCAGTCCAGGGGCCAGGGTCAGGAGGCAGCACAGGTCACCGCGGAGGGGCCTGTGCATGCCGCTGTCCTTGACCCTGTGACTGCACCACCATGCACCAGCGGGATGCCCCGTCCCAGGCCCGTCCGCAGGTAGGGGGGAGTGCCACGTCATCTGCCTCTCCAATACCTGAGGACGAGGGGTCCCATGAACGTATGGGCTCCATCCTGATTGGTGTCGCGTTGCGCATGCCTAACATTCGTGATGACGTGCGTGCTTGCTTGGTGGAGTACGCACGCCATCACGAACAGCAGCATCGCGACGTGGCACTGTTGAGAGGAGCCCTGGTCGGTGGGTTCCTACATGTGTCGCGCACTCTGGTGGACCTCTCCTCCTCTGTGGAGTATGTGCCAGTCGTTCTCCCTGCCGTCTTCCGGCCCAGATTCCACCAGGGCCCCCTGTGGACCTGGCCTGACCAACACAGCCAGCTTGGTGGAGATCCCATCCCTGCCACAGTCGGGAGTCGGCGGTCCAGCAGGGGTGGACACCACGACAACTGGAGATCAGCTGATGGAGGATGTGCAGGCATCATCGGACAAGGTACATGGACAGCAGCAGCAGCCTCTAGGTGGGAGCAATGATGGCTCGGGGCCATCGACATCAGAGGGGCAGGCATCGGCCAGAAGGCAGGAGGACCCTGGAATGGGTGTGTCTTCCGTGTTGCTGCGGTTGGGCCGGCGTATAGATGCGGAGCGGCGGCGGGCAGAAGAGGCACGGCTCACAATGGTCAGGGCGGAGAACTCCATGCGGAAGGCACTGAGGTGGGCCGAGTGCCTCGAGGCTATTCGCAGGGAGTTGGAGTCCAACATGGCATCGTCCCTGCGAACCCTCGGGGCCATGGAAGAGGACCGCCTCCAGGACATTGAGCAGGAGTTCGATGATGCCCTGGCCCGGGAAATCGGAAAGTGAGCCGTCTGACTAGCCCGCCGCCATTGTATATAGTTTTCAGTGTTCGGTTTCATTTTCGTTTTCCTTTATTTTGGGGTGTTTGGACCCAAACATTTGTATATAGTTTTTTTATTAGGTAGTTTTTTTCATAGGTTTCTGTTTTTTCGTTGGGCTCATGGACCCTTGACAATTGATTGTACATAGTTGGACAATGGATTTATTGGAACTTTTTCTTTGGATTTCACCATGGATTAATGGATTTTACTTTTTACGTTTCCTTTGGATTTGCTTTGGTGGAGGGAGAGTTTGGACTATTTTTCTTTTGGATTTCTTTGGATTGGTTATACTTTTCATGTACTCATCTTTTGGACATGCTTTTCATTTCATGTTTGCAATTTCTTTATGCTTTCATTTCATTGCTTTATTTTTGTCCATAATACATTTTGATATTTTACTTCCATGTGTGTAATTCGCTCTTTGAGTTCATGCATGTGAAAATGTGGGTTTACACAATCAATGCCAACCAGTGTGTGTGTGTGTGTGTGTGACGGACATGTGTTGATGTACATGGTTGACTTTTGGTTTGTGTCTTGAGATAGGCATGTCAGTGTGGGGTGGATTGGGAAATCATTGCGTCTCAAGACTGGGGTGGTGTGCTGTGGTATTTTGGTGGAGATGTGGGCCATGATTGTGCATCTTTGTGTCATGTAGGGGGGACATGATTTGGGGCCTGCTGGCAGGTGCCCGTCAATGCTGGGTGGGTGGGGGTGCTGGGGGACATGAGTCAGGGCCTGAGGCTCACTGCTGGGTGGGTGGGGGTGCTAGGGGACATGAGTCGGGGCCTGCTGGCAGGTGCCCGTCAATGCTGGGTGGGTGGGGGTGCTGGGGGACATGAGTCGGGGCCTGCTGGCAGATGCCCGTCAATGCTGGGTGGGTGGGGGTGCTGGGGGACATGAGTCGGGCCTGCTGTCAGGTGCCCGTCAATGCTCGGTGGGTGGGGGTGCTGGGGGACATGACTCGGGGCCTGCTGGCAGGTGCCCGTCAATGCTGGGTGGGTGGGGGTGCTGGGGGACATGAGTCGGGCCTTCTGGCAGGTGCCCCACACTGCTGGGGGGTGGGGGTGCTGGGGGACATGAGTCAGGGCCTGACGCTCACTGCTGGGTGGGTGGGGGTGCTGGGGGACATGAGTCGGGGCCTGCTGGCAGGTGCCCCTCACTGCTGGGTGGGGGTGCTGGGGGACATGAGTTGGTGATCACTAGTGCAAGGTGACATGTGGGCTGGCTAGGGGGCCTGCCCATGGTGGATGGGCTGCCTGCGGGACATGACCAGGGGTGCTGGGTAGTCCCCTGTGGTGTGGGCTGCCTGCAGGGGCCATGGAGGGGGTAGAGGGCACACCTGGGAGGACCAACACTGCCAATTCACGTGTGGGACTCCCCGCCCACCCCACTGGATACACGTACCCCACTCTTACAGCGAAATCGTGTGTGAAACTTCCCGCGAACCCCAGTAATACACGTACCCCGCTCGCACAGGGCCAATCGCATGTGAAACTTCCTGCGCACCCCAGTAATACACGTACCCTGCTCGCACAGGGCCAATCGCATGTGAAACTTCCTGCGCACCCCAGTAATACACGTACCCCGCTCGCACAGGGCCAATCGCGTGTGAAACTTCCGCGCACCCCCGAAATACATGTACCCCGCTCGCACAGGTCCAATTGCGTGTGAAACGTCCCGCGCACCCCCGAAATACACGTACCCCGCTCGCACAGGGCGAATCGCGTGTGAAACTTCCTGCGCACCCCCGAAATACACGTACCCCACTCACACAGGACGAATCGCGTGTGAAACTTCCCGCGCACCCCCAAAATACACGTACCCCGCTCGCACAGGGCCAATCGCGTGTGAACCTTCCCGCGCACCCCCGAAATGCACGTACCACGCTCGCACAGGTCCAATCGCGTGTGAAACTTCCCGCGCACCCCCGAAATACACGTACCCCGCTTGCACAGGGCCAATTGCGTGTGAAACTTCCCACGCACCCCCGAAATACACATACCCCACTCGCACAGGGCGAATCGCGTGTGAAACTTTCACGCACCCCCGAAATACACGTACCCTGCTCGCACAGGGCCAATCGCGTGTAAACCTTCCCACGCACCCCCGAAATACACGTACCCCGCTTGCACAGGGCCAATCGCATGTGAAACTTCCCGCGCACCCCCAAAATACACGTACCCCGCTCGCACAGGGCCAATCGCGTGTGAAACTTCCCGTGAACCCCCTAAATACACGTACCCTGCTCGCACAGGGCCAATCGCGTGTAAACCTTCCCACGCACCCCCGAAATACACGTACCCCGCTTGCACAGGGCCAATCGCGTGTGAAACTTCCCGCGCACCCCCAAAATACACGTACCCCGCTTGCACAGGGCCAATCGCGTGTGAAACTTCCACGCACCCCCGAAATACACATACCCTGCTCGCACAGGGCCAATCGCGTGTAAACCTTCCCACACACCCCCGAAATACACATACCCCGCTCGCACAGGGCCAATCGCGTGTGAAAATTCCCGTGCACCCCCGAAATACACGTACCCCGCTCGCACAGGGCGAATCGCGTGTGAAACTTCCACGCGCCCCCGAAATGCACGTACCCTGCTCGCACAGGGCCAATCGCGTGTAAACCTTCCCACGCACCCCC
This sequence comes from Ambystoma mexicanum, assembly GCF_040938575.1. NCBI lineage: Eukaryota > Metazoa > Chordata > Amphibia > Caudata > Ambystomatidae > Ambystoma > Ambystoma mexicanum. The sequence goes on along the minus strand of NC_090941.1, from coordinate 411,767,893 downwards.
GAAATACACGTACCCCGCTCGCACAGGGCCAATCGCGTGTGAAACTTCCCGCGCACCCCCAAATTACACGTACCCTGCTCGCGCAGGGCCAATCGCGTGTGAAACTTCCCACGCACCCCCAAAATACACATACCCCGCTCGCACAGGGCCAATCGCGTGTGAAACTTTCCACGAACCCCAATAATACACGTACCACGCTCGCACAGGGCCAATTGCATGTGATTCTCCCCGCGCAGCGGGGAACGTGTATTCGGAGGGGTGCGCAGGGAATTTTCCAGGCGTTTTCGTGGTTGGGGGCCTGTATGCTGGTCCACTGGCCTGTGCGCCATGTACGGGATTTGTGCGCTGTACATGGCGCACGGGGAGGGGTTGGGGGCGTAACTGGCGCTGCTGCAGGGTTGCTGCGCCACTCTGCGCCACAGCTGGTAATGGATGTTAAAATCCAGGAATACGCTGTGCGCGGAATTGGATTTTGGCGCACGCGGCTGGCGCAGACTGTCGCACGCGCACACTGTGCACCAGCCGTGTGCGCCACTTGTGCGCTGAATTCTATGAATTCTCCCCATTGTCTTTTCCCCTCTGCCTCATTCTTCCGGCATCGTTGTAATGTAGCGCCAAGAAACTACTGTAGTGGTGTAAGCGCACCATACAAAACAGAACAACTCAACTTTTTCAGGAATATATTTTCATACACAGCCTTTTCCCTTTAAAATTTCAAACTTTTTTTAAATGAAAATATTCTTTAAAACATTTTCCTCTGGGCACATTTTCGAGCTCTCGGTGCTTTACTTTGACGGCACCCGTTATGTTTACACTTTGACGTGCACAGGTCTCCTCCAGGCAATTTTCATCTGTAACATAGCAGAGTGCAAAATGGGAGCATAAAATGGTGGCGCACTGGCTTGTACGCCACAGCGAGTAAATGCTACCTACCATGTACTAATGGCAGGCAGCGTTTACAATGGATTCCAATGGCATTGGCCTGCTTTTTTCCCCAGTGTAAAAAGAAAAGCAGATTCTATAGGAATTTACAGTCTTTAAGCCAACATGAAAATTTCATGCAAACGTAAATGCTGGAGTATTTATTTGCATGGTGGAGAGGAAAAGGGGAGGCAGTGAATGTGCTCTCGCGCCGCCCTATGACTGAATGAATTAATGAAAATTAGGTCTCATGTAAATTTGAGGCATAAAAGTCTTAAGCAGGACCTTTACACGTTACATTTGCGTTACGCCTCATTGAACATGAGCTGCATTGTGATTGCTCATCTTTCGTGTCTACGCCTGCCTTGTACTGGTCTACAGTATCACATGTGTTCCTTTTCTGGTCAGAATTGCGCATCTATTTTCAGCACTTCAGAAGGCTTGCTACACAGAGGACGCCGCGGTTCCCTGTAGAGCTTTGAGCCTCAGCAACTTCTCCCAGTTGTTCCAAGGGCCAAAATATCAAGTGGCCCCCATCAGTGCACATTCTCTGAGGAGAATGGCAGCACTGTATCAGCGTGGGGTAATTTATTCTCAATTAAAGCTAGAAGTTGGTGAATATTTGAAATGAATAACAGTGTAATTAAGTTAATTGTTGAATGCTGAAGCAGAGGAAGGCATTTTTTTTTATTTTTTTTTAATTCCACCTCTCCGGTGACAGCTTAGCATAGTCATAGACCTGTCACTCTCCGAAGGTCTCCCTTTGTTTCACTTTGACTTCCGGCGGCAGAAGATGTAAGTCACGTTGAAAATCTCGCCGTTGCCATGGCAAAGGGATTTGTCATGGTATCGGGAAACGGCAGAACCTGTCTAAGGTTGCTGCGTTCACTGATCAGCCCGCTTGATTGAAGGCCACTTTCTCATACAAGTGGAGACATGAGTTGCATGCTATCACACCGGTTCAAGAGCCGAGACAGGGGGCGGCGGGGCGTGCAGGCTTACAGGTTGCATTTGATGAAGTTTGTTACTGATGGCTGCTGCATTGCCACCCTCGGAGCAGGAAGCCATTGATTCAACCGCAATTAGGTTAATGGTGGCTTTAAACATGTATAATAATAGTGGAACTGGGCATTCGTACCGACGGCCTAAATGTGAAGGGTGGGCAGTGGGAAGGCCACGGGGCAGTGGGAAGGCCACGGGGCAGGGCGCCAGAGCAGTGACACCTTCAGAGTCATATATAGTGGGAAGGCTGCGGTGGCACATGGTCCAGAGCTGAGTACGGAGGTGGGAGGGCACCTATAATCGGTGGGGCTACATTCTTCATTCTATTTAGTGAAACACATCTGTGCGTTTGTGTACACGTACACACACGCACATTATATTTGTGTACAATGTAATGTAATGCCTGATTTTTCTTTCCAACAAGCTCTGTACAGTCAAAGATCTGTCGCCTCATTGCATTCATAAGCCAGCCTCATTCAGTTTCAGTCATGACAGTATACACATCAGATTTGTACATATCCCATGGAAGCAAACACGCTGCTGGGGATCTGATTTTCAGAAGGTCATTTCTGAAGTTGAACAAGAATCACAGCAAACGTAAAGTGACACCAATTTAACAGTATGGTATCATTCTGAGCTTTTGCTTGGTAGTTATTGATGCTAAAACGTAGGAGTTTGGGCTTAACTGCACAAAATACCCTGACTTGCCATTATTGGAAAAGGTTGCTTTAATGTGACAGGCCACAGCTTACAAACTGTTAACTTGGCCTTACAGACTAACCAAACCGTTAGCATGTAGGTACACCCACTTCCCGCCCTCCCACTCCATTCCCTCCCTTCAAATATTCCTTCCCCCTTAAACTCCCCAACAATGTTTCCCAAATGTATCCATGTCCTCTCCCCAAGCCAACGCCTGTCCTCCTTCCCTACCTCTTCCCCTATATTGCAACCCCGGGCTAGCCTGTCACACTCCTTGCCACGATAATGCTTCGGCTTCATCCATCATTTAACCGACCGTGTCCCCGACTTACTGCTCACTACCTCTCACCTCCCAATCCTAGAAACCAGGCAGACCTGCCACATCTGCAACAATGGAACAGAACAAATACTAACTTTGCCCTACCCCTTGTCGTCCCTGTCTGTCACAAAAACACCATCACTCCCTTTAACTCTCCTGCCCTGCAAACTCTCCCTCAAGAGAAAATACCAAGGGATTTAAGGGGGTCGGGGGCAACCCATTTGACATCAACTGCCGACTGTTCCTGAACCTTTGCCGGCACCCATATAAGTAGCCCTGGAGGCACTCTACCCCCTAGTCTGGCTCACTGGCCGCCGTGCAGCGCCCAAACTCCCCTGGGGGGCAACAAGTACTGTGTGCTCCCCAGGGCCCCCCTTGGGCTAAACTGCACAAAATACCTACACTCGCCATTAGTGGAAAAGGTCACTTTAATCCGACATGCCACAGCTTACAAACTTTGCTAACCTGGCCCCTCGGCCTTACAGACTAACCAAACCGGAAACATGCAGGTAAACTCACTTCCTCCCACTCCCCATTGCCTACCTTCAATATTCCTTCCCCCTTCCACTCCCCAACATCTTTCCCAACTTTATCCATGTCCTCTCCCCGAGCTAATGCCCGTCCTTCTCACCTCCCCGAGCGAATGCCCGTACTTCTTCCCTTCCTCTTCCCATATCTTGTAACCCCAGGCTAGCCTAACCACCCTCCATACCACGATAATAACTCTTATGCTTCATCAACCATCATTTGACTCCAGAGGTGTTCTTTCTGCCCCACTCCAACCTTTTTTTTATTATTAACACTCCCTTCTCGAGCCTCCTGACACCCCAACGCTTATTAGCCCTCCCCCTTTTGAAACCAGTCTCCATTACTGGCTAAATTCTTTGTACCTCATAACCCAATGCCATATCCCAGGCAACTCCCGAGGACACCCCTTTAGCTCCCTGAGCGTAAGCAATTCCTTGAGGAATATTTTCTTCCCTGTAACAAAACCCTTCCCCACACCTTCTTTGCCATTCAACACAGCATGCCATGGCCCCACCCCTTATAAACAACCGTAATGCCCTACTTTCCCCTAAGCCCGCAAGCCTCTTATTCCTAACCTTCCTTGACACCTTACACCAAAAACTGGTCACCCATTCTCTTCTCCAGAGCTCCCCTCATCCACTCTGCATCTGCAAAAAGAAATGACAAATTGAGAACCATGCGATCCTCACCCCTCATTTTACAATACTCCTCCCACCATCGTTGGCTACACCTTACGCCCCTTTACATAAACTCTCCCCCAAATGTCCCCCCACCCCATGCCCTTGATACTTCTGTGCCCTAGCACCTCGAAGCGTCTCATGTGCTAGATGGAATTACCAATAAAGATCTCTGGCCCAAATAACCAGTAAAACTCAAAGAATATGGCAAAGTACTACTTTATTATCAACATGGAATAAAGTAGGGCAATCTGGTGAACAACAGGCTTTAGTCCACACACTCACAGCCCGTATAATGACAAATGCGATTATACAAAGGTTTTATACCTCAATATGCATCATTTATAATGTCACCCTTCGTGGCAAACTGTAAATCCTACTGAAGGGAGGGATTGGTTAGGGGAACACATGTACCTATAGTATGTATAAGTGATAATAACTTCAATGGCTGCCCCATATCAAGTGGACACGCCTTGAACCACCTCTAAATACAAATAATACTGATTATAGCAGAAAAATGGCAGCAGGTTGGTCTTTGCAACATTGTATAACATGTTGCTACACAGACCCTCTGATTGGTTGGCATGCTTTCCCAACCTTGGACTTTGGCTAGTTAGCAGCACATAAGCAATACGATACTCGGGTGTATCGAGAGTAATGTCAGATTACGCCCCACGTTTCCAATTAGTCCATCATCTCTCATTGGTCAGGCTCTAAGCCAAAGCTTTTCCTTTGTAGTTGACCACAAAGCCTGTTCTCCGTTCTAGGACATTCAAGGGAGTGTACGCATACCATTATCTATCTTGGTTTAGGCTTAATGAATAGCCATTCTTTTTTACTCTGAATCACGTGTGAGGAGACCACAAGTTTGTCCATCTCAACCTTCTATTTACTGCTGTTTGATTCAATTGAGCTGGGTGTCATTACCCTTCTTAGCCTCTGGAGACGTGCTCACTCCATTTTGCATAGGTTGTCTGCATCCTTAATTGTCGAATATTTGGCTCTTGCACATGTTTTCTTCTTTGTTTCATCTAAGACAAATATGTCTTACGTACGTGGCTTATCCTTTTGACTCCTCTTCTGCCTTGCAATTATTCCTTGAAGTAGTAACCTTGATCCAGGCCAATAGACTCCTCTTTATTTCTTACACAGCTATTTCTCCAGCGTCTCCTGACTCTGCAGCCCTGGTCTGTCTCTGAGGTAGCTTGAGTGGTTTCAATACGAGTCCGGCATCCATCTTCCCATCATGGCTGCACGAGCCACGTTATATTTTCCTTTACTGCAAGCTTCTTTTCTATATGTTGTGTCTACCTTGCGTTTCTGCGGATAAACACTTACTAATCAGCAGTTTACTTTATCTTCTTTTCATATATGATTTCTTCATATTCGATTACGTTTGTCTTGTTACTGCAGTCACATCTTTATTCTTTGAGTATTTGCATATAATTTCAGTGTGTCTCGTTATTTTTCTTCCATGACGTCACTCTGCCCTCGTCAGATTTCACTTATAGCTCTATGATATCCAATGGTGTGTGCAGACATCCTTCCACCCTCTCAGTGCAAGGGTACTTTCGATGCGATTGCATGAATGCATATCGTCACTCAAACACTCAATGTTGTATTGGGACAATACCTGGTGTCCCACTTAGGGCTCTTCTACTGCTCTTCCAATATGATGATGAGGGGGCGCGAGCTATGGAGGACGTTCCTCTACACTACAATCTCCCACTCCGTCTCCCTCCTCATATGCCCTCGATAGAAATCCCCACCTTGCGGAGTATGGCCCCACACCAACTGACCCGCTTCCGCCCAGTTCCTTTCCACACTTCTCGTAACACCCCAAACCATTTCTCTAATGTCAATTTTCTCCCGCACATGCCCTAAATGATAAACCGGCATGAAGCTATTGTTTTCCTGACCGTTCCTTTCTACTAAAACCCGGCACAAGGCTGTCCCTCCCTCCCCCACACCCCCCGTGAACCCATGGCCTTTTTCTCCTGCTAATCTATGTATACCTCCCTGCCATGTCTGCTCCTTCTCACACCAAAATTAAAATCGGCCATCGCACCACTTTTCTCTGCCGCCCGTAAGAGCAATATCTCCAAGAACCCCACGAAACCCTGTAAAGCCTGTCCTGAACCTTTACCCTATGATGCCGCAAACTATCCACAGCCCTATGGCCCGAAAACGGATGTCACCACCTTCTTGAAGAAACCCAACATGCTTGCTTGGGTGATTGGAATCCTTGCTGTGCTTTCTCGCCTCATTTTAAAATAACTTGTCTTGTGCCTGTGATATTATTTCCCTTGCCCCCTTGCGGCTTGTCTCAGCTGCCCACTCCCCTTTCTATTATCCTTCCCGCCCGCCTTCTTCCCCACCCGTCCCCTGATTGGGTGTTGCCCTTGTTTCTTGGAACACCAACAAGGGTGAAGAGCTGCTGTCTTTCTCCCTACCCCTGACCCCCAAACGGGTATTGCCCTCATTTCCTGGAACACTGACGAGGGCGGGGAGCTGCTGTTGCTGTATGCAGATAACTTTGTACAGGCTTGCTTGGGTGAGTGGAATCCTTTCTGCGCTCCCCGTTCCATTTTAAAATAACATACTTGTGCCTCGGATATTATTTGACTTGCCGCCTCACTGCTTGTCTCAGCTGCACGCTCTCCTTGTTGTCCTTCCTGCCCCGCCCTCCCCGCCAGCCCCCTAACTGGGTGTACTGCACGATAGTGATCCCAGTAGGGCAGTCCCTCTGCTCTGGGAGCCCGCTTCAAGCTTAGGGCGCGAGGCAAACCTTTGTGACTCTCTCTCCCTTTCCATTCTACCCTCTGATCCGACACACTCTGCCGGGCACACCTTGGATGCTCTCATCTCCCCAGACATCCCTCTCTCTAACTCTCTCACTACTCTCTTGGACGGACCAAAAGCTGTTCTCGTCCCAACTGAAACTTCTCGACCCCCAGGCAGTGCCCACCCCAGCACTGCCACCTTCCTTCTTGGTCATTCGGCTCATGAAACGAGTGTCAGTGCCTGCCTTTGCCTCTACTTTCTCTGCTCCTCCTGCACCTGCGGCTGACTCACACCCTGACACAGCCCTCTCTAACCTGCAGATTTTTATCTCTAACACCTTGGACATCCTTGCCCTTGTCATGAGGATCCACCTGAAGCTTCCTTCAAGTGCATCTCTTGGTATGACTCCAGCCTGGCCACCCTGGAACACAAGTGCAGAGTGTCTGTGAAGAAGTGGAGGGCTTTGGCGCACCCTTTGACAAACTGGCATGCCGCCTGCTCCAAAGGCAGTATGGACTCTCTGTCTTCCCCAAGAAGAGGGTCCATATTCAGGCCCACGTCTCTGCTGCGCCTCTAACAACAAGGCCAAACTCATTAAAATCTGCAAAGAGATGGCCAATCCTACTGCACTCACCACCTCTCCTGTGCCTGCCTCTGGCCTCTCACTTCACCACAAAAACCCAGGACGTCCTGTCCTGTCTGTCTTTCTTTCTTTCTTTCTTTCTTTCTTTCTTTCTTTCTTTCTTTCTTTCTTTCTTTCTTTCTTTCTTTCTTTCTTTCTTTCTTTCTTTCTTTCTTTCTTTCTCCCTCTCTCCCTCCTTCTCTCTCCCCCTCTCCCCCCCCTTTGGCCGCCTCTCCCTCCCCCTGCCTCTTTCCCCCCTCTCTCTCTCTCTCTCTCTCTCTGATAACACCTGATGATGTTTCTAGACAAGTCTGATCTATGAAAGTGTCATCCAAACACTCCCTCGCCCTGCTCTTCCATAAATATTAAGGACCAGATTGCTGAGGAGGGGTGCTAGAGAGCCCAGCCAATTTGGCCATGAGCCTGTGAGCTCCTGGGCAACCCTCAGGGCCGGTGCAAGGAATTTTGCCACCCTAGGCAAACTGTCAGATTGGCACCCATCCCCCAACCCCCACCACCACAATCTTTCCGGGGCATAACCGTTCTCAACCAACCGGCACCATTTTCTTACTGATTGCTGCAACCGATTACATTACCTTCAGCTAACACTTTGCTCACGTCTTTTGCCGTGTATGGATTCCAATACACTTTGTTCACATTAAACTGCAAGAGCACTAGCATGTTGCTGGTACACTGTATCCAGGCAGGCTTGCTGCCTTGTGAAGGCTCTCGGATGCGGTTGTGTGTCAGCTGCACATATGCTCGCAGCGGGTGATGGCAGGATAAGAGATGGCCAGGAACAGCAACCAAGAGCTAATCGCTTGTGTAGGGTTATTATTCAAAGGGTCCCTTTCACAGTGCATGGAGCATTCATGTCAGTGTGACACTTATTGTACACAGGGATGCACACAGCATGCTTTTCTTGTATTGATGACTGATGCTGGCTGATATACCAAAGTAAACAGAGTCTGGCTTTCTTTTGTTTTGCTATCACTCAATTTACCCTCCACTCTGAATCTGTTGGTTGTCTCTGTGACCATCAGTCTGGCCTTAGAGCCTCCAGAGGCACAGAAACTGCTCTTCTGAACACCCGTGAAGACCTGCTCTCAAATTTTGACTGTAACTCACCCTCTGTCCTCATTCTTATCGACCTCTCTTCTGCTTTCAATATGGTAAACCATAACATCCTGATCCCCCGTCTCCGTGACACCCTGGGCATCACAGACCAGGCCCTGGCTTGGCTCACCTCCTTTCTTTCTGACCGGCCCTCCCAGGTGGAACTTAGGTCCTTGCTCTCCTCTATTACTCTCTATACTTATAGGGTCCCCAGGGATCTAGCCCATCTCCCTGGTTTTTCAATATCTACAAGGCCCCCTTGGCACACAGGATCTCTACCTTTACCAATAACTTTCAGTGTTATGCGGATGACACACAGCTCTCTTTCAGGCAACCCTCCGTCTCCTCCTCTTTGCTCATTCTTGACTGTCTATCTGCAGGTCAGTCTTGGTTTGCTGCTAACGATCTTTGCATGAATGCCAGTAAGACAGAGATCGTACTCATTGGGACCCCTGCTCCCGCTTTCCTACTCTCACTGGCCGACCTCCCTAGGCCCTGAGCCCTCACCTATCAATGAGGCAAAAAATCTAGGGGTCATCTCTCCTTCTCCTCTCACATCTCAGACATCTCCAAAAGGTCCCACTACCAACTGCACCGCCTCAGAGGTATTCTGCCTTTTCTCACTTTCCCCCAGAGACTCACCACTTCGCAAGCCCTGATTCTGTGTAGGCTGGACTATTGCAACAGTCTCTTTCTCAATCTTCTTACCTCTACTCTGTCCTCTGCAACTCATCCAGAGCAGACCCGTTGAGACTTATCCTTGGCCTGAAGCCCAGGGACCACATCTCTCTGGTGCTGAAATCCCTCCACTGGCTCCCCTTGGCTGCAAGGATCAAGTTCAAGACCCTCTGCATAATCCACAAGGATTTCTGGGGCTGAGGCCTGCACTATCTACAACGCTCTCTTCTAAAATACTCTCCCTCTAGAGTCCTCCACTTGTCCTCCAACTCTCTGCGGGTGAGCCACTTTCACAAACAGAGATTTGGGGGTAGATCTCTATCCTCTGCAGGTGCCTCCCTCTCCGTCTTGAGCTGGAGCACCTTAGGTTCCGTAAACTCCTCAAGACCTTCCTCTTCTCTGCCTTCTTCTCTCTCTCTCTCCTCTGCTAACTCTGTTCAGTTTTGCTGACTGGTTACCTGGTTCACATCCAGAGTCTTACAGGTCCCAGACTCCCGCACCAATCTTTTGCACTTGCCTCCGGCCATTGCACTATGTTCAGCATTACTGCACTTTCAGATCACGCTCCATGAGCCGGGCAACCTCTCTGCACTTAACCCCGGGCCCTGCTGGACTGGACTCATGTGTTACCCGCAGGCCCCACTTCCTTGTACCTCTGCCTTTATGCATGCATGACCTAAATGTACCAGGACTAGTTAGTGGGTCCTGTCGGTTACATGTAATTATAACAAATGCAAAATAACTAATACCATAATAACAAATTCCTAAATAACACATTCCTTTATTGTTGTTTTTTTTTGGGGGGGGGGGTTCTGCCCTAACACCCCACCCCCCCATGTTTCTGTTCTTAATACTTTACCCCAGGCCCAAAACCACTATTCCCCCCCCCCATTTTTTTGTTTTTTTCCCCGAATTCAATATGTTGGAATTTGTTATTTTAGGTTTGTTATAATGGTATTAGATATTTTGGTATTTGTGATAATCACTGCATACCGTCCTGTAGCACCACACCCTTTTGTGTCCCTTCTCCCTAGCTTGGTCGCTACTGTAACACTTCATGCACTTGCACTAGGTGAAATGCTGTCAGGCCGGGTATGCTAGTTTTTCTGTCAATCACTCAGAAACCTCAAGGCCTAAGAGTTATTACTGTATTTCCTTGTTGCCTTGAAGCGCTTTGAAGCACTTCACCTGTGTATAAGTGCTGTAAAAATGAACAATAAAATAAGTCAAAATAAATTAGTGTCATGATGTTCCCTTAAATAGGTTACCTTGCACTCCAGTACTAGAGGTAGTGTGCTGAGTCTGCACTCCTCACAGCCCCAAACTCCCCTTTTTCTTTTGTAAGCACCAACTGTATTTCATTTTCAAAGTGACCTACTTGAGCAGAGCTGTGACTGAGCAGTAATGAACTGCACTTACTCAAAACATCTTTTGCCCTTGGTGCAGCCCGACTGATGGGGCAGAGGGCTGACTCTGAGATGACCTCGGGCAAAATGGGCTATTGGCTTGAGTAAGGCTAGCTCAAAGACATTCCAGGAGTGGATGCGTTTTGGGCAGGAGTGGGTGGTAATGGCTGACCATAGGGTTTAACATGGCCTTAGGTAGTCAATGGACTGCAAGCTCAAATGGGCACATGTGTCCCATGAAGGCAGATGGGGCAACTGGGCCCGCCTATGTTCCTCGCATTTGATGTAATCACTAAAACAATGTCCGAGAATCAGGAAGACTCTGCAACCTGCAGGGACGCTGGGATTGCCTGCATTCCAGGGTCTCCGTAAATATCTTGTATTCGTTCCACGTGGGGCATTCCGTGAATTTCTTGCCTCCAGCTCCCCTGGATGCATTGAAAAGCTATATTCCGAATCCCCAAATGGGTAGCTTAGGGGAGTGTCTACATTATTCGAGGTCCTGGCTCTGTCAAGAACAAGTGTTGCCCCAAGGAAGGAAATGGAAGCCATGTTATTAATTGACCTTGGAAGGTTGAAAGGTGGAGTTGGTCCTGCTTGCATTGGTGCCATTGACCGGAAGGGTTTGCCCTGTACACAGGCGGGGCGTCTACAGCAGGTGTGTTAATAAAGTGAGCCAAGTTAATGCATAATGCATTGCATGCACACACCTCTGCCTACACTCAGTGCTATTTTCCACTGTTATAGTCAGTGCATTTAGATTAAGGTTAAGGGTACAAATGGGCGTGCAATCCAAACTATGTTTTAAAGGTGTTTGCAGAGGACGCACTGCCTTTCGTGTACTGGAGTGTGAAGGAGACGCAGGGCACACACCAGCATGCAATTTACAGTGTCAGTCTTCTACTGTTGCACGCGCAGTACAGCAGAGCACACATGTTAATGCAGGTACCAGTTCCTGATAGGGGGATTTGAAGAGGAGGAGGGAGTGTGCGAAGGAAACCTGGTCAATCTGATCAAGGCAAGGCAGTATACAATTAGTGTGGAGCCCTCACCTGCATGACATCCGACTGTTCTCAGCACAGGCTCCAGTACAAACAGGCAGTCTGCCAGCCCCAGGGCCGCCCTCACAGCACAGTAGGGGCAGCCACGTCCAGGATGGGTGGCCTATGTGACGGGTGATCACTGGCCTGGCGCACCGCACAACAAAAGGCTGATGCCGGCCTCCATCCAGGGTGCGCAGGCCACCACGTCTGATAGACGGTCTGGACGGTGGACCAGTTCAAGTTAACAGGCTCAGGGTAGGGGGCTAAGCCAGGCTGCACAGTGCACTGCAGCATTCCCTGATAGACACCATCATGTTGATCGGTCGAGACTTGAGGGGGCACGTATGGTGCTTCATTCATGGCTTGCCAAGTGGAGTGCAAATGCGCAGGTGCCGGACCGTGCCAGCTCTGCCATGCCCATGCCACTCGTGACCCTGACCCGACCCCAACCTTTGCGGTGTGGCAGCGCCGCCTGGTCTGCTGCTGCCAGCCTCATCCTGCAGATGGTCAGGGCTGGTGCTATCACTGGCAAGGCAGTTAGTATACAATTAGTGTGGCAGTGACAAAGCAGCATTTTGCTGCTCTTACATTTCCACACATAGGCAAGCACCTAACTTTGCCTAGTTATAGCACCGGCCCTGGCAACCCTATAATATCCAGTCTTTATCCTGCTCTGCTCGAACTGCCATCCTGTGTACATATGACCCACGTGACATGGGAATGTTTCATGTATGACCTGGATCAACTCTGATGAACAGGAGTGCTGCAGAGATGGAGATAAAGGGGCATACACCGCCAGTGTGGCCTGGAGGTGGGGCTTCCTCATTGGAGTTCCCGGCTGGTGCATACCGGCCATGAGGGCGACCAAAGTGGGGAGCGCGGTTGATCTCCCTGTGCCACGCACGGCCAGATAAGTGTAATTTGCAAGCTTTGTGACCCAGAGACAGGGAGGCAGTCATACCGGGTCCAGGTGCGTGGCTGCTGGTGCCATCGGAGCGGAGGAGACACATCCCACACCCACGTGAGCACGATCGAGGCTCCACTATTACCCCAGAGACTGGGCTCACCGGAGGTGGGCCACATTCGGCGGTGGTAGAAGCCCCAGACCTCTTTGCCACCTGGGGAACAACGTGCATTGCTACAGTGAGTGCCAGCCACCAGTCAAATCAGCAGGCAGATGATTGCAGCAGACCGCTCTGCCTGCAAGCTGCGTGGTGCGGCGACGGCACAAAGGAAGAGGTTGGTTCTCATGCTACGGATTGCATCCCAATACAGCCCTGGGACCCGTGGGGGGATTTGTCGGTGCAACTGTGTGCTCGAAAGGCCCCGACTAGATGTGATGGAAGGAGGAGCCCCTGGCGTCTCCTGTAGCAAAGCCTGGATCCACTGGGTGCATCTGAATATAGGTCTGCAAGATTGAGAGATAACAGAGCTCTGACCTGGGGGAGTGATCCTGTGGAGCCCCAGCAAGCCAAGCAGAGGTGAGCGGAACCCTGGTAAACAATCAATTGCAACCTTTTGTGGTAGCATCACTATTTACCAGTCTTATTGATTACTGTAACAAGCTCTATTTGGCTCAACCGGTTGCCTCCATACATCGCCTGCAGTTGTTGCAAAACCTTGCAGCTAGAGTGGCTAATAATTCCCCTTATGGAGCCCACATTAGCTTGGTGCTTCTTGCTCTCTATTGGATCCCAGGGGCCCAGAGGATTACATTTAAATCTATGTGCTTGGTCCATCGGGCCTTTTACCATCAGGGAGCGGAGTATTTGCAAGATAAATTCTGCCCCTAAATTCCAGTATGATTACTTTGCTCTGGGAAGGCCAATCAGGTGGTAATTCCTAAAGTTTGACTCTCCCGAGTTGGCAGACTGGCCTTCTCTTACACAGCTGGAAAGCTGTGGAATGCCCTCCCATGCGACCTCAGAGGTACAGTTAACCATCTTCAATTCAGACGTGCCCTGAAAACTTTACTGGATCTCAGGACAAAGTTCAACAGTATCTCAAGGGAAATCCTGTGGAGGATGAGGGAAAAAGGGGCACCTTCAAAATTGATTGCTGCCATTCGGCAATTGTATACTGATAACAAGACAGTTGTACGCTTTGAGTTAGCTGGAGACTTAACAGTCATTTGACGTAGGGAAGGGGATAAGACAAGGCTGTGTCCTTGCACCCCAACCTTTCAACATATATATTTAAGAACTAATTAAGGCTTTGAGCCAGAATTGCATGGATTGCATGGATTGCCCCAAAATGGGCAAGGACAGCTACCCGGCTTTATTTTACGCCGATGAAACAGTGACAGAGTCAGACTGGGTCATAAAATTGTCTCTGGCACGAATGAAAAAGTGGCCCACCGTTGCAAATTGCAATTCATTCCTTTTGTGACAGACGGTTCGAATAGTACCCAAGGGGGAATTTTTTGATAAAATGTGATACATATTGTGCATTTTAAAGAATATGGGTCTCATCGCGAGTTGGGCGGAATCCCTGGCAGTATTACCGCCGAGGCTATTAGCATTACCACCAAACCCCCTGGTGCTATTAGTGCTGGATCACGGGTTTGGCGGAATGGTAAGTCCCATTCCCCATTGGGCCCATTCGGGAATTCCCCCGTGGGGCCCAATGGGGAATGTTCGGTGCTATTACCGCTGGTGGTATTACTGCCGGCGGTAATAGCGCCAAAAATCATCAAAATCAGGGCAGATTTGCTGCCAGCTCAGAGCTGGGGGTAAACCCGCCAAGCCCATGATTTGGCAGACCCTTAAATGTGGCAGTAATAGCGTTACCACCGCATTTAAGGATTACCACCAAACTCGTGATTAGGCAGTATGTATTGAGCAACACTAGTCCAAACCACTAGCTTAGCTTAGTGAAGTAGCTTATCAATCTGGCGCACATTCGACAAAAACGGCTCCACTGTGACCCAAAAAACTGGGCCACATTAGCAATTTGTGTTTTTGGTTCAGGCATTGGCCTATTGCCCTATAGGCCACACCAAGCCTGTGCAGCGATATTGTGTCCCACACCACACCGATTAAGAAAAACACTGGATACATTTCTAAACACATGTGAGACCTTGGGATGACAACTGAATACCGATAAAACAAAAATTTGGTGTTTAAGCCACAGTTCACAAAGTATAAAAATTTGGATATCTATGTACAAGAAAGTAAATTAGAACAGACACGGTATTACGATTACCTAGAAATTAGATTCCATGAGAATTGTGGATGGTCTTCTCAACTTTCTAAGGCCTGTTCCAACTTGGGAAAGTTCAGTGGGGCTACTCATTCTTTCTTTGTAAAACATGGGAGAGGGGCGATATCGCCCACTTTGGAGTTATACCGAAAGCAGGCGATACCAGCTTCAACCTTTGGTGCCGAAACTTGGGGCTATGGCATTATAGGTGCATTGGAGAAAGTGGAGAATAGACTTTAAAAACATGTACTGTTATTGCCACAGAGTTAACTGTCAGCACTTCTACATTTGGAATTGGACTTTAGCCCAATAGGAAATTTGTTATCTGTAAATATATTATTGACTTAGGCTGGGGAGCTCAGATAGCCCGGGGACCTATCAAGAGGCATTAAAACACTTATTGAGGCTGGAAGGGGGGTAAATGTATCCCATGGGCAGCACATGTTAAAAAACAATTAATAGGGCTGAATGAAGCTGCACTATGGGATACTCCGGACAAAATAGATAAACTTGCTTTGACCAGGATAAAGAGAACAGTAAAAATGATAAACAAAGTGTTGATGTTGGTCGTGGCTCGAAGTCTTAAATTGGGTCCAGCCTGTATTGAGGATGAGCCAGACTTCGGTTTTGGACATTATCTCAATTATATTCAACCACCATATGAGAAATCGCTTTACATTCGGTTTAGGATGGGAACACTTCATTTAGCATCCTTTGTCAAATCCAGGGGTGAAGGAGGATCAGGAATATGCCCATTATTTGGCCTAGGCATGAAAACCGATGTCCACTTTTTGTTCATCTGTGTCGAATTGAAATATCTGAGAATCCGTTATTTAAGACGTCTGTTGAGGATAGCCAGTCTACGATCCACTACCGAAACCATGAAATTCTGCTGATTGTTTACTGAGCACTACATTGTATTTGCAGTAGCCCGTTATGTTCATAGGGCTTGGCTGCTCAGATTGAAGCTATTGGATAAGATTAACAGGAGTTAAAATACTTTTTTTTATAGTGATTACATTTGAGGATCCTTTGGCAGGTTTTCATTTTACATTTTGGATTTTAATGAGGCTGCAAGTATACTCTCCTGTTCTTTTTGTTTTTGTCTTTCGGAGATGAGTTTACCGAAAATGTTTTACATCTGTAAAATGATTGATGGTCTTATTCAAGTTTTATGTTTTGTATGTCTGTTTTTATATGTACTTTATGGTTTTTATTCCAAATAAAGTAATAAATGAATGAATGAACGATTGATATCATAATAAATGTTTATTTTTTTAACTGCAGAGTTGATCACTGTATGCCACGTTTTAGCAAAGCACTTTTGGGTGCAGGTTCCTTTAACGCTCACCCTATTGGCCACGGCCAGCGGGGCGCATGGACCTGTGTGCTGGGATATTTAGTTCTGCTTAAATATATTGTCTACCGAAGCACAGAAAAATGCAGAGCATTGGTTAAAAATTTAATCAAGCAAACATTAACCGCTCAAACATGTTATGTTTGCTGGACACAGCAACCTATTTGTGCATGGAGTGTTCACTCACAGAACAGGTCCATGTATTGAGTGAGTAGCGTTTTCTGCGCTTCGGTTGACAATATGTTTAAGCAAACATAAATATCTCAGTGTGATGAATGGGCTTCTGCTATGCAGGACTACAAGGATGAGTGGGGGCTAAAGTGCCCACTGAGCCCTCACACTGCTACAAACCAAGTTGTAGAATAGCAGCTGTACACATCCACAAGAGAGCCTGCCCCCCTGCCTCCCATATACTGAAGACACGAGAACATTGCAGTGTTTGACACTGTCGCAGCGAGTATTTGGAGGAAGATACCCACTGAGGGAGTCTTACTGAATTTATTCAAAGTAATGGTATCCTGCAGGAGGAACTCCCTGAAGGAATATGAAAAGGAGCGAAGATGAGCCAGTGACGTCATGAGAAGGTGTGCTCAAAGTTTCTAGACATTGGCCAAAGATAATGTATGGATCCCAAGAATAACGGAGTCGAGCGCAGAGTCTTGGGTCTGCTGTTCAACTGACTGTGAGACAGTCTATGCTGCTGAACTCTATTACCCACTACAAAAGCTCCACAAGACGCAGAGTCGAGCGCAGAGTCTTGGGGTCGCTGGGGAGCACAGAGCTTTTCCATCTGGTAACGTAAGACCTATATTGTTCTCCCATCCACTGACGGTCCCCAACGATGAATGGAGACCAAATTGAAGCCGGCCCCTTGACCCGACAGAAGCTACACCTACAACAACATCAGAGGAAAATGTCTGCTGCAGCAACTGTTGAAGGAGAAGGTGAGAGTGCCAGCGCATGCGCTTCTATTCCCATCCCGAAGCTCATTACTGCCCCCCCCTCCCTCCGAGTACTCTAAGTGTACAGACTGCCCGTTAGGGAACAAGGAACCCCCTCTTAACAACAGAGGATAACGCGACAGGCAGTTCTGTCTCTTTAGGAAAGAAACATTGTACTTTAACAGAAATTTCTCCATCTTTGAGCTCCCTAAATCGAGCATCGGAGGGTTCGGAGGGGTTTCACTCTATAGAAGTGTGGAATCATAAAGCAAAAGCTAAAGCAACAGAAACAAATGCATCACCCGACATGCCAGCGGTCCCCATAGCCGCTGAAATGAAGGAGGGAGAGGCAACCGGTTGGGACGAACTGTCCAACAGGCCTGCGGGCACTATTCACGTGGCCCCATTGAGAACGCTTGCAAGCAGGGTCCTGCCCGTGATCAACAGCTCGGCAAGTTCGTTACCAGCCCCACAATCGAACATCATGCAGGTGAAAGCTACAATCCATCCAAACCCGATCACTAAGACTAACTTGAATAACACCTTGAACAGTCGAGGGCGGGAGGACAAAGGGGAGGAGGCTCGTTCAAACACTAATCCATCAAGCTTGGATGATTTACAATTAGACAGATAGGAAGTCAATAAAGTCAACCCCAACACAAAAGACAATCCACAAACAACGCCCAGCATCATTTTACCAAAACTACCCTCAGAGAAAATGTGTACTCCTTTGGGCGCCACACCTAGCGACATTCAAGCAAAAACCAGAAGAGAAATACTTTCTAAGCTTACCGGATCTTCCATTCACTCAGAATCGACAGATCCTACCAAGGTGCTTACAAATTGTAACAAACAAAAGAAAAAAACTTCCCAACAGATTCAATGGCTCTAAACGATCAAAACACACACCAGAACTGGGTCCCATGCGGAGCAAAAGGTGACCGGGTGGATCCTCCTACTGAGATTAAAACAAAGTCTACCCTGGCACCCAACAAACCTCAAAAAAGAACATTCAGGAAAATTAAATCAAAAGGTCCCATCATTTCAAAAAGCCTGATAAATTATTTCCTGAGACACAAATTGAGCCCAGATGAAATAGCTCTGATTTCACCCCATGAACCCTCAGATGCTGAAATATTAGAAGGAGCTCATGAGGACTCGAGCTCAGTCCCTTTCCACCTACCAGAGTTGTTAGATCAAGTCCTAACACTAAACCCAATAGACTGTTCGAGAAAGGAGTCTCCTAAGGACCCTGGGGGCCCTCCCAATCTATCACTAAGGGTCAGAGCGCCTCTACTGGGGTTGGAGAGCCAAGGACACTGGAAGACGAAATAACCCCAAACCTAACGAATCAGGCAGACGCACCTGCAAAAGACCAAGTAGCACTCATACCCACAAAGGAGACAATAAAGAACTTACCTCGTACTCCTATCGGAGACCGCCTGAAAGACGAGGGAGGTTCTGGAATGGAGAAGGCACCCGAGACCGAAAAAATGGTCTCTCAGCCTGTGACGGCCTTTGTTGCTGCTCCGTCACAGGATGTCCAGAGCTCAGTGTTTATGACCTAAGTAGAGCCGAGGAGGAAACATGACCATTTTCTACTGGAGAAATCGAGTTTACCAAATAACTCGCTAAGATTTGGCAAAGGTCTAAGCTATCTGGAAACCCCTAGAGGTTATAACAGAGAGATGACACCATCAAAGAACTAGGAAGAACTCGGAGGCCTATTTCACCCAGAACTCCTCTTCCTCCTCATCTAAAAATAGGAGATCCGGTGACACTTCAGAGTCCAAAACAAAATACAGTTCTAAAAAAAACAGATCTATTAAGCATCATGTTGACAGTAACCATTGCACTTGCTCTCTTTTCAAAACTTTACGAAGGGATAAATGAGGAAATGAAGGATAATACAACCTTAATTGCCATGATGCACACCAAACTTATGTTTCTAGAGGGCTACATTACAGCCACGGACAAAGAACACCAAACCCAAAGGGACTCACAACAGCACCAAATAGTGGCTGTCAGACAATGGAACCGGCCCCTATTCTAAATGATTCGCCCATGCAAAAGGTTCAAGCCGAAAGGGATCCAATCGCTTCTACCGCAGACAATATTGAGTGCGACCTACCCGGAGGAAAACCACCTCTGAAGTTTACTAACGTTCGGTCAAGAGGCCAAGCAGATGAGGGAAAAATTGCACAGACCAAAAAAAAATTCTCCACCAAAAGGTCTGGACTCCTCGACCATTCATGATAGCTCACACCCCTCAGGAAGATCTCTCATAGACCACACGTTTAAAAAACCTGACAACCAAAAATCTGCGACTTCGAACAAAGAGAACCACGAACCTCGAACCTCAGGTACTTCTTGTGCTTGGGATGGATCGGCACATGAAAATAAGCGTCCTTGAGGTCTAGAGACACCAACCAGTCCTGATGTTGAAGGGCCTGGAGGACTTGAGAGAGAGTAACCATCTTCAACTTGCCCTTCCTGAGGAGTTTGTTCAAACCGCGCAAGTCCATGATGGGTCTCAATCCCCAGTCTTTCTTCGAAATCAAAAAATAAGGGGAATACCATCCCATGTTCCTCTCCCCTACAGGCACCAGTTCTATGGCGCCTTTCTCCAGCAGGGCTTGAATTTCATGCGCAAGGAACGGATCCAGACTCTTCAAAGAGAGATTCCCTGGTGGATTGTCGTGAGGCCTCTGCCGGAAAGGAAGACAGTAGCCGTGGGCTATGATCTCCAGAACCTACACATCTGAAGTAATGGCACGCCATTCTACAAGATGCTGCGCCAGCCTTCCCCCAACCAGCGAAGCATGGGCCTCATGACTGAGCAGAAGTGGCTGCGGCGTTGCCAGAGGGCAAAGCGGCAACTGCTCGCGCGGCCTTGGCACCACGAGTACCTTGTTTTCCACCTCTGGCACTCCTACGGTTGCCGCTTTGACTTGCATCTCTTCTCGCTTTACTAAAGGATGAGTAATAACGAAAGGAACCTCCCCTCCATTGCTGTCCCCTAGGACGAAAAGGCGGAGGTTGGCGGACTGCAGCGCCCAATGTCTTCGCTGCAGCTTTGGAGGTCTGCAACCTCTCAAGGCTCTCGTTAGCCTTGCTGCCAAAAAGATGTTCACCATCAAAGGGCATGTTGAGGAGCCTGGCTTGCACATCAGGAGCAAACCCTGACTTCCTCAACCATGCAAACCTGCGTATTACGGTGCTCGCCACCGTGATCGGCTGACACAGTCTGCCATGTCCAAACCCGCCTGAACGGACTCACACATGGCATCCTTGCCATCCTGAATAATAGCAATAAAACCATCCTGTTTGTCCCCTTCGGGAATATGTTCAGCCCCTAAGGAAATACAGTTCCACAGAGTGTGCGTGAAACGTGACAAGGCACATATGGAGTTGGCCGCCTGAAGAGCCATACCCCTTGAAGAAAACACTTTCTTCGCCCAGCTATCAAAATGCTTGTCGTCCCTATCAGAAGGGATGGTAGGATACAACGCCTGCTTTGCTGGGGCCGTAGCCGCCTGCACCACCAAACTCTCTGGAGTGGGGTGCGTGGTCAAGTAGCAGGGGTCACTACTGGCTGGGCGGTATTTTTGCGGCAAAGACTTGCCCACTGCCGGGAGACTCTCTGGAGCAGTCCAAGCCGCTGCCACCCTTCTTTGCAGAGCCATATGGAATGGCAGTACCGAGTCAGTGGGTGGACCTTGGTCGAGGATATCCGTCGGGTCATCCTGCACAAAAACAACAGGGGGCGCCGACTACCCCAAGTAGTCCATGACCCTCGACATAAGGCACCGGTACGATGACTCGGCATGGGTGCCAGGCTCAGGACTACAGAACTCCACCTCCGGAGAGGTTTCCAGACCACTGGCGTCATGCAGTGACTGACGCAGGTCCTCAATCTGGCTATGACCAGAAAGAATCTCATCTGGTACCGTGTCCGGAACCAACCCATCTTCAGAACCCTCTTCCACCTCGGAAATATACTCCATAGGCTGGAAAGTGGGCATTGAATAAGGGAGAACGACATGTTTTGCCTTGGCCAGATCCTTTCTAGGGTTTTCCTCCTGCCAAGGGGTACCTCTGACACCACAGCCTCGAAAGGCGTCGAGGGCGTCGAGTGAAACGGCGTCAACGTCGAGTGAATCAGCGTCAACGTCGAGTGCGGCGCCGACAGCATCGACGTCTTCGACACAGGCCTCGAGCACGGAGCCCCAAGCGTGTCCTTCGACAGCCTGGGCGCCGATGGCGTTGACAACTTCCTCGGAGGCGGAGCCTCGAGAGAGTCCGTCAACGACCTTGGCGTCACCGGCGTCGATGTCTTCTTCGAAGACTGCACAGGTGCCCACGGGCTAGAGTGCATTGAGGACCGGGACCTGGCACGGGCATGACTAGAATGATTCCCCTTGTCCGAGCGGGACCTCTCCCGCTAATGGTGCCGACCACCTGAGTCCGAAGGCGTATGAGCAGTGTCTCTAGTACGTCGCCTTCTGGGGCTTGGACACCTTACCGACTGACAGCTTCTTCTTACGTTCCCGCAAGGCCTTGGACATAAGCAACTGGCAGTCGACACAGTCATCCGTGTCGTGGGGCTCCCCGAGGCACCAGAGGCAGGCGTTGTGTGAGTCCGTCACCGACATCTTGGACCCGCAGTCCCTACACTTCTTGAAGCCTGGACGTGGGGTGGAAGAAGAGGAAGACATCCCGATAGTTTACTTCACAAAATTAACAGGTTTGAAGAACCGAAAGAACAGAAACTCCAAAGAGTCGAGGCGCGCAGAGATCTCCGAAGCGAACACGTTCGTGGAAAAAACAGAACTGAGGCTACGGGCGTTGTGCGTCCTACTTATAACATCCGGTGACGTCGGCCGTCGGAGGAGGTCCTCGAGGACGGCGTATCGACGTCATCGACGCAGAAAGATTTTCCAAAGCAGCACAGCTGTGGTGATTACTGTCATAGATATGGAATACGTCGGAGGACCCAATCCCCTTGAAAGAATCCTTCTCATGGAAATTGGGCAAAGTGAAAATTGAAAAAGTTAACATCTTCAAATACCTAGGGGTCAACATTAGTAACAGCATGGTCGAGACCCCACAGCAAGAAGCCCTAATGGGCAAAGCAAGATCCCTGGGAATCCAGGCAAGAATGCTGGATAGGAAGTACGGTTGTTTCTCCTTGATGACAGCTATAAAGTTTTACAAAGGTAAAATCTTCCCTATTCTCACTTATGGCACAGAAGCCCTACCAGACACACCAAAGAGATTCTGGCCAAGGCTTGAAGCAACTGTGTGGAAAAAAATCTTGAACCTACCTAACACGACACCAATCTCCATCATAGAAGCTAGCTAAGTAGTAATTAGGATGCAGGCAAAGCAGCCATTGCACAGAAACTGCACATTGATATCATGAATTTAGTAAACCAGAACCATGAAGCGGGAATGAAAACTGTGTTGCAGCATGAAAAAGCGGGCTTGTGGAGCTGTGTGGCGAGGCTGCCTGGCCTGAAGTCAAGATTCTAGAAGGCAAGGTCAGCTATCTACAATGGAGAAGAACAAGTGTGCAAAGGATAAATCTTCTCAGAGCAATTTGCAATCAAAGACATATGAGATGCCAAGTTTTAATTCATTTAGAGCATTTAACAGCTGCAAAATGGACCAGATTATGGTCTCCTGTCATGTGAGCCAAAGATGGAATACAGTTGAACTTGAAGTTCAAGACACGATAAGTGAGTGCCCTCACTCCCGTGCATTCTCGAAGACAAGAATACATTGCAAGGCCAAGTACATGACCTGGTATTTGTACAAGCCAAAGCGGGTACGGAACGCAGTCTTCCACTCGTCCACTTCCTTCATGCGTAGCAGGTGCTATTCGCCACGTAAGTCTACCTTGGTGAAAATCTTCGCTTGTCTGACCTGGTCTATGAGTACTGGTATCAGAGGTAACGGGTACTTATTTTTTATGGTGCCTTGATTTAGGGCCTGGTAATCAATACACATTCTTAAATCCCCCTCTTTCTTCATTATGAAAAAGAGTGGGGAGGGGGCTCGTGACTTAGATGGTCTAATGAAGCCATTGGCCAGGTATTGATCCAAGTAGGTCCGTAGAGGAGTGTTTTCTTCCTCGGTTAATGCATAAATACGGCTGCACGGTACTTGTGCCCCTGGTTGCCGGTCGATCTGGCAGTCGTAAACTCGATGTGGTGGTAGTGTATTAGCTTGCTCCTTCGCGAACACATCCTGAAACTCCTGGTATTCCTCTGGTAAAGTGCCCACCAAGCCTAAACCTGCTATCTTTTCCTGTGAAGCTAACAATGGGCTTCCTTTGATCCCTTTGTTGTCGTAACAAGAGGTGCATTCCGTGGAAAAGAGTAAGGTTCGAGCTTGCCAATCTATCTTTGGGTTGTGCGTCTCTAGCCACGGTATCCCAAGAATCAGGTGGAATTGGGGTGCAGCGATAAGGTTGAATCTCATACTTTCTCTGTGGCCATCTTGGCAGATTAAGGTGATGGTGGAAGAACACTGTGTTACTGGTCCAAAAGGAGTTGTGTGCCCTCCACAGCTGTCACGCTTTCTGCGGAGTCCTTACGGTGGTGGAATGCCAATCTCAAGGTCTTTGCTGTGTTTATGTCCAGGTAGTTCCCAATAGCCCCACTGTCTATGAAAGCCTTGAGGGCATGCATTCGGGTGGGCTGTGAAGAGTCTACCAAAACCACTGGAATACTGAAATGTGAGATCTGAGTGCTCCATTCCTGGCTCGACAGAACGACCTCTACATCTGCCGGGTGTTGGAGTTTTCCGCTACCGCACCTGTGTCTTCCCCTGTGTGTTATCTAGTACCCCCATTGTCTTCCGTGGAGGTTTAATCATGCAGTTCCGGAGGCAGTGACCAGATTGGCCGCAATATAAGCAAAGTTCTTTCTAACGCCTCTGTTCTCTCTGCGCCTTGGTGAGTGGTCCCCTGAGAACACCCAATTGCATGGGCTCCGAGTGTGTTTCTGAGGCCTGTCGATGGGACGCTTCCTTTGGTCGGACATATACTGGTCTATGCTCTGATCTGGTACGGTCGGCCTTGCGATCCTGTAACCGGTGGTCTAGTTGCATAGTTAGGTCGAGGTATTCACTGCAACCTTCAGGAGGATTAACTACTCGCGCCAAGGCATCTTTTAATTCTCCTCTCAGTCCTTGATAAAATAACGTTATTTGTTTCTCCTCTGGCCAACCTGATTCGGCTATTAAGCGATAGAATGTGGCGACATATGAGATAAGATCCTGACCACCCTGTCGCAGAGAGAATAGCTCATCATCAAGGGCCTGACCTTTAGTCCGATGGGCAAATAGTTTTTCCAGTTCACGCTGAAAACCTGGGTAATTTCTCAGTAAAGGGTCATTCCTAATCACTAACGGGACAGACCAGTCTGCCGTGTGCCCTCCTAAATAGGAGAGGACAAAAGCTACTTTAGCTTGGTCGTTCAGAAAAGTGTCTGGTTTGCATATGAAATGTAGCCGGCATTGATTCATGAATGCTCCAAATTTCTTAGGATCCCCAGAGAAGCGTTCCGGGGGTGCTAAAGGGATGTTGCCTGAAAGCAATACCTGAATGGGTCTGGCTACAGGTGCCACAGTAGGCTGTCCCTGTGGAACCCCACCTGGTAGGGGTGCTAGACCAGCTTGGGTCTGTAGGAGCTGTCTTGCCAAATCGACTGTTTTGTCCACGTTGAATACCAGTTCGTGCCTTAAGACATTTGTCTCTGAGCGGGCTGCATGCACCTCGGCCCGTAGTTCACCTAACAATAGGGAAAGCTGGTCTACCTCAGAGGTTTCCATCGCTCGGGCAGAGGTATTGAGGATGGCTTTGTGTTCTGTCACACTCACCTGTGTCTCTGCAGAGTGATGGACGAGCCTCCCTTGATCCAGAGTCTTCACTTCCCCTGTTTCACCCGGAGGAATACCTGTCAAATGCAAGGTGTATACACAGACCTGAATTTACCCGATTCCCCTGGGCCCTTCCCTTCTCTTTACTGTGTGCTGTGATGTCCCCCTATGGGCTTACCTTGATCTTTAGTAGGGTGTGCACTCCATCCTGCATTCGCAGGGGCGCGATTCGCTCATGTGATTGGTGCCAATGTCTGTAGGCTGAGTTCAGATGCCAAGCGCTGTTTTATGCCTTCACAGCGAGGCCGAGAGTTCAAGGCGCCCGTTTCTTCACTGGCTAGAAAGTCCTTCCCACAAGTGAGCGTTGCACGGAGAATGTTGAGTGTCACAAATTGTCTGCATTGTCTTTGTTTGCCGATATTTTTGGTGGGTGAGTAGTGCTGCCTGTAGAAGCTAGCTGCTGGTAGGTTTGCGCAATGCCTTCAATTTGAACGCGCCTGGTAATGTCTCTCCCTTTCCCTTGCAGGAGAAATTATGTGGTATTAGCACCTCGAGTCCGGGTTCAGAGCTACTGGAGACTTGGTGGCTAGGTAAGTTTGCACAGAGGATTTTGGTGTATGCACCGTGGAAAGAGAGAGCGCAGTGAAATAAGTGTCCGCGTTATTGGGGTGAGCACTATGAATAATGTCTCTTCTTTCTTTTACAGGGGTTTGTGCACTCGTACAACTAACCTGGATTCCAGCGTCGCGGGAAGATTCTGCGAGTATGCGCAGTGTTACTGATGTGCGCGTGTTAACGCAGTTCTTCTTTGTTCTTACAGGTGCCAGTGTAGAAGTCCCCTCTTGACTGGAGATAGCTGCGGCGTAGAGTAAGAACCAGGTAAGCTGAAGCAGAATGATCCGGAGCAGGTAAGCAGAAGTAGGATGATCCAGGGCAGGTAAGCAGAAGCAGGATGATTCGGAGCAGGTAAGCAGAAGCAGGATGATCCGGAGCAGGTAAGCAGAAACAGGATGATCTGGAGCAGGTAAGCAGATGCTGGCTGACCCAGAGCACGGCAAGTGTGTTGCTGATACAGCTCACAGTAAGCAACACAAAGCACTGGAAGAATCTTGGGTGTGGCTTATATAGCCAGCCACACCCAAACACTAGAGAGCTCATGAATGATCATGCACTTCCTGTTTGGCAACAGGAAGTGGTAACCCGGAAGTTACTACAAACACTAGGAAGGAACCAAAGGAGGGATTTGTTATGGGTTCTTTGTGTGCCTATGCCAGGCCTGCCAAGCCTCCACCCAGCTTGCCCCAACTACCTGCCTGATACCCATGACAGTGAGGTAGTCTCATGTCCTATCTCACTGCACCTGGGTCTGGGCTTATATGCTGATAAATGAACCAAACGTTCCAGACATGGCACAAGCATACCAACCAATTATATTAGTCCGTATAATGAAATACCTTATAGTTTGAAGACCAATGAGAAGCTGTGTATCTAATGTTTGTGAAATTACATGTTTTAAGAGGTAGGTATAAGTTGTCCACCTGAAAACAGGCAGCCAATAACAATCCTAGCTCTTATAGAATTGCATGCCTAGATGCCTCCCTTAACCAATCCTTACCCCTGATAGTTTTTTTATTATTTGTCATGTTTTGTGACATCACTCTGATGCAGTTTTTGGTATAAAATCTATATTTTGTGCGATGATCATTGAGGGTCTGAACGTACGTCAATTGACAATTGATATTAACAATAGACAATTGTTAATAAAACAGTACTTTGCCATCTTCCTGAGTTGGTTTGGTTATTTGGACTGCGAATTATTCTGGTGTAAACCCATCCATTCTAAATGCATGTTCTGCAAGGGCCATAAGCTCACGTGCTAGCGGTGCAGATGGTTTCAAGATCCAAACGAGTTTTGCTCCAGAGCTTCGTACGATCGGGAATCCTCCACTATTAGCTGGAAAATCGCAGAGCTTGCTGTGAAGAGCTGCTGATAGAAATAAACTTGCAAGAAGAATCGAGACAGTTGGCAGGTACCTCTTTGAAGAAATCCCTGCTCGGTTTCCACATGAACTCTGCGGACGGAAGGCGAAGTGGTCGGATTGAAGGAGGAGTTGATACCGAAGGCCTTGAGTTGATTAACAAATGTAAGTAGATTGAGGGAAATGGTGAAATAAAGGGGTGGGATTGTAATATTTCAAGCAAAAGGAAGTATCGAATAAATAAAAGTAATGCCTAAAAGTAATCACACTCCAAGGGAAGTGCAAGAAGACATCTCACACTCCAACGGGAGTATTTTAGAGAGAAATCACATGATCAGGACTGTGACCGCTGACGTCTTAAATGTGACGTCTTAAATCCTGTGTAGGGTAAAATAAGTGAAGGCGGGAGATGTATACCTCTTTTTATAAAGGATAATAAGTTAAGAGACAGTGATCACAGGGGTTATTTGTGTGCATTATGTTTGTTTTGATTATTGTTTGTTGGGTAAAATTTGAGAAATAACGAGTAAAGATTAGAAGTGATGTTGTTCAAAATAAAGCTGTAGTAAAAGATTGGTGGAGGCGGACAGGTTGTTAAAACAGGAAAGGGTTGAGCAGTGATTGATGGTGCCAGCTCAGAGTTGTTGATATTGAAATTAAAAGTAGTGGCAAATTAGCCATTGATATGGAGACTTTATTTAACGTTCAGGTAAGTATCGGCAGTCAATTGAGATGTGTCATTATGAAGGACACTCTCCTTACGCACCTTTGTAAGACACTGCCAAAACATGCACCCAAGCTCAAACAGTACAGCGCAGAATTGTTAATACAAAATGTTCATGCCATGGCCACAAGGGGGATCATTGTCAAAAGCGGTATTACAATATGTGACCACATATGTGCACGCTGTATACACAGGGAAGAAGTTAGAAAAAAGGCTGGCAATTCGAGAGCTTTAGAAGATTTATCAAGAGGAGAAAGAGGACCTGCCACCGGAGAAGTGGGTGTTGAATCAGCATAAGGGGGAGGGCGTTGAGCCCTCAGCCCCCTTTTACTCCATCAGAAATTAAGAGTGCAAATAAGGAAGAAATAGGGGCTTATCCTTTAAAGAAATTAAAGGCAGCAGCAGGGTATAGTAATGCAACATATGAACACCCTGCGTATAGTAGTGATGAAAGTCCAGAAGAGAGCAAAAGAAGGGACGATGCGTGTAGGTCGATACGGGACAGGGAGGAAAAAGGTGAAAGGGTGAATATTTCGACACTCATAGTTAGAGAGATTAAGAGATGGAAGGGAGAAAAAGACAGAGCGGATGAGGTAACGCTCATACAAAATGAGTGGATGGGAGGACAGATATTACTCAGGTTAGATGGGAAAAGCATTGAGGAGGTTAGGCAAAGAGAAGACAAGGATGAACAAAAGAGGAAGGATGAAGAGCGAGAAAAAAGATTACGAGAGTATGAGCAAAGAAAACAAAGTAGGGAACGAAGGGAACAAATATACAGAGAGGAACAAGACAAGAGGAAAGCTGGGCAGAGGAGCAATGAAAGTTTGATAACAGGGAAAGACAGCTTGAGGAAAGGGAGAGGAGAAGGAGACAGGAAGAAGAGGCACAAAAAATGAAAGAAAAAAGATAACAGTGGAGAAAGGAAGAGGAAAAAAGGAGAGAGAGGACAAGAAAGGATACACAAAGACAAGGAGAAGAAAGAGTAAGAAGAGATGCAAAAGAACATAGGGAAAAAGAAGAAAGAGTAAACCAGAATAGGCGGTTGCAAGACCTTGATGTAAGCATCATTCTTAAGGAACAAATGAGGCCAAGTGAACCAATAAGATGGGATACAATAAAAGATATTCTCCCGATAGGGGGAATAATGCCAGAAATGCCTAGGGTAGCACGAGAGGAAGAAATAGAGGATGCGGAAAGTATTGGGTAACCGATCAAAAAGGTATACCAACAACTGAGACAGGATAATGGGTATAGGACACAAGGAAGCGATGAACATTCCCCAATAGCGAAATCACGGGTTGAAGAGGAAAATATGCTCACTAGTCAACACCGAACATTGTCCTTAAGTAGATTAGATTTAGACTGAGAAGGAGAGGATAGTCACACCAACTGGGGTTTAGCAATGTCAGATGAAGAAAGGGAATCGGGCCATGGGGCAGAGGGAGAAGGTGCGTATGTACCCTTGGGAAACCTTCCCATGGATAAGGAGGTGAGATGGTCGAATCTGGAACATCCTAAAGAAAGAACACCAGATTCCATATCATATCCCGAGTTTCCACAAAGACGATCATATAATGAGAAAGGGAGTCTCCACTGTATGTAAGTAGGCTAAGTTCACTACCAGCTAGAAGACGGATAGGGACCATTACCCTTGTGTTAGTTATACTAATAGTGGGATCCGACTACAGGATGCGGTTCTTGCAGTTATCCTTGTTGTAAAAGGGGGGGAAAGAACGCAATACATTCCCTGGCCACAGATGGATAAGGAGAATCTAAAGAGTAAGCTCACCAGTTTAACTTCGGGGGCTGGGAAATGGATATATAAACTAGAGAAAATCACAGGAGGAAATACGCTGGCCATAGGAGACATAAAGGGTCTATTGACAGCTATTCTTGGAGAAAGGGCAGACAACATTTGGAGACAAGCAGGATATGCTGGCATGGCAACACAAAGCACAGCACACGATGGAGCACCAATTAATAATTGTAGGGCTGACATTTGGAGAGCTATGAGGGTGCAATATCCTGACACGTCAGATATGGGTGCAATTATGACAGGTAAGATGAAGGAAGATGAAGACCCCCAAAACCACTAGCTGCATAGTGAAGTACCTCATCAAACTGGCGCACATTCGGCAAAGAACGGGCCCACTTTGACACAAAAAACTGGCCACATTAGAAATTTGTGTTTTTGGTTTAGGCATTGTCCTATAGGCCACACCGAGCCTGTGCAGTGATATTGTCTACCTCACCACAAGGATTAAGAACAACACTGGATACATTTCTAAACACATGTGAGACCTTGGAATCACAAATGAACACCAATAAAACATATATTTGGTTTTTAAGCCACAGTTCAAAGTATAAAATTGGATATCTATGTACAAGAAAGTAAATTAGAACAGGAACAGTATTCCGAATACTTAGGAATTAGATTCCATGAGAATTGTGGATGGTCTTCTCAACTTGGGACTTGGTGGGGCTACTCATTCCTTCTTTGTAAACCATGGGAGAGGGGCAATATCGCCCGCTTTAGAGTTACACCTAAAACAGGCGATACCAGCTTCAACCTTTGGTGCCGAAACTTGGGGGTACGGCATTATAGGTGCATTGGAGAAAGTGGAGAATAGACTTTAAAAAAATGTACTGTTATTGCCACAGAGTTCACTGTCAGCACTTCTACATATGGAATTGGACATTAGCCCAATAGGAAATTTGTTATCTCTAAAACCAGTATATTATTGGGGAGCTCAGATAGCCTGGGGACCTATCGAGAGGCATTAAAACACTTATTGAGCCTGGAAGGGGGGGGTGTATCCCATGGGCAGCACATGTTAAAAAGCAATTAATAGCGCTGAATGAAGCTGCACTATGGGATACTCCGGAAAAAATAGATCAGCTTGCTTTGACCAGGATAAAGAGAACAGTAAAAATGATAAACAAAGAGTTAATGTTGGTCGAGGCTAGAAGTCTTAAGTTCAATCAAGGCGAATTTCAGAACGCTCAAGGTGGGAATCAGAACACTCTTGGAGGGTATAATGGAGGGGTTGCAACCCCCAATATGTTGGAATTGTGGGATGGTAGGGCACATTGCACGTGTATGTAGGAATCAAGGGAACACACACCAGAATGGGCAATTTATGAGTGGGGGACAGTTTAACTTCTGCCGTATAGTACACAGACACAAGAAGGCTTTTCCCAGGATCACACATCTTATCAAGTGCAAGTACCACGAATACAACAGGCAAAACAGCAGGGGGTGATCACAACAAGCACCTTTGCAAACACAACCAAACTCAAACACTGGACAGATACTGACACCTAGGATAGGAGGTGTCACTGTGGTAGGAGGGAATCCCTTTAGGGTATGGGAATGAATTTATATCCTTAATAGGAGAGCTCACAGGGTGACTTCATGTGTTCAGTACTATATGTGACACCAGGCCCCAAGGAGCAACCAAGGGTTGATGCGACGATCGGAGGAAACTCATTTTCTTTTCTTTTAGATACTGGAGCGACTAGCACTTGTATCAGGGAGAGAAAATATCCAATTTCAGGGATTGACATGAATGCTCAAGGGTTCTCTGGAGATACAAATTTAGTTCCGTTTACTGATACATTACCTGTCTCCATAGGGAAATGCAACATGTCTGTCCCCTGGTTATATTCATGACAGACATCAGTTAATATTTTGGGATGAGATTTTATGAAAAAACTTAACACGACCATTTCATTCACTGATCAGGGAATAGTGTGCTTCACCCCAGGGACACATTATTTTAACATAGGAGTACATACTGGCATTCACAGGACAAGTGGCTCTATGAAGAGTCCCAGTGCATCTTGAGATTTTTATGCATGGAGTAAGCGTTCTGTTAATATGGCTACCTGGACTAGTAGGAAAAATTGTGAGAATACCTGATGAGTTTTTATTTAGGCCACAAATCTCTATGGATGAGGAAGAAGAACAGAGTATCCCTATAGAATTGGAAGCAACTATAGTGCGAGGAGAAATAGCAAAGCTTGAGGGAATGGATGACAAAGGAAGATAATGGAGAACAGTGATAGCTCTAGAGGATGGGTACAGATTGAAGGTATGTTCAGAGATGAACGTATCAATAACGAGGTAGTGTTCTTTACGAGCATTACATACCGGATGAGGATTGAAAAAGAGAAAACCTCCCAGTGAATGCGTTAATGCAACAAAAAAAACAGCATTCTTTCAGGAAGACCTATAAAAGGTGCCAAGTGTCCTATGGACTACAGGCCCATATGATGTAGGTTTATTGACGGGAATAGGCGAGGTTAAAATAAAACTTAAACCAGGAGCGATTTTACCTCAAGTGAAACAGTACCCAGTGTCCCTAGAAACTGATGAGGCCATATTTCAGACCATTTCAGCACTAATGAATCAGGGAATACTAGTGCCATCAGAATCATTGTGCAATACTGCAGTGAATCCGATTAAAAAATCTAAAGGAGGGTTGTGACGATTCATACAAGATTTAAGGCCTCTTAACCCAATTGTAGAAGCTGAGTTTGCTTTAGTTCCTAATCCTGCAACAACTTTGCGCAGTATTCCAGTTGAAGCAAAGTATTTTACGGTGATCGATTTGAAGAACGCGTTCTTCTCGAGCCCTTTGCATAAGGAGTCACAAGACTTGACTTCATTTACATTTCGCCAAAAAAGACTAAAACATACTCGACCGCCTCAAGGGTACTGTTAGTCCCCATCGATCTTTAACCGGGTCCTACAGATTGATCTTGGTAATATTGAACTTAAGAGTATGGCAATTCAGTATATAGATTACCTATTTGTTACTCACCGGTATGGGGAGTGTGTAAAACAGACCGGTCCTCTTGTGCTGGAGAGTTGCTTGAAGGAGCTCGGGTTGGAGCCTCCAACCGAGCCTCCTCTCTGCGAGGGAATGAACTCTTTAAACTGATATGACCACCTGCTAAACTATACAGACAAGGGGACCAATCAAACAAAAGAGCGGGGAGAACACACTGCCACAGACCCAGCTGTAAAGAAAAGACAAGAGATTAATATTCTGTCGGATTCAACCCTGGCTTTCCCCAAGACTATTACCCTTAATAGAGTACCTGAGTGAGTTCCCCTTAAGCCATAAACAAGGACCTGGAGCAACCTATAAAGCAGAAGAGACTTTAGATACTAGCTAAATGTGAAACTGCCCAATGATGGTAATCAAGGAAATATACTTTACCACTGGTGGAAGTAAGAGTAGTGTAAAGAATCCTGGGCAACAACAAAAGTATAAAACAAAAAAAAGGAAGGTTAGTAGGGTAGCTATCCCCGGACAGAACGAGGGTCGCACTGGTTTCGGGATGGTGCACCACAGCAAAGCGTTCCAAAATGCACTTTAGAAATTAAACAAAGTTATCCAAAGATGAGGTAACAGTTCGATGAAGACAGGATTCCAAAATGACTAATTGTTCTTAGCAGTGTTATTCCCCAGAAGAATGGAAGTGTTTCAAGGGTCTGTGGCCAAATAAGATGTGGTATTCAAACAGGAAGTAGCGGTAGCAAAATCCCATTCCAGGAGTCCAGGAGCAGGCAAAAGGTCTAGTACACGGGCGGTCAGCAAACACAACAAAATCACAATCCAGGAGTCCAAAGAGCAGGCAAGGGGTCTGGTACACAGGCGGTCAGCAAACAATACCAAAGTAGAATCAAGATATAGGAGTCCATGTGCAGGCAGGGTTGGTACACGGAAAAACAGGAGACTTCCGGAATTAAGGTACAGAAGGGGCACTTCAGAAAATGCAGGTTGTAACTATAAACAGAAGCGGCGTTCTGAAAACCGCTGTGGTTTAAATACAACAAGGAGGCGTGACATATTCGAAAATGAGGCTCCCGTATTAATGCCGGGAACTACAAATCCATGACAGGTTTTCTGGGAAATGTAGTTTGTTGCAGCTATTCTCCATGGGAGCTGCCAGCGTGAGAAAAAAGGTGCATGACGGTGCCGTAGCCCCTTATGAAGAGCAACCACTTTCTTGTCCCTCTTTCTGGCCTTACATAGAGCCCCCCAACTGTCCTTGTTAACGCGGGAGACTGAAGAGGCACAGGGCAGACCCCGGGGAGTGTGATGCAGCGAAGGTCGAGGTGTAACAGCACCCACACCCAAAGGCGTCGCAGACCCCCTCCGAGCATGGAAACGGCATAAGAGTGCTGGAGAATGTATGTTGCACAATGGCTCCCAGGATCTGTCTTCGGGACCGTACCCTTTCCAATCAACCAGATAAAAGCGGCGCCCCCTGCAGAGACGAAAGTCCAGAATCTCCGCCACTTCATACTCATCACCCCCGTCCACCTGAACCGGAGGGGGGCGATCGGGCAGCCGAGTAGAGGGCGGACAAGGTTTCAAAAGACAGACATGAAACACAGGATGCTGTTTCCAAGAGGTAGGTAAAGAAAGGCGTACAGCCACCGGCTTTATAATCTCTGTGATGGAAAAAGGACCCACGAATTTAGGCAACAACAAGTGTTTGCCAGGTATTCGCAAATTGCGGGTGGACAACCAAACTTTCATGCCCACCTTATAGTCAGGTGCCGGTTTTCTGTGACGATCAGCATTCTTTTTTGCCCTTGTTTGGGCTTGAAGCAGATGTGAACGAACCGTTCTATGGATCGTCACCAGTTCCCTCACACAGTCCTGAGCCGCTGGGTTGTCGATGGGAAGTGTTGGATCTAGTGGCAATGACCGTGGATGACAACCATATAGAGCAAAAAATGGTGAGACCCCTGAGGCAGTATGCTTAGAATTATTATAAGCGAATTCTGAGGCAGAGACACCGAAGGAATTGCTCAAGGGTGGCATTAGCCCTCTCGGTTTGCCTGTCAGTTTGAGAATGATAAGCAGAACTGAACCGGTCGTCAATACCCAAGGAAGCAGTCAAGGCTCTCCAGAAACGTGAGGTAAACTGAGAGCCACGGTCCGAAATCATGATAGCAGGCAACCCAAAGAATCTGAAAACGTTCCTAAGAAAAAGGGAAGCCAGGACAGGAGCAGAAGGCAGACCTGAACAAGGAATGACCAATGCCATCTTGGTGAAGTAGTCAATGACCACCCATATGGTATCAAAGACTTTCACAGGGGGTAAGTCCACAACAAAGTCCATAAAAACCATGTACCATGGTTTGTGGGGCACAGGAAGAGGCCGTAACAGATCCACAGGTTTAGAACGAGAGACTTTGCATTGAGAACATACTGAACAGGATGCCAAATAGTCAATCACATCCCTTGACATAGTAGGCCACCAAGACCATCGGCGTAAGGCCTCCAGCGTCTTTTGTTGGCCCGGATGAGCCGCGAATAGAGAGTCATGTGACCAAGTCAGAGCACGTAAGCGTGCCTGTCCTGGAGGCACAAACAAGCGTCCCTGAATGTAGGGCAGGCCTTGAACCACATCAAGATTAAGAGTGTCACATTCTTCTTTATGTGTGGAGACCCAATCTGAAATCAAGGTCTGCAGAGTAGGTTGAGGGCTGCAGGCACAGACAACATTACAAGGTAACAAAAGAGGTTTGTCAGAAACAGCATTGCTAGGATGAAGGGCAATGCGTGACAAAGCATCTGCGCAAGAATTCAATCGGGCCGGCCGATATGTGATTGTGAAATAAAACTGGGAAAAAAAAGATGCCAACAAGCCTGTCGGGCAGTAAGGCATTTCATTGATTTAAATGCCAAAAGACTCTGATGATCTGAAAAGACAGTGACCTGATGACGAGCCCCCAAAAGATGATGCCGCCATTCGGAGAAAGCATCTTTTATGGCTAGGAGTTCTCGTTCCGTGATTGGATAGTTGTGCTCATAAGGTGTCAATTTCCTTGAAAAGAAAGCGACTGGATGGACATCTCCTGAATCTGGACATTTCTGGGAAAGAACTGCCCCGATAGCCGACCCAGAAGCGTCAGCCTCAAACAAAAATGGGAGTAAAGGATTAGGATGCTGTAATACTGGAGCAGAAGTAAATGCTGACTTAAGGGCATGAAAAGCTCGCTGTGCCTCCTGGTTCCATTGATAGGACTTCTTAGAACTGGTCAATGCCGTCAGCGGCGCAGAGATAGAGGAAAAGGAACGGATGAAGCGCCTATAGAAGTTTGAGAACCCCAAAAATGATTGCAAGGCTTTAATCGATGGAGGAACGGGCCAATCCAAAATAGCTTTAACCTTGGAGCAACTCATTCGTATACCCCGAATGGTCAGATCATAACCAAGAAATTCCACCTCAGTGGAATTGAAAACACACTTTTCAGCCTTGACAAATAGGTGGTTTTCTCTCAACCGTTACAGGACAATCTGCACGTGTTTCGTGTGTTCCTCTTTGGAGGACGAATATATGAGGATCTCGTCCAAATATACCACCACAAACTGATCCAAATAGTCATGGAAAATGTCATTCATAAACGCCTGGAAAGTGGCCGGGGCGTTGCACAGACCAAACGGCATAACCAGATATTCATACAATCCATGACGTGTTTTGAAGGCGGTCTTCCACTCGTCCCCTTCTCTAATTCGAACAAGGTTATATGCACCCCTAAGATCAAGCTTAGTAAAGATTACAGAGGAACCAAGTTGGTCTGAAAGTACTGAAATGAGCGGGAGGGGGTATTGGTTTTTTACCGTCACCGCGTTTAATGCCCTATAATCAATACAGGGGTGGAGGTCTCCCTCCTTCTTAGGGACGAAAAAGAGAGGAGAGGCCGCAGGGGGTCTGATGAACCCAATGGCCAAAGCCTTGTCAATGTATTCTTTCAACACCTTATCTTCTGGTACAGTAAGAGAATAGACCCTACCAGCAGGAATCTTAGCACCTGGCAATAGGTTGATGGGGCAGTCGTAGGGCCTATGAGGTGGCAACTGGTCTGCCCCTCCTTTGTCGAACACGTCTCGAAAAGACTTGTATTCAGGAGGGATTTCAGGTTCAGGAGACTTAGTGATGGCTCCAATTGCAGACATGGACGCAACCAAAGCCTGACAAGAAGACTCAGGGGACACACTAGTGTCTTGAAAACATTTCTCATTAGACTCAGTCGAAGGAAACTGAACAGTTTTCTTTGCCCAATCAATGGCTGGATTATTGTCAGGATGCCTGCCCCCGGAAAGCCAGACCAGGCCCAGCAACCCCGGAAGCAGGCATCATGCCACTTGAAGCATGCCCAAAAACCCCAGTTAGGGGCTATTTGGCTACAGTCCTGGCGCCTGTGGCGCCAGGCTCATAAGAATAAAGTCAGTCCTGGCGCCATAGGCGCCAGGCTCATTACAGAAAACTTACCTTATGCAGACCATGCTGCATACCTACTTGATGCACACCATGCTGCACGAAGCCACAAGCCAAATGAGGCTTAGAGGGACTATTTTACCTCAGGGACTCCTTTCCTCTCGGGTGGGGCTGTGGAAGAATACTTACCTGGGACTTCTTCCAAGGCTATTTAAGCCACACCCGGACAGCCACACGTGCTTCGCATTATTCTGCTTGCTGCAGCGTAACGCTCACCGTGTCTTCAGCAGCTCCAGTCTTCAGCCACGCCTGCTTCAGCCCTGGAACACCTGGAACAAGAAAAGGAGAAGGAGAAGAGGTCAGAACAAAACCCTTACCTGAATCCTTGATCCAGCACATCGTCGATCTGGAAGAGAGGACTTCATAGGTGCGTTGCCACGCACCTCGCAGCGCCGCGCTGAACTCACCATCCGGGGCTGCATTCCTTTACTCCATCGTGAACCCAGCATCTCCAGGCCATTCTTCAACACCTGGGGGAGACAAGAACAAATAGGTGAGCAAGGGCAATACAAACCACCCCCAAAGACTTACCGGATTACCACAGGGGGGTACTCACCTCATCTCGGGTCGGCACAGTCAATTCTGCATCACCGCCGCACACCGGCCCCTAAGGGGAAAACAAGGACAATACACCCTACCCCCAAAGACTTACCTGATTACCACAGGGGGGTACTCACCTCATCTCAGGTCGGCGCAGTCAATTCTGCATCACCGCCGCACCCCGGCCCCTAATGGGAAAACAAGGACAACACAAAGACTTACCTGATTTACCACAGGGGGTACTCACCTCATTTTGGGTCGGCACAGTTGATTCTGCATCATCGCTGTACCCTGGCCCCAAAGGGGAGAACCACAATAGACTTACCAGGATCTTACCAATTGCCACTTGGAACTCTTCTAGTGGTTTAAATCTGCAACCTGCAAGGAATCTGGCAGAGTGAAGATCAGACTTTTGAACTCTTACGAACAATTGGACTTTAGAGTCAATACTAGAACTCACCAATTCCCCACGCCAGTGAAGTAACTGGTCGTCTACACGCCCCTGCGCTCGATGCAGGATGTAGAGCTCATCTTTCCAAATCTTCAGGTGAGATTAAGAGGGGACTTCAGGAGTGTTCTGTGGGCAGACAAGGGGAGTGGGAAGGCGGGTTAATGCTCAGATTACGGGAGGTTAATTCCCTTTCTCCATTGCAGAAAGATATTCGTACGAGCCCAACAAACAAAGCTAAGTGGGTCTGTCCAGTCTGTCATCTCGGCTCTACGTATTACTCTGGTGGAAGCAACAGCGGGCTAGTCCAGATCGATGCCCCCGTGGGAATCAGGTGAGCGTAACAGAACGCAAAGCCTACCCACAAATACCCACCTGGGCGTCATTGAGACCTCGGAAACCGATCAGTTGGCCCAATTATTAGGGGAACTAAGGGCCGAAGTGCATTCCGCCCGCCAGGAAACCAATGCCCTCAGGAGGGAATTGATAGTATCAAAAGAACAAACTGATGATTTGGCCAGACAGCTATTACAAAGCCAGGCTGGACAAACACCTCTACCTGGACTCGGGGCCAGCCCAGCTCCGGTGCCACCGAGTAACCCGGTGCAGATAAACCTTCCTGGAGCTGTTCCCTTGGCTCCGCCTGAACGCTTTGCCGGAGACCCAAAAAGGTTTGCTATATTCATGAATCAATGTCGCTTACACTTTTTATGTAGACCTGGAGCTTTCCCAAACGATCAAGCCAAGGTAGCTTTTGTACTGTCATATCTCAGCGGCAGTGCAGCGGACTGGTCCATTCCGCTAGTAAATCAGGATGACCCGATTCTTCGAGATTTCCAAGGTTTTTGAACAAGCATGGAAAGACTGTTCGCCCGACATTCCCAAGGACAGGCTTTGGATAACGAACTTTTATCCTTACGGCAAGGTAATCAGGCTCTTTTATCTTACATTGCAACATTCAATAGATTAGTTGTGGAAACCGAATGGCCTGAAGCCAAGTGAATTACATTATTCCATCGAGGGCTTCGGAGAGAACTCAAGGATGTTTTAGCCTAAGTCGTGAACCCGCCTCTAGACTGTGCTTAATATATAGATTTTGTGGTCCAGTTAGATCACAGACTTCAAACCAGAAAGGCTGATCGAACCAGGTTTGAAAACAGGGTCTTGGTTAAAACCTACGTAAGCTCTAAGGGGGTAGATGCCTCAGAACCCATGCAAATCGGGGGGGTTAGAGGACCCTTAACCCAGAAGGAAAGAGAAAGAAGACGGCAACAGCAATTATGTCTATATTGCGGAGCTACTGGTCATTTCCTTCGGAACTGCCCTGTAAAACCACCCAAGAAAACTATAGGAGCAGCAGACGAAAACCACTTGAAACCTGACTCGGGAAACGACCACGCCCGGCAAGCGTAGAGGTCAGCTTGCCGAGCTTAAAGAAGGACACTCTGACCTCACATTTCACCATACCCATGGTCCTTATAGATCCAGAGCAGCCATCACGCATGCACGCGGTAAAGGCGTACGTAGATAGTGGAGCCATAGGAAACTATTTGGACTGCAGATTGGCTTCCAGGATGAATCTATCTCTCACCCGAAAGACCACTGCCGATGTCGTCACCACTGTTGATGGAACTGAAATTGCCTCTGGGCCCGTAACTCATTCCACTGCAGAGATGACATTGCTGGGTCAGGATGGACACCGAGAGGTTATGGTGTTTGATTTAATCAAGGCTCCACAGTTTCAACTGATACTGGGAATCCCTTGGTTGGAAAAACACAATCCCTGTATTGATTGGCGAGAGAAGAGACTAACCTTCCCAGAATGTGCTAACACCTGTTACCCAAAGAGAACTCTAAATTCAGTACTGGCCCCAATAATCCCAGCTGCCATACAATTACCTGCTGAATACCAAGACTTTCAGGATGTCTTTCAAAAGGAGCAGGCAAACACCTTACCACCGCACAGATCATATGATTGTCAAATAGATCTCATACCAGGAGCACAACCACCTTGCAGCAGAATCTATGCCCTCACGGAACCTGAAAATCTCCACTTGCGCCAGTACCTAGACCAGTATCTTCCTAATGGCTTCATCCGCCCGTCCAAGTCCCCTGCATCTTCCGCTTTGTTCTTCGTGCCAAAAAAGGAAGGCGACCTTAGAACATGCATTGACTACTGCGCGCTGAATCAGATAACTATCAAGAATCGATACCCATTGCCTTTGATCCCTGAACTACTAGACCAGGTAAAGAACGCTTGTATATACACAAAACTAGACCTTCGGGGGGCATATCATCTGGTACGCGTCAAAGAGGGTGACGAATGGAAGACTGCTTTTCGCACCAAGTACGGATTATTTGAGTACCAGGTGATGCCTTTCGGACTGTGTAACGCACCAGCAGCCTTCCAGTTCTTCATGAACAATGTCTTCCGAGAGCTCATCGATGTTTGTGTAGTCGTTTACATCAACGATATCTTAGTATACTCCCTATCAGAATCCGATTATGTAAAGCACGTCCGAGCAGTCCTAGAAAAGTTACGCCAGTATAAGTTATATGCTAAACTGGAAAAGTGCATCTTTCACACTACGGAAGTAGAGTTTCTTGGATTTATTCTGACCCCGAAAGGAATCCGGATGGATACACGTAAGGTGGATGCAATTCTTAATTGGCCTTCGCCAAGCTCAGTCAAAGGAGTTCAAAGCATGCTTGGCTTTGCCAATTTCTATCGCAGGTTTATCCCGGACTTCTCACACATTGTACATTCCATTACAACACTATTGCGAAATAATAAACGCTGTGCATGGACAGAAGAAGCCGAGAACGCCTTCCAAGAGTTATAAAAGAAATTCACGTCCGCTCCTGTATTACGACACCCGTGCCCCGAGCTTCCCTACATAGTGGAAACAGATGCATCCAGTTCAGCTATGGGAGCAGTGCTCTCCCAAAAGGATCCCGAAACTAACCAGCTGCACCCAGTGGCGTTTTGGTCAAGAACGTTTTCGGCTCCTGAATTAAATTATGCTATAACCGACAAGGAGCTGTTGGCCATCAAGTCCGCCTTCAAGGCTTGGCGGCACTATCTGCTGGGCGCCAGACATACCATAACGGTCATCACTGATCACCGCAACTAAAGGTAGCCAAGGCCCAATCTTCACGCAAACTCCGTTGGGCATTGTTCTTCGCCGAGTTTGATTTTGTAATAACCTATTGACCAGGTTGTAAAAATGGAAAAGCTGACGCCCTGTCCCGAATAGGAATGGGAGAAACAGAAAGAGCTTTAGAACCTGTACCCATAATTCCCGAACAGAGGATCCTTGGTCTGACATCCATACACTCTCTGGAGGACATTCAAGAAAAGGTTCATCAACTCTTTGATTCCGATGCCTTACAGGGCTGGGCAAGGAAAGGTCCAGAGTATTCTGTCACCAACAATCTACCTTATTACCAAGGCCGGCTATTTCTGCCACTAGAGGAACTACAGAAACTTGTCATTTCTCATTACCACGACACCTTGATGGAAGGGCATCCTGGCATTGCAAAAACTGAAGCCAAAATCAAGAAACAGTTTTGGTGGCCCACCTGGCGAAAAGATGTCAAGTTGTTTGTCATGTCTTGTGGCATTTGCACTCAAAATAAAGGGGAAAAGAAAAAGCCTGCTGGATTATTACAACCATTAGACATACCACCTACTCCTTGGCATACCTTGTCATTAGACTTTATCACGGATTTACCCCCGTGCAATGGTTATAACACCATTCTAGTTATTGTAGATCTTTTTTCTAAAATGGCCCATTTCATTCCTTTAAAAGGAATACCTTCAGCTTCAATCCTGGCCAAGGGGTTCCTTGAAAATGTTGTCCGCCTACATGGCTTTCCTTCCGTGTTAATTTCGGACCGGGGAAGTCAATTTATTTCACATTTTTGGAGGAAGTGCTGCCAGCTGGCACAAATTGATGTTAGACTTTCAACCAGCCACCATCCCCAGACCGACGGTCAAACAGAGAGAACCAACCAGACTCTTGAGCAATACCTACGTTGTATGCTACATCAATCTGAGGGGGATTGGAAAGACATTCTTTGGATCGCAGAGTACGCATACAATAATTCTGTACACTCAGGAACTAAACAAAGCCCTTTTTTTTTACCATATATGGTCACCATCCTCGAACCTCAGACTTAGATTCTCCCCAGCATTTAGAGATGCCCGCGGTGGACCATCTCCACGCTGTTATCACACAAGCCTTTAAAGAGGCGACTGCACATTTACAAAAGGCTAAGGATAAATACAAGAAGGATGCTGATCAACACAGGAGTGAAGCACCGCAATACCAAGTAGGGGACCAAGTATGGTTAGCCATCAAGTACTTACCACTCAAGGGAACACAGACTTTTAACCCCAGGTATTTGGGACCTTATTCTATTAAGGCTATAATTAACCCAGTGGCCGTCAAGTTGGACCTGCCTGGTCATATGCGTGTTCATCCTGTTTTTCACGTGTCTCTTTTGAAGCCTGTGCAACCAGGAACTAGGCTAACCACCCCACCTGAACCTATCCTCATAGACGGGGAACCCGAATTCGAAGTCAAGAATATCTTGGACTCTAAAAGGGTGAGATCAAAACTCTTCTATCTCATTGATTGGAAAGGTTATGCTCCACAAGAAAGATCTTGGGAGCCTAGTGACCATGTGCATGGACCTCAATTAGTGAAAAGGTTCCACCAAGAGAATTTCCAGACAAACCAAGGCTGAGAGAGAGAGAACAGCTTTAGGAGGGGCCTTGAGGGGGAGTGCTGTCACAATGCCTGCCCAAGGAAAGCCAGACCAGGCCCAGCAACCCCGGAAGCAGGCATCATGCCACTTGAAGCATGCCCAAAAACCCCAGTTAGGGGCTACTTGGCTACAGTCCTGGCGCCTATGGCGCCAGGCTCATAAGAATAAAGTCAGTCCTGGCGCCATGGGCGCCAGGCTCATTACAGAAAACTTACCTGATGCAGACTATGCTGCATACCTACCTGATGCAGACCATGCTGCATGAAGCCACAAGCCAAATGAGGCTTAGAGGGACTATTTTACCTCAGGGACTCCTTTCCTCTCGATTGGGGCTGTGGAAGAATACTTACCTGGGACTTCTTCCAAGGCTATTTAAGCCACACCCGGACAGCCACACGTGCTTCGCGTTATTCTGCTTGCTGCAGCGTAACGCTCACCGTGTCTTCAGCAGCTCCAGTCTTCAGCCACGCCCGCTTCAGCCCTGGAACACCTGCAACAAGAAAAGGAGAAGGAGAAGAGGTCAGAACAAAACCCTTACCTGAATCCTTGATCCAGCACATCGTCGATCTGGAAGAGAGAAGACTTCACAGGTGCGTTGCCACGCACCTCACAGCGCCGCGCTGAACTCACCATCCGGGGCTGCATTCCTTTACTCCATCGCGAACCCAGCATCTCCAGGCCATTCTTCAACACCTGGGGGAGACAAGAACAAATAGGTGAGCAAGGGCAATACAAACCACCCCCAAAGACTTACCGGATTACCACAGGGGGGTACTCACCTCATCTCGGGTCGGCGCAGTCAATTCTGCATCACCGCCGCACCCCGGCCCCTAAGGGGAAAACAAGGACAATACAACCTACCCCCAAAGACTTACCTGATTACCACACAGGGGTACTCACCTCATCTCAGGTCAGCACAGTTAATTCTGCATCATCGCTGTACCCCGGCCCCAAAGGGGAGAACCACAATAGACTTACCAGGATCTTACCAATTGCCACTTGGAACTCTTCTAGTGGTTTAAATCTGCAACCTGCAAGGAATCTGGCAGAGTGAAGATCAGACTTTTGAACTCTTACGAACAATTGGACTTTAGAGTCAATACTGGAACTCACCAATTCCCTCACGCCAGTGAAGTAACTGGTCGTCTACGCGCCCCTGCGCTCGATGCAGGATGGAGAGCTCATCTTTCCAAATCTTCAGGTGAGATTAAGAGGGGACTTCAGGAGTGTTCTGTGGGCAGACAAGGGGAGTGGGAAGGCGGGTTAACGCTCAGATTACGGGAGGTTAATTCCCTCTCTCCATTGCAGAAAGATATTCGTACGAGCCCAACAAACAAAGCTAAGTGGGTCTGTCCAGTCTGTCATCTCGGCTCTACGTGTTACTCTGGTGGAAGCAACAGCGGGCCAGTCCAGATCGACGCCCCCGTGGGAATCAGTTGAGCGTAACAATTATGATGTTGCAACCAAGGGATGCCCAAAATGACCTGGAATTGAGGGGCTTTAATTAGGTCAAAGGAAATCGACTCAGCATGTCCATCCTCTGTTTGCATACAAACTAAGGAGGTATTTTGTGTAACTAGGCCAGAGATCAAAGATGTACCATCCACAGCGT
Source organism: Ambystoma mexicanum (assembly GCF_040938575.1). Classification (NCBI taxonomy): domain Eukaryota; kingdom Metazoa; phylum Chordata; class Amphibia; order Caudata; family Ambystomatidae; genus Ambystoma; species Ambystoma mexicanum. The sequence continues at coordinate 411,723,324 of NC_090941.1, read as the reverse complement.
GAACAGCCTCGGGTTGGGCTTTAACCACAATCGAAATATTATTACGTGTGGCGTAATAACCCATGTAATTTCCGGTGGCCCCAGAATCAATGATCGCCAAGGAGGAAAAAGTATTAGCTTTCTTGGTAAAGATCACAGGAAGGCTAACGGGAGCAGAAACAGCACAATGAGATTCCAAAGAAAGTACCCCTGGCGTAGGGACTCTGTCTATCGCTGGGTTCTGGCGTTTCCCGACTTTTTGACAGGTTTCTTAGGGCAGTCCTTCAGTTGGTGTTCAGCAGATCCGCAATACATACATAGATTATGTGATCTGCGTTATTCACGTTGTGCAGGGGTCAAAGGACCTCTTACTGCCCCGATTTGCATAGTTTCTTGAACAGAAGTAGAAGGAGAAGACTGGTCCACATGAGGAGTAACAGGGACTGGTGCCTTGCGTTCCCCCTTTCTTTCAGACCTTCTAGCATCTATTTGCAAAACCAGATCTAGCAATTCACCAAAAGTGGTAGGAACCACTGGTACTGCAGCCAAAATGTCTTTTAATTCTTCCGACAACCCTTTATAAAAAACTGCTGATTTTTTTCTCTTCAGGCCAATCTGTTTCAGCTGCCAATTGGTTGAACTTGGTAAGGTACGAAAACAAAGAAGATGTGCCTTGACGCAAATTGAGAAACTCTAGGTCAGTAGCCTGGGATTTATAGCGGGTGTCAAAAACTCTGTTCATGGCAGTGATGAGTGCATCACAGTTGTAAAGGACATAGCTATTGGACTCAAGTAACGGATTAGCCCAAGCTGCTGCTGTACCCCCAAGATGGGAAAGAACAAAGGCTGCCTTTGTAGTGGAATTAGGGAAAGCAGTGGGCCGACACAGAAAAGGTAATTTTCACTGGTTTATAAATGTCCGATATTGTTTGGGTTCCCTGGAGAAACGTTCTGGGGGGGCCAGCGGGAACTGGGTGGCCATAAGCACCGGGTTTGCCATAAAGCCGGAAGCAGAGGCCGTAGGAACAGTCAAACCCGATGCAGTAGCAGCAGAAGTATCCACCCCCAGGGTTTGGGGGTTGGAAAACTCCGTAAAGTGTCGATCCTATGATGGATAGCATTATGTGCAGCTGTCATGTCAGAACGAAGTTCGGACACCAAGCGAACCAAGGTGGTCAAAGGATCGTCTTCATCCATGGATTCTGTTTTTGTTACTCACCGGTATGGGAAGTGTGTAAAACAGACCGGTCCTCTTGTGTTGGAGAGTCGCTTGAAGGAGCTCGGGTTGGAGCCTCCACCCGAGCCTCCTCTCTGTGAGGGAATGAACTCTTTAAACTGATATGACCACCTGCTGAACTATACAGACAAGGGGACCGATCAATCAAAAGAGCGGGGAGAACACACCGCCACGGACCCAGCTGTAAAGAAAAGACAAGAGATGAATATTCTGTCGGATTCAACCCTGGCTTTCCCCAAGACTATTACCCTTAATAGAGTACCTGATTGAGTTCCCCTTAAGCCATAAACAAGGACCTGGAGCAACCTATAAAGCAGAAGAGACTTTAGATACTAGCTAAATGTGAAACTGCCCAATGATGGTAATCAAGGAAATATATTTTACCACTGGTGGAAGTAAGAGTAGTGTAAAGAATCCTGGGCAACAACGAAAGTATAAAACAAAAAAAAGGAAGGTTAGTAGGGTAGCTATCCCCGGACGGAACGAGGGTCGCACTGGTTTCGGGATGGTGCACCACAGAAAAGCGTTCCAAAATGCACTTTAGAAATGAAGCAAAGTTATCCAAAGATGAGGTAACAGTTCGATGAAGACAGGATTCCAAAATGACGAATTGTTCTTACCAGTGTTATTCCCCTTAAGAACGGAAGAGTTTCAAGAGTCCGTGGCCAAATAAGATGTGGTATTCAAACAGGAGGTAGCGGTAGCGAAATCCCAATCCAGGAGTCCAGGAGCAGGCAAAAGGTCTGGTACACGGGCGGTCAGCAAACACAACAAAATCACAATCCAGGAGTCCAAAGAGCAGGCAAGGGGTCTGGTACACAGACGGTCAGCAAACAATACCAAAGTAGAATCAAGATGTAGGAGTCCGTGTGCAGGCAGGGTCGGTACACGGAAAAACAGTTGACTTCCGGAATTAAGGTACAGAAGGGGCACTTCAGAAAATGCTGGTTGTAACTATAAACAGAAGCGGCTTTCTGAAAATCGCTGTGGTTTAAATACAACAAGGAGGCGTGACATATTCGAAAATGTGGCTCCCGTATTAATGCCGGGAACTACAATCCATGACAGGTTTTCTGGGAAATGTAGTTTGTTGCAGCTATTCTCCATGGGAGCTGCCAGCGTGAGAAAAAAGGTGCATGATGGCGCCGTAGCCCCTTATGAAGAGCAACCACTTTCTTGTCCCTCTTTCTGGCCTTACATAGAGCTCCCCAACTGTCCTTGTTAACACGGGAGACTGAAGAGGCACGGGGCAGACCCCGGGGAGTGTGATGCGGCAAAGGTCGAGGTGTAACACTATTGCTTTGCAGTAAAACCGACAAGTGCAAGCAAGATTCTGTTCAGTAATGACTATTCTGGCAGACAAAGGATATAAAGTGGACAAGGAAAAGTTGCAGTAACGTGTTCATTTCACATGAAGGAAAGAAAGTGATACCCGAAGAGCTGAGGCAATCATGAAAACACTGAAACCAAACACATTGAGGCAAATACAACAGTTTTTGGGCTTGTGCAATTATTGCAGGGCTTGGGTTTTTGATTACAACACATATACAAAGCTGCTTTTGCAAGCGTTAAAGAAAGCACACGTTAGTAAGGAAAAAATAGAGTGGACTGAACAGTTGGAAGAAGGATTTGAGGAGTTGAAAACGCAATTTGCACAGCTCAAGTTTTAGGGATCCCCAATTACAGCAAGGCGTTTTATTTGTTTTCATACACAAATGGGTCGGTCATGATAGCAGTACTTACACAAAGGACAACGTTGGGGTATAAGCCTTTTGTAGATCACGGTGGAATTTTAGACCCACTTATGAGAGGACAATTCCCTTGCGAACAATTTCTGGCCGCTGCTGCATTCGCAGTGGAGAAAGCCACAATTTTGACCATAGGCTGTTCCATGACTCTACGTGGAGCCTGCACTATTTGCCATTTTAGAGAAACCCAAGGGTACATTGACATCACAGAGCTTCAGCTTACGAGGTAAACATTTCCTATCCAGTGATTAAAATAGTGAAGTGTAAAACAGTGAATCCAGCCACATTTGTAGCAGAACCAAAAGAAGAAGGTGACCATGTGCATGACTGTGAATTATGTTGAATTTTATGATGAAATACCTTGTGTAAAAGAAAATGCTTTGGCGGGAGGGGAAATTCTCTTTATTGGTGGTTCTTCACCACCAATGAAGTAAAACACAGATTAAATGGAGAGTTTGAGGTAGTGGCGAGTGTAAGACTACCGTCTCACTTTTCAGCGGAAGCAGCAGAATTAGTAGCGCTTATTGTAGCTGTTGAGAAACACAAAAAGTCGGAAGTGACTATATACAGTGACTCTGCCTAAGTGATATCAACTGTACACGCAGGGCTGTCGCGGTGGAAAATGAGGGGCTATCTCTGCGCAGGCAGTACTCCAGTACAACATGCATCCTTATTGGATAGGCTTATTAAGGCACTACAACTCCCAGTTGCCATAGCGATCATAAAATGCACAGCCCATACTAAACAAACAGAATGTATTTCTCGCAGAAATTAAGCCGCAGACCTAGAAGCCAAAAGTGTTGCATATTCTCCAGATATTTCTAGTTTTGATACTGAAGATCCTAAGGAAGTTCTGACTAGAAGCATGCTAGTGCATGAAGGATTTAATATGCTGTCTTTTATGCAACTAATAGAAATTCAAGGAAGAGCTCCGCTAGAAGAGCACGAGTTATGGAAACGGAGGGGATGTTCTTTATCGCCCACGGAAGCATTATGGCAGCAGTAAAGCACTGGAAAGCCCGTGATGCCAGTGGGATTATTGAAAATTGCCCTTGAACAGCTACATTATCCCACACATATAACCAGAGAAAGTCTTGCTACCTCAATTGCAGAAGACTGTTTGTTCCAAATTTATTAGAACACGTTGCACAATTCATGGTGAATTAAATCATCTGTCAAATGTTTACTGCTGGGCATACACTGAAAATAATTAGAGGAGTATACCTCGACCAAATTGTCCATTTCAGCATTTGCATGTCGATATGCTGCAGACATGTAATGGATACAGTTATCAGTGGTGGTATCTTCCTTCTCTAGGTGGATCGAAGCCGGTCCGTGTACACACCCTGATGCCACTTGCGCATAGAGGTGTCTAGTGCGCAAAGTCTACCCGAGATGGGGTGTGTGCGGAGTAGTAAGATCCGATAAAGGGCCACATTTTGTTACTGAGTTATTTGAACAGATAGGGCTTCTATTAAGCATAAAACACAAGTTTCCTTCTGCTTATCACCCACAAGCAAACTAGATATGTGAGAGTCTCAACAGCCGCCTCAAACAGAGGATTGCCAAGATCAAATTGAAATTGAAAAAGGTATGGCTATATTGCCTACCCCTAGCTTTATATGCACTTTCGGAACCAGCTAGGTTCTTCCAACCACCTCACACTCCACAAGTTAGTAACAGGGTGTCATATGAGAACACCGCTTATGCCTCCATCTAGAGTTAGGAGAGATTCACAGTGTGTCTTTCATTGCAGATCAAGTCAAGCATCGGAGGGAGGGGTCGAGAAGCACATAAGAAGATGGTTCAGCAACCAATCCAAGGGAACTATTGCCATTGCCAAAATTATTTGTCGGAAACTTCATTTTGATAAAGAATTATACCAACAGGTGGCATGAGCCCAGATTTAAAGGCCCGTTTTGCGTCAAAGAAGTTTCTCCTTCTGCAGTTAAAGTATTAGGATGACGAGCATGGTTGCATCTAAGTGATGTGAAGGTTTATAAAGGTGAGACCCTCCTCCCTCCAGTATCCATTAACCAAGAAGCAAGACAAGAAGAAGAATTTCCATGTGTGCAGACTCGATCGATGACTAAGAAGGACGACGATACATCTCTTTGTGATTAGCACATGCTCTTTTGGACTGGAATTCAGCGGACACTCCTTATATATTTTAGTAGGAAGTGCAAAAGACTGGCAGAGAATTCCTTGGGTGGAACATACTTTTTAGAAAAAATCAATTCTTTTAAAAAGTAGTGAACCTTGCTTCGGTATCATGGCAAAACATCAAATTCTGATTCAAAACTGAAAAAGAAACCAATATCCAGATTTATTTTCAGGAGCATATTTGTTTTAAAATCAACACATGCCACCTGTCAACAGTAGTACACATCAGTTTGGGGTTGCTATCTTTGTGTTTATCCTTCAATCTTATCTTACTTTTGTTAGAAGAGACGTTGATATTCATACCTTTTTACTAGATCCTAAAAATGGCCCAGTGATAAGAAGGCCCTTTATTGCTATAATTGAGCAAATTGTGCAATTACAATTGTAGAGCTAACAATTGAGTATGTGTATTAAAAATGATTTGTGAGGAAGATAACGTGATTTTAGAAAAAACACGTGTTCAACCAGTGCTGGGATGGCACACTAAATGTTTTACGAGACTTATGTGTGATATACATGTGCATTCTTTTTGTCTTTCTGTACCTTACATTTCACAGCATCTATTATCCTAAAGGTCCCATTGAAGAAAGGGTTCTTATGATTTTCCCTACTATGAGTACAACTGATGAGTTTCTTTGATCTTTATGGGTATTAAGACAACACAAAAGGGATACAGAGGAAGATAATCAGGGGATAAATACCCATCTAGGTAATTCAGCTCACCAGGGGAATATGTGGTATCAACACATGAAAAAGGTGGGGGAAAGAGCATCTGATGAGAATTGCTATGTCTGCTCTCTCATCCCCTATGCCATGAATACAGTAAAGACTTAAATTTCAAAAGAAGTGTCAGCGCACAATGCAAAGTACCTCAGCCATCTTGCAGCATGTACTACTCGAGCACTGTTTCAAGGGAATTGGGCAACCTTGCGATGGAGAGATAAGCAGTCTTTCCCATACCAGGATAATTATATTTAGACTACTCAAATGGAAACAGAGTCTGGATGGACAGACAAGATGCTCATGTAGCCTGCTGCAGGACAAGATAAAGTGACCATTGAAGAAATGAAGAGAAGGAACGGCTCTGCTATGACAGAAAAAGCTTGGATGCCTGGATGCTGGGAACAATCCCAGCCGCTAATCTATTGTCGAGCGAGCACAAGCAAAGGATGGGAAGATGGAATGATGTCCTGTGCAGCTCATCTGCTGAGAACGAAGCAGAACGAGGAATACAGTAGGCAAATAATGACTGTCTGAAATCATGGGCAAAATACTCCAAACTACTGACATCGGTGGAAGATGAAGCAGGCCCAGTGGCTGTAGTCCCATTGGTTAATGCAACAATCTGTTTCCGAGGTCATGGAAATAACTACATTGGACAGAACAAAGGATGCAAGACTACCATTGATGTACCAGGAATGAGGGACGTGCCAGCCGTTCTAATGGATCGATATTGGGCCTGTGGATCAGGAACATATATGAAGTTGCCCAGGAATTGGGGAGGAGTGTGTTCTTTGGTGTTTGTCCATGTTCCAGCATTAGTGATTCCTCAAAGCGACTTGATCATTAATGAATTTCCAAAGGTGGATGACCATATGAGAAAAAAAGGTCTCTTGAACTCCGATGAATGAAAAGAGACAATTATTTCTCATCTAAATCAATAAAAGCTTATTCCTGATGAACATAAGGTGTATAGCAAGACTGCCATGATAATGACATTTATATTTATGCCTGTACTTCAAACAGCAGTGAATGTCAAATGGCTACAAATCACCAGGTGGGACCTTCTGCAGACAATCAATGCTACTATAAAGCGATTGAGTGTCATAAAAGAAGAGCTAAGCGCCAAACGACAGATGACCCTCCAGAACAGGTATGTCCTCAATATGATCACAGCTATGGAAGGAGGTGTTTTCGCCAAAATCGGACCATCATGTTGCACATTCATCCCTTCTCATGATGGTGAGAATGGGACCGTGACAGAGGCCATATCGATGTTGACAGACCTAGACATAAATATGGAGGAAGAGAAAGATGGTATTGAAGACGATTGTTGGCTCACGTTGCTGTTCTCACGGATTCCACATTGGATGGCAAACTTATTCAAGTTTCTTGGTGCAATACTGGTTCTGATAATGTTTGGATTCTGTGTGATCAGGATAAGTTGATGATTGTTGCCAAAGAAGAGCCAGAAGCCAAGGAGTTAACTGATGATGCGGTCAGAGATTACATAAAGGTCAGCATTGTGGCACCTGAAGGAACAAAGTATTGGTCTCCAAATGATCATAAGTACGTAGGACAATGGGTCTACTGTACTCCGAATAGACAATGTAGTTACATGACTTGGAGCATGGATGAACACATCAAATCAGCAGGCACTCTGAGGGGGTGATGGATATATGGACACCAAAGAAGAACTTCTTCAAGAAAAAATGCAGGAAAGCAGAGAATTTGGAGGAGGTGGTTGAGGACTCGACCAGAGGGGGGAATGTAGAAGAGCAGCTTTACACATCTAGAGATGTGTAAAGCCGTACCCATGCCTACCATATACTGGTGACACCAACCGTCATGCCCACACTGCAGTGAGTATTTGGAGAAAGATACCCATTGAGGGAGACTTACCGAATGTACCCCCCAACTTAAGGTATCCTGCAGGAGGAACTCCCTGAAGGAATATGAAAAGGAGCTAACAAGATGACATCATGAGAAGGTGTGCTCAACGGTTCGAGATATTGGCTAAAGATAATGTATGGATCCTAAGAATAACTAATAGCGAAATAAAGGATCACGTGGAATCTTAAGTGTAAAAGATTACACTTGCACAAGCTGCTGTTGAAAATAATTGTTCAATAAATGTACAGACTTTGAAAGACAAGGTAGATTAAGTGATCATAGAAGCTAGTTATAAATAGTAATTAGGATGCAGGCGAAGCCGGCATTGCACAGAAACTGGATAATGGTATCATGAATTTAGTAAGCCAGAACCATGAAGCAGGAATGAAAACTGTCGCAGCATGAAAAGCGGGCTTGTGGAGCTGCGTGGCGAAGCTGCCTGGCCTGCAGTCAAGATTCTAAAAGTCAAGGTCAGCTATCTACAATGGAGAAGAACAAGTGTGCGGAGGATGAATCTTCTCACAGCAAGGTGTAATCAAAGACATATGAGATCCTAAGTTTTAATGAATTTAGAGCATTTAAAAGCTGCAAAATGGACCAGATCGTGGTGTCCTATCACGTGAGCCAACAATGGAAATCGAGTTGAGCTTGAAGTTCCAGCCACGGTAAGCGAGTGCCCTCACTCCTGTGCATTCCACAAGACAAGAATACACTGCAAGGCGAAGTACAAAGACCATTTAATGGCAGAAGGTATGGGTGATGAGAGATGTAAGGCCAACTGGGTGGTGACGTAGTCTCATGTCCTATCTCCCTGCACCTGGGTCTGAGCTTAAGTGCTGCTAAATGAACCAAATGTTCAAGACATGGCACAAGCGCGCCAACCAATTAGTCTGCATAATGAAGGACCTTATAGTTTGAAGACCAATGAGAAACAGCGTATCTAATGTTTCTGAAATGCATGTTTTAAGAGATATGCATAAGTTGTCCACTTGGCAACGGGCAGCCAATAACAATCCTAGCTCTTATAGAATTGTAGACCTAGATGTCTTCCTTGACCAATCCGACCACTGATAGGTTTTCTATTATTTACCACGTAGTATGACATCACTCTGATGCAGTTTTTGGTATAAAATCTATATTTTGTGTGAAGATCATTGAGAGTCTGAGCGTACGTCCGTTGATGTCCGTTGTACCGTCCTTGTTTTAGACAATTGTTAATGAAATAACACTTTGCCATCTTCCTGAGTTGGTTTGGTTATTTGGACTGAATTATTCTGGTGTAATCCCATCCATTCTATATGCACTTTCTGCAAGGGCCATAACCTCACAGTCATAAAGGTAAAACAGGCACAGTCAAGAGATATATCTCATTCGCTTTTGGTGGTAATGTGGGCCGCGGGAAGGCTATACTGTCAAGAGGGGGTGTGAATGTGGTTCAGGAGCAACCCAAACAGCAAAGTATAACAGTTCAAAAAGGAATGTCCAATCAAGGCTCTACAAATATATATACTTTAATCAATTATACATGGTGTGCCATGTACAATAATAACTAACTAGAAAACACTGCACAAACCCACCCCTGTATAAAGAACACATAATATGCAAAGAGAGATACAATCCCTCAAGCACAGGGATCGTATATCTCCAGCGCTGAAATCTCTGCACTGGCTCCCAGTGGCTGCAAGGATTAAGTTCAAAACCCTCTGCATTGTCCACAAGGATTTCTGGGGCTTGGGGCCTCAACACCTCCAACTCTCTCTTCATAAATATCTTCATTCTCAAGCTCTTCAACTCCCTCAGAGTCAGTTGCTTCTCCAAGCAACGAGTTGGTGGTATATCTCTTTCTCTTGCTGGAACCTCCCCCTGGAACAGCCCTCCTGCCTCTCTGAAACTTGAGGAGAACCATCTATGGTTCCGAAAGCACCTCAAGACCTTCCGCTTTGCTTCTGCTTTCTCTCTTCCGCTCCCCTGCTGAACTACTGGCTGAAACTGAAACTGCACTGGTCACCTGGCTACCCTCTGATGTCGGACCCAGGTCCCACCCCCACCAGTTGCACACCTGCACTGCCACTGTGTCAACCCTTGCACTTGGGGTCTGTTTTCTGTATCCCTATAGTCCCCCTACCAGCACTTGGACACTCAATGTCTGAACTTACCCTTTGCACTTGCCACCAGTTGGCCACACTTTTTAAATTGTTTTACTGTTTGATCCCATGTACTGCACTGACCCCTCCCCTTTCCCCTTACACTTTCCCTCTCCCCCTCCCCTGCACTTGCACAATCTCAATGTCACCTGGCCTTGTAAGATTGTTGTCTCTGTCGTCCCTTTGTTCCCCTCCCTTGCCTTGTCGCGCCTTGAAACACTTGTGTATAGGCGTGCTATAAATGCCATATCATATCAGAATAGATGCAGCATTCTTGATAATGAGGCAGGGGGAGAAAAAGCAATAAGAGAACACAGTGTTTAAAGGATATGTTCTTGAGGTTGCAAACGGGATTAAAATGACCTATTCAGTCTCTAGGGCCCAAAGATGGACCAGGGGGGAAGATACCAGTCAATAATACTTTTACTAAGGTCTTGGTGGTTTGATGGCGGCAAACCAGGTTGCGCGGCATCAATCAAGGGTTCTCTTCGGTTAGAAGATACTGTAGTCATGGTGGTCCAGCAGCAAGCTGGTGTCCATTCAGGGTCAAACATAAGGCAGCTGCGGTCTCAAATAGTTTACTCTAGCTGTGCAGATCAGGCGGTCAACAGGTTCATTTAAGTGGTCAAGCTAGGCCTGGAGGCATGACCGAGTCGATTCAAGGTGGGGCTTTGGAGGTCACGGTTCGGGGGGCATCAGGGTTGGGTCAATCGACTTACAGGAGCAGTGATGACAAGGCTGGTGCTGTGGACGGAGACTCAAACAGTGCAAAGCAGCGGTGCTTTGTTGGTTTGAGCCAAAGCAAAGACGCGCGGTGTGACTGAACGGAGCAAACGGTTGCAGCCACGCTGTGCTTCTTTGCCTCGGCTCAAACAGTGTGATGTCAGAAGGGTAAAGTCTACTAATTTCAAGAGCCGGGATTGGAACCCTAAAGTAGGCTATCTTTAGTCCAATCACCTGTGGACTTTTACCTTTAAACGAAGAGTCTGACACCACTTCTTTGAATCATCCTTTGAACTCCAATCCTGAAAGAAGATTTCGTTGGACACTGCTGGCAGAACGGTCCTTTCCAGAGTTTTCCAGTTCTGAGGTGAAGGCAGGTGTTCCAAGGCAGAGGCGAGCTCTGTCCCCTAACGATCGACACCGACCATTAGCGGTGACCTTTGCTGCTGGACGAAGACCGCATCTCTGCCAGCCACCCTGTTACCTGGGAGCTCACTGGGTTGAAGGACACCGAAGGTGTGCGTCAGCCTACCCAGTGTTTGGGAGCCTGAGAAGGGACTAACCTTGGCCCTTGAGACCCTAGAGTGGGACTCACAGCAACTTGATGCTAGAACAGCCGAGGCCCCAGTTGTCAACGTGGAACAGCTGCAAGCCTTGATTTGAGTGTAATCAACACAGAGCAAACTATCCTGATCCTTCGATGCTGCCTTTGGCGCTCATTGATCTTTGTACCGTCTTTGCTTGGTAAACTCGGTTTGCAGGCAGTAGTCCTGCAAATGGGCAGGGAGGAGTCTTGTCTGGAATGAATACACATAACCGTTCCACAGGTGAACTGGGCTCACAGGGCTGACATATGTGTGAAATCAATTTAATGTAACTGGGATCATTAACTCAGGTATGGCTTATATTTATAGTTTACCATTGTCACCAGGACCTGATCCTCAGATTTATGTTGCTTTTGGAACAAGGGTGCCCATCGTAAATGAAGCCCCAGCGCTGTAGAGACTTATCTGTCACTGTGGCTGTCAAGAGGGTACCTGTGATCTCTGAACCTGCTCTGTGCCACTAGTAAAGGATATATGATCTGGCATTTATAACGCGCCTACACACAAGTGTTTCAAGGCGTGACGAGGCAAGGGAGGGGGAACAGAGGGAAGACTGAGACAATGATCTTAACTAGGCCCAGTGACATTGAGATCACGCAAGTGCAGGAGAGGGGGGAAAGGGAAAGTACGGAGGGGGGGGTTATACTGATGCATCACGCCACAAGAACACACTATGTCATGGAGTTTTTGAAAGGGGATTCTGATTAGCAGGTTTCCCTTTCAGAGATGGAATCCATGCATCCTTTTATTATTTAATACAAATAAAAAAAAAGCCAGGGCTTCTACACCCTTGCCAGATGGCAATTCCTCCCATTCTGTGCACAGGTCCCTGCGCCATGCTGGCTGCAGCCAACAGGGCACGTCTTAAAGGGACCTGCAGCCAAAGATGCAGTGCTGAAACAGCTGGCGCTGAAAGCGCTGCACCCGAATGTTTGGCTTCGAGTTGATCATAGGACATGCTGTAGTACAAGTAGGTAGCTCTGCGAGTTGAACACTCACCCCTTGCATCTCCCTGCTCGCAATAAGCCAGTTAAAATCTCAGAAGGGTCATTTTACTACTTCATCCATCCAAGTCAGATAAATTGAATACAATTACTTTTGAGAATAAGAACACCTGTTGGAACAGCACTTAGAAGCAGAAGGAATTAGACATGAAGCGCTATATAGAAAGCTATTGTAAGTGGATACAGGAGAACCTATGCTATAGTGACATCAAAAAAGCAATATTTTGTCATGCACTAAATGATATGCCATTAACCTAAATAACGTAATTGTAGATAAGACGTGCCCACTCTGTCACATCCAGTCTGCCTTTCCTATATGAACAAAGCTATCTAGCTTTACTGATGCGAATATAGCAAATCAGCCACTGCAAGAACACCAAAATAGGCTTGAAATGAGGCAGGGTCAATTGTAGTGGGAATGTCAAACTGCAGCCCACATTAACTGCCACATGCACACGGGCCAGCTTCCTAAAGTGCACAAGAAAGGAATTCATCACAAAGTAGGGATCCTCAGTTTCTTTCTGCATTGCCCTGTGCCAGGTCTGCAGTTGCCCGCTGCAGAGCAGTGGGAGGTGGGGATATGAAGGGGGACAGTCAGTTGTAACGGTTTATTAAGAGACCACCTTCAACACAGTGAGTTCCTTCCCTCTCCAATCTAGGTGTTACAGAATAAATGGTTCAATGCCAGTTCTTTTTTTAGCCCCATTTCGGATGCATATCATACCCTATGGATCGCTCCCCCTGAGCTACCAATGAGCCAAGAAACAGGCCGGTGCACAGGAAATATATTTGTATTTATTTGGGTGATAGGTAAATAGAAAATCACACTAAAATGTCACACACCACTTTGTCCGTGGCACAACACAATACACTCCTCTCTACATAAATAACTAGCACTATATGGTTGGGAAAGCTTAAATCACAATATTTTACTTTATACAAATTTCAAAATAGATGCTCGTCAACACTTGTCCCTGAATAATATCACTTTACATTTGCAATGCTGTACACTTTCGGTTTTCCTGCATGCTTAAAAGGCTTGCAGTAAATAAACACAGGGTGATTTAGTAGTGGGTTTTTCAGACCCCCAGCCCTAACTTTGGTCAGTGTTAGGGAAATTAGACAGGGACATTGGAATGATTTAAGAAGTTGGGATTGTGGACCCCCCTCCACTTAAAGGCCTGTGCTGGGAAGGCTGGGTGGTACAAATTGGGATGATTTGAGAATTTTGGGTTTCAGACCCCCCCTCCATTTAAAGGCCTGTGTTGTGGAAGCTGGCAGTTTAGGGATTTTGTAGTTTAGATACAAAGACAACCCTCTTCCTAAAAGAAGTCGGGTCAACAGGCAACATAGGATTACCCAATTACATCACAGTGTATAGTTTTTGGCGCATACTGAAAATGAGCTTTGTTAATTTCGAATTTTAACAAAAATCAGCCTGTGGTGTTCCACCAAGGGGAATTAATTTAATTAATATTTTAAGTTAAATAGGCAAAGGATCTACACAGTTTTGCCCACCCCGCCCACTATAAAGGGAAAGGATTTAAGGCAAGCAGATTTCCCCACCTTTGGTTTCAATTGGCTCAGTTCTACTCATATTGAAAGCCTCTGTTGAAAGTCCAGGAAAGCCAGTTGCATTTCAGGACCCTCTTGGAGAACAGGGCAGTGGTCTGGCCCGCCACTCCGAAGGATGGTCCCCTGCTTTTCACCATATGGCCCGGTCAGCTATTTTTTAGGTCTCCCCTGCGACAGGCAGCTTCATCCAGATGCAATGCTCAGCAATCTCTTCTGGTGTTTCCTTGTGGCTGACAGATGGTCAATTTTCGCAGCTCTGTCCTTAATATACTGGTGATGACACCATCACTTTTACAATTTTGGGCAGTATCCTGCAAGAGTTCTCGTAAATAGGATTGGACAGTTACCCTTCTCTCTCCGCTCAAACCCAGCCCCTCTCTAAGAATTGGTTTAGGAGTCTGGAGCAGACATTTGGCAATTCCCATTTGTAATACCCAATAAAACAACAGTCAGGTCTGCACCATTGTGCACGGCCATTTGGCAATTTTCTGCTGTTTTTACAAAAAGCATAATAGTTAGTAACATGTAATTCACTACTCATATTCCGAATTTTAACTCCCACCCGTTCAACCAACTCTGCAACGTTCAGAGCAGCCAGGAACAGCTTTTAGCTGGTCATTACAATTCCCAAAGTTGCAGGTGTAGGAATTTTATATCACAAAAACTGCCTTGAAATGATCTAAAATAAGCATGGATACAGTGTGATTTGTAGTTTCTGAGAAACAACAATTGTGACAGTCCATTTAAACTAAGGGGAAATCTTCATATGTGCTAATATGAGCTTCCCTTCCTCTGTGCTATTTGCCACACTTGGCCAACCTGTGACCAGGTTTTTTTTTATTATCCTCTTTGTTGTTTGAAGTTGGTAGCTGCCGGTCATAAAACCTGGGGCCTTGGCAACACATAGATCCCCCTCCCCACATTGCTGTCATGCACAGGCTAAAACATATGCCTGCTCAGAACTGCCCTCAGAGACAGCAGGTTTAGGGAAACCTGGTTTTCGATACCCTTTGGATCACATTTTCTTGCAGTTATAAACAGTTGGGATGCAATCCAGGCTTTCAGTGGGTGAGTTATTTCTGAATTTTGCCCAGAAACCCACCATTTATTCTTGGCTAAAAGGAGCTCACATATTGCATGTTCTAACAGCCTTGATTCTTTGACATACGGTGTGTTTTACTGATCCGGGTTCACTGTGCTTTTGCGCTGAAAGTACAGGGTTGTTTCTTTCAGTCATTAATCAAATACACTTTTAAATATCTGCTGTTCATTTTTCTGCTGGAAACTGGGTCTGAATTGTCACAGTGCACCACCTTTTCATGGGTGTCAGTTTCAGTGAAAATGCTGCATTTATTTTTAGGTGGAACAAGACATTCTTTCAGTGCATTTTTGTTCCATGACAATGTTTGCCCTAACTGTAGCTCTTTCCCCTGGTGTAATAATGCATTGAAAGGGCATGTTTTTGGACAAGTGAATTTTTTCCCTAATGCTAATTGCACTGGTGCAACGTTTCTTTACTGCCTCCCCTGGTGTCTCCAGTGCAAATAAAAAAATATAACTGTTGTCAGGGGCACAAGTGGTTCTTCAGATATGCAGCACGCCACTTGTTTAATGTAGATGGTACAATGCACAGTGTCAAGCCGCTGTGGTCGCTTTCCTGCAACTGCCCCTTCGCTGTAGTGAAGGGTTTCCAAGTCTGTGACTGGAGTCTCTTTCCATATGTGACTACAAAGAAGAATTTACAAGGAACTGGCTGTAGTTACAGTGCAGTTTAATAGCATTTGACAACAAACAGGAATGTAGGATCCGAATGCTACCGGATATGTCCATCTTTATCATTAAAAGACATCTAAACACGTTAACTTAAGTATTTTGATATTTCAAAACAACACATAGACAAAGACTGCTTTTCAATTAATATAGTTGTGAATATATTATCATATTTGTAAGGTCCTGGATATATACAATGTAAACATGCACATGTCAATTGCTATTTTGGTATTAATAAATCGAACACCACTGTTTACCCTCTATCATTGAAAGGGCAACTAGATAAGTAGCCCTAATGTGGTTGGGTTTTGCATAAACCCATGTATGAATGCAGCAGGAACAAGCCTACAGGGATCAACAAATAGTTACTATGTTATGATTCGCCTTATGATTATATATATATATATATTTCTATTTCCGAAAAAATCTTGTAGTTTGATACAATCACCAAGATCGTTTTCAGCAGTGGTTAAAAATGTAAATTGTTGCGCATTTGAAAAGTCTGTATACATTGTATAGAAAAGTATGTTGTGTTGCATAGATAATCACGGATGTGCGTTTCATTCTTTGCCAACATATGTACATCGTATATTGTGCTTTCGTGGCCGAAAAGCAAGACTGATGCTTTCACGAGCGCTTTAAAGATGTATGTACAATAACTGACGTCATTATCTGGCCGTGGTTCTGGTGAACTTCACACACAACCAGATCCACTGGCATGTTACAGTTGGTGTGTGCATTAGAAATGACATGCCATGCACGCTCAATAAGGCTCATTTTGGGAGATTGGCAATTTGTGAGTTAAGAATCCAGTATTTTAATGCTGATGGGCGTGAGAGAAGCCCAAGAGAATGGCAAAGGCAAAAGACTACCAGGGTTAATAGCGTTAGGTAAAAGGCAGGACTAGAGAAAAGCTGAGGAGGGGCGGTTCGAGAACCCGCTAATTACAAATGTCCTGTAGTTGTACATCAGCAGAAAATCCATCAATTTTAGCAAACATGATAGTTTAAATGTATGCAGGAGACAGGAATCCTTAGTGCTGTGGCCAAAGTCCTTCAAATAAGTGCATGAGGTTTCCCATAGCAGGACACAAAGGGGTGGGGGAACTGCAAATGTAGCAAAGAAGCCCAAAAGGTCAACCAAGTGACCATGAACTACGCATGTGTCCTGCACCAAGAGCTTTACAAGGGCCCGATAGGTCAGTAGTGCGTTAAAAGTGGACTTGTTCCAAACACTGCATGAGGTACCAGGTTCTAACCAGACAAGTGTCAGTCATGCACGTTTGTTGGGTTTTGTCAGGCAGTTGTCAAATAGTCCTCAGGTTCATCTTGAAGTGAATGTTCTTGGCAAGCTTAAACTACAGTGCCCGCAGTCTTGCAAGCAGCGCCTCTACTTCAGGGACAGACTCCGGTTTGGACACTAAGCCAGCAGGTTCGGTCCGCTTCTCGCGACTACTTTCTGCATTACAGGGTGCCTTCTTCCCTACAACTTTGCCCCGTGCCGCAGTTGATGGTGGTTCCGCATCATAATTAAGCTCTTTGGCAACTGGCGCCCTCGTCACGTTGAAATTGTTATTGCAGCGTGAACGTGACCTTTCCAGTGGTGCTTTCTGGTTTTCTGCAAAGGAGAAGAAAAAGAGACAACCTTATTAGACAATCACACAAGTGCTGTGCAGCCTTGCACAAAAGCAGTGTGAAAACCATCAGTCCACAAGTCACACAAAAAATTAACTGAAACTTGAAAGCATTCACAAATAAAGGCACGCAAGTACTTCGATAGGCTGTACTTCATTTATAACAAATCAATATGTTCCCACTATTTTGTCCCCTTTTTGTGCTTAGTGAAATAATTTCACAGAAGTACAATGCATCTGGTGAGCAGTGGTGGGCTGGCCTACCGGGAACTCTGGAGTTGGTGGTCCGCTACAACAGAGTGCGCACTCTTTAGGATGGTTACACTGACTTTCTGCTCTTCTTAGCCTCTCTCACAGTCACCACACTCCCTTTATTCCATTGCTTCTCATTCGTCACACACCTTTGAAGCAATGCTTCCAGTATGTTATTCCTCAGTGTTCACAAATGTATTATGTCAGCTTATTTTATTTTTACGTTAAACTACTTCTCAATTACTATAGGACACACGTGCTATAAAATACACTATTTGGACCCATCTTTCCAAACTTTCTTGTGCAGAGAAACCCTCAAACCCTGCTTAGAGGGAGTTCAGCTTGCTTGCTAAATTCGCCAACACAGTGTAATATGGGCACTTTTAAAAATATTTCCAGGGTCACTTTTGGTCCCGAGTTCACCCCTGTTGGTGAGGTGTTTCCAAAACATAACTTTCCATGTTTTAGCGACAGTTCCTCTACTTGTACAGGCCACATAACATAATCAGATAAGGATTTTCTTTTAGTTGGAGGTTTGAAATGTGCTGCATGTATACCGGATACTTCAGAAAGCAAAGGGGGACATGAGGGTAGTGGAAGTGAAGGGGAAAGTAGGGGGAAAAGGGTCTGGCTCCTTATGTACAGAGCTGGCAGAGGGCGAAAGTAAAAATGTGCATCAGAGCAAATACAGAAATTCAAAAATCGTACTGTTTCAATTACAATTAATTGCAATGGTGTGCGACGGGGTCAGGGACCTGCCTGATCCTGTCAAAAGATGATGTGGACCCCTCTCGAGCTGGAGCAGGAGGCCTGCCACGGTCTTTACCGGGGCCAGTCCTACCCACGAGGTGGGGGTTTGGGAGTTGGGAAGGCACCAGTCTCTGCCCCTTCTATCTGTGCCCAGCTGCAAATGTGAAGTTCCACTGCCAATCACCCCATACCTGTGGTGCACAATGCTGGACGGTTTCTTTCCCTTTCTCCCACAGGACTACACATACCAGGAGTCCTTGCAGTGGTTAACCAATTTCAACAATCACTAGGGAGGGTGATCGCACAAAGTGAGGAAGCAATGGAAAACCATGCAAGTCAAACAGGTACTGGAAGCTCCAGCCTACAAGGACAGAAACTGAAACAATGACTTTGTTTATGGCAGGCCGCCATTGCAAGGATCCGGCGTACAAGTGTACGAAAAGGGGTTAGGGCTTAAAGCCCATTTTATACTTTCTGACACTTGTAACCCGGCATAGTGGGAGAAATAAGGTAATGGTTGGCATGGTGAACCAGCTGACACAGTAGGGAAGGGGGGGAGGGGGCTAAAGGAGGAAAGAGGGCACCTGTCAGTGTAGATTGTTTGGGTGAGGTCAAGGTAGGAGAAGGCTAACCAAGAGGCCAGGCAAAGGAAGGACGGTGCAGCAGAGCTTGTAGGAGACTTAGGAAGGCGTGTGTAAGGTGAGGTATTGGCTGGCAAGAGAGAGGTATTTGGGTGTGACAGTCGATGAAAGGTGAGTGAGTGAGGCTAAGGGAAACAGTAGGGATGTGAGTGAATTTGGTTGAGATGACTTGGAGAGTGAAAGGGGGTGACTGTGAGAGAAGGTGTAGATGGAGTGTGGTGTTAGGTGAGCAATGTAGTGTAGTGGAGGAGAGAGTAGTAGAGTGCAGGGGAGGAAAGTGAAGTTGAGTGCAGTGGAAGGAGGGAGCAGAGGTGTATAGTGCGAGTACATAATAGTAGATAATAGATCAGAGATGGTGGGAGGGAGAGAGGAGGGAGACACGTAAGAGGAAAGACTGGGAGAGGAGCGGGAGGAATAGGCAGAAGAGGGAGAAGCTCAAGGTACAGAGTGTACAGGCATGAGAGGGAAGGACAAGTGGAGCCCGGGTAATCGGAGGGCGCTTAATCAATTTGTGAAGATCATTATGGTTTCTGTGGGACCCTAGGATAGGATCCAGCTGGGGGGAAATCCCACAGGGAGTCAGACACATAAGGCATTTGCTTTTAGACCATCACGATTAGCCAGTCAGTTTGTAGGTAGTAGGGGTTACCGATCTCTAGTTACCACCTTGGGGTTTAGAGGCACCTGAGCTACGGTGGGAAACACTCAGGGAAGGCAAGAGAGAGGGACGGACCTTAGTGCACCCTTTTACCTACATTTAACAGAAAACCCTTGAACCTTTGCCGAGAGTTTGTGACTCCTGCAGTGAATCTAGGCAAAAACACAGTCTCCGAGGTCTCAATATTCAAAGTCACCCCGGCAAGAAATTCAGTTTGAAATTTAGAGTGAGCATAATGAGATATGTTTCATTTCCAACACAATTTGCACACAACTGACTTGTACTTTTACGGTACATTTGCTACATGGTATCCCATAATATTATCCACATATATATGGTTGCCATACATAATGTCGCTGGGAAAAGGTTGTGGTGACATAATGAGGGTCAAGGGGGGCAGGGGTGGCGGGGGTGTCCCCCGCTTCCCTTGGAAAAAAAGGTTTTTGGGGCTGCAGGGGGTCCCCCCCCCCATGTTCAATGCGATAATGTCCCTGCAAAAAACTGCAATTTTTTGCCATGCAAAATGTTTGCGGTGATATCACATGGAACCGTTTCCACGAAGAACATCAGAGCATCGCCGAGCTAAGTATAGACGGTGTATGACTTCCTACATAGAGACATTCAAATACATTTTCACTCGGAGTGAGGCCTCACAAGACAGTCATTATGGCACAAACAACAGAATCTGATGATGGCCAATAGGTTTTACACTCTCTGAACACCGAGACGTGTGTTTGTAGTTTCTGTTGCAATCATCAGGAAATATAGGCAAGCATGTGTGTCATTACGCACCCGGGGGTGGCGTGCAAAGGGAATGGGAGAAAACAGCCAGGCAGGCAGGCAAGCGTGAGACACAGCAAATAACAGTGCGATGCTTTGAAATGTAATGCCAGTTGCACTTGAAGAATCTTGTTAAGCAGCGGTGCTTATTTACAGCAGATCTGACCCAAGGGAGCAGAGACCAGCGCAGCAATACATCTATTTCCGAGCAATTTGCGTTTTTACACAAAGTCAGTCCCGTTCAGGAGGCCAAGACTGAAAAGCATTTGGCTTTTCTGTACTCTGCGGATCACACATGGAGTGCAATTTAGGGGTGCACCTGGCATTGCGTTTGCAAGCGCCTCCAAGTGCAGAGCGACTTGTCAACGCTGGTGGAAGGTTGCTTGGTAGAACCTTCTGATGCTTCATGTTTGATGAAGTTATCGCCAAGCGATGGTGATCTCGCCTCATTGCGCGACCGCTCAACCAGAATATGATTAATCAGCCCAGGTCCACTGTCACTGCCCAGGAGCCCAAGGCAGATGATTTTTCTTCCAACTGGGCGACTCTTGCGTCGCCCTTCCTCTTGAGTGATCCTTTCCGCATACATCAGAAGTCTTCCCTGCTTGAAGGGAGGCCTGTTCAATATTCATGTGACCTTGGACAGCAGCTCGAAAATGGCCTCCACAAACTTGACATGACATTTTAAAGTTTTCCCGTTGTTCGCGGAAGGATGGTCCATCATCCCAGTGGTAATGACTTTGGAGCACAAGCAGTCACTCATGACAGTGTGTTTTATATGAGCGCTGAAAATCCCTGCCGAAAACAGCTTGTACATTAAAAGGGAGCTGCTGGAGATATTTACTGCACTGTCGTCTCCTGACCACGGGCTCAGGGTGATGGATGAGGACTCGGCTAAGACTCTTGGACAGTCCCTGCACATCTTTCAAAAGGATGAGCACCTCTTTGGCACCTCCGGGAAAGTAAATCCAGAGCGCACCCTCTGTCTGCTGCACTTAGTGGGTGGTGTTTATTTGCAGGACCAAGTCACAGCATGGAGCAGGCTTACTCCACGGGTGCATGCGGTCTTTCATACCAGACGCCAAGCACCGCGATTTCGTTGTATTTGAAGGGGTGTTCTTTTCTTCGGACTGACACTATTTCTGAAGTGTGCGCAACAGCAAAGAACACAGAAGCCAATCCATACACATTCAGCCACGTTTTCCATAGACTTTGCATTGGCGATGTGCAATTTTCAACCAGCTTTTGGCAAACTTGCACTAGTGAAAATATGCACTGCGCTAATGCAGTTACTCGGTTGGAGGGCAACATTGTGCTGAACCTGTGCAAAGTGTATGCAGTGCAAGTCAGATAGCATATTTGAAGCAAAAAATCAATTACTCCAGACGCTTAAGCGACTACCAAAAATTCCCTTGGGCTGCACTCAAACCCCATTGGATAGCCTATGGTTCACTCAAATTCAACCAGACATCCAGTCATCGTTTCGAATCAATTTCGACCAGTGACAATTTGTAAGGAAAAACATACAAAGGAATATGTGCTAATGGTAATAATTTCGAACCTTAGTTTGAGTAAAGACATTTTTTTAAAAAGGACAACAGTGGGTATCCCGGTGTCAAGGGCTCTCACCCAAGCACTACATCTAAAGTAACGAATCCAGCCCCAGAGTAGTGTGGGCCTACCAAAATATTTAGAAAAGGTTAATATTCGTCATGGTTACATTATTAGAAGCCAAACTCCTTCATGCAGGAATTATATAGGATCCTCCAAAATTTGGGTTCATTCCACATTCCCCACGCATCACGCCCTCTCTGAATGAGAGATTCATGTGTGTCTGTTGCGCACAAATACACATGGGGAATAAGTCAACGGGCGGACCTTTCCGATGCCGAGCCAATCCCACCATCAGGTCTTTCTTCTAGTCTGTAGGGTGTGCGCGCGCGGGCCTGTGTACATGTCATCAGTTTTAGAATCCAATACGACACAGTTGCCTAAATTACCCAAACTAAAATCAATCTCACAGTACTTGGTGCACACTTGAAGTGTTACTCGTGATCACAATGCTGCTACTTCTTCCTCGTAGGCCCGCCCTTTCACTGTTCAGTCTTTATGCTACAAAGACAATGCACTGTTTTGTGTTGCTTTCTGTTGCTGCAGACACTTATTTGGTATAGTTTTGTTTAAATAAGAGATCCCCCACATTCACTTGTTTTCCATTTCTGTATTTTGCAGAAGCCAGTTTAGTTAATTAGGTTAGTGGTTCCCTCGTAGGCTATGGTTCTCCTTAATGTTGTGTAGTCTACTTCAAACACCCTGCTTTTTTGTGCTGCCTTTTTCATAAAGAACAATATCCCAAAAGTTATTCTTGTGCGAAATCCTCTGTTGTGTGTGCTATTGGCTCCCCTTTCGCTTTAAAGCTAAGAGTCAGGTGGGTCAGTGGGACAGCAGTGAAGGAGGTTGTAGAACTGCTTCAAGGAAAACCTCCATGAGGATTTTGAATTCCAGGACCACTGAGAGTGTGATGAAATGACTTCTGTTCTGCAGGACTGTAAGAATCAGTAGGGGCTAAACCGCCTACTCAGCCCCACACATCTACAAACCAGGACTGATCCCAATCATAAAGTTAAAACACACACCGATAAGTAAGATACCATCTACGCCTTTTGTGGTAACATGGGCTGAGGGAAGGCTATAAGCTTAGAAGGGTGTGAATGTGAGACAGTAGCAACCCAAAAAGCAATAGTACACAAGTTCAAAATAAAAGAATGTCCAATCAAGGTTCTAAAAATCTTTATACTTTAACTAAACAAATCAATCTTATAATTAACTATTAAAAATGCTATTAAAACACACCTCTGCGAAATGAGACAAAGTGAAGAACAGAAATGTATAAGCACTCTGAATACTTTCTCAAGGATGGGATGGGCAAGAAAGACAACAACGTCACTTGAAAGGATATGATTCTTACGAGGAAAAATGTACGAAAGTGATTTAACCAGTCTCTAGGGTCCCAAAAGTGGACCAGGGTGCAGGGTCACTTTACAGTACCTGATTTCAATTATTAGGTGGTTCGGCAAGGTCGAACCAAGCTTCAAGATGCTGTAGATGTGGGTTGAACCGCGTTCAAGAGTGGCAAGTAGTGTTGACCCCAGGCGCTGAGTCAGTATTGAGTCAGTTCAAGCTGTGCTCCGTGCAGTTCAAAGGCGACTTCAAATGATGCAGGTCGATGGATCATCAGAAGTAGTCTGATGATCGAGCATGGTTTGAAATGTTAAGTGGTGCTGGTGCCAGCCAATCAGTGACGTAATGATCCAGCAGTTTGAGTCAAGCTGCGATGCAAATTCCTGGCAGTTTGATGCTTGGTTGGATGATGTAGTTTGAAGTCCTCTACACAGTGAGCTGGTGTTCAAGCTTGACAGGTGACAGGGCTCTATTGGGGCAATGCATCTTGCAGCCAGTTTGATGACAGAGCAAGAGTGATTTCAAGGTGAGAGCCAAAGGCAGCACCACAGATCCTGAATGTTTTAAAGCGACGAGCACAGTTCAAATGCAGTTCAAGTTGGAGCAAGCAATCAAAAACAGGACACCTGGCTGTGCTAGCTCTCTGGATGCTTTACATCCCACTGCAGGTCAAGGCGAGTCCTTTTTGGTCTCTGCTCTCCCAGCCTAGGGAGGTTTGCTATCAGAGTGGTAGGCCTTGGTCGTCAGCAAAGTCACTCACAATGTTCCCTGGTGATGGGTAGGGAGCAAGCAGAGCTTTGCTCTTCCTTGGAATACAAGTCTTCCCCACTGGGTGAGGGCTTTGGAAAGTACTGCTCCTCAAACATGGTCCAAATTAATTCTTCCTGATCTCTTTGAAGGACTAAAAGTGAATCAACGGAGGAGTAAGAGACCCCCTCAGCCCACCATTTGTAGGTGAAAGGCCACAGGGATTGGAGGAAAGCAAGTCTACTTTAAGGGGTCCATACCCATTCTTGAGACAAATGACCCTTGCCTCCTAATGTCATAACCAGAGTGCCTTGCTCCGCAGGAAGTGGGGAGGACAAGAAGGAGAGGAAACCGCACAGTAAAGGAAGATAGAGGAGTCATTCCTAAAACCCACTTGTGCTCTCTGACTGTCCTAACTCTGCCCCTTTCCCAACCTGCACATTCAAAGGCTTTCTGGTATGCAGCCCCCGAAAGTGCAAAATAGGCATTGGATGCGAGGCTCAGAGGACAGCTCTAGCTTGCAGATACCATGCCTGGCAAAGGAGAAGGTACATTTTCGTCCCATAGAGGCAACAGATGCATCCTGCCTTTTGTTCCATTCACTAAAACGTAGCTTTCGGGTGCCTGAAATCCACATAACCTGCCACAGCTTGGTCTTAGCTCACTGGGATGACACTGGCATGCTACAAATCAGATGTGGCTTTAGTAATTATGTGAACTCACAGCTACCATATGCAAATCTAGATATGGTTTATATTTCCAGATTATCCTGCCACCAGGTAGGTAGATTATCATAATTATGATGGTTTTGGAACAGAAATGTAGACTTAAATGAAACCTGTGCACTGTGGTTACTTGGATGCCACAGCAGCTGTTAAACAGGGTAATTATGACCCCAGGAGTTGCAGATAAGGGAACTGATGCAGCTGGACACAAGTGTACACTATGCTTTTGGCATGGAGTTTAATGGACGGGGGCTGTAGTTAGCAGACAACCCATTCTGAGCTTCTACTGCCTTCATCATTTTATTATTTAATAATAAAGAACAGGGCTTCTACACCCTTGTCAGATGACAATTCCTCATAGGGAGGCAGTGTTTTGATTTCAGGTTTCTGACTTTAAGGGTCTGACAAACTACAGTGTATGTCTCAAAATAAACAGGAGTACTGCACAAATTACATTATTAGTGGAACTGGAGGAAATGTTGGGGTCAGTTAAGTAGAATGGGGTTGAGGGCAGGGGGAGCTTCCTCTTTGGCAAGTAAGCACAATTTAAACCGAGCTTTGAAGAGATTCACAGATGGGCTGGCTTTGATTGGGATGGGCAACAAGTTCCAATGGAGCAGGACAAGTATGGAGAAAGAGCGGAGGTGAGAGGAGACGGGGGCATGGGGCAGTGTGGTTGAGTGGAGAGGAAGAGTGGTGGAAAGACGATGGTAAGCAGAGATACAATCAGGTTCTGATGAGGAAGATAACTACATAGATTAGGAGAAAGACATTAAAAAAGGGAGTGGTTGTGCGATGAGAGCCAACCAACAGGGTTTTGGTAGATAGATGTGGGGGAGGATCAGGGAAGAGTGCAGATAGCAAAGCTGATGAATGTGTTAAGGCGGTGGAAGGCCAAGGAGAGGCACGAAAAGTAGTCACATCTGCAGAGCATGAGGGTGGAGTTTTCGTAGAGTGGTGAAGAAATTGATGAATTTTCTAAACTTCGATAAGGTTACTGCTAGCGGCAGCGATAGTGGTGGGGATGAATTGTTGCATTTGGAGTTGCCATCAAAGAGAACCCCAGGTTTTTGAGCCTTGGGTGAGGGAACAAAATGGTCAGGAAGGGAGGGATAGCACTGGAAGCCAGGAGAAGGAAGACTTCCATTGTTAAATAGTTCAGCATGAGGCAGCAGGGAACCATCCAGTGATGGATTGCAGTGAGACAGTTCGTAATCCATTCAAAGTGGCTGGGGTGAAGGATGGAAAGAGGGACATTATTTGAGTGTCGTCAGCAAAGAGATGATAGTGAAAGGCCAAGTACTAGCAAAGTCTTCCTCAGGCAGAGGTGTAGAAGGTGAAGAGAAGAGGGCCCATGGACTGATCGCTGGGGGACACGGACAGTGGAGGGGCCACAGGTTTGCGAGTGCCAGGAGATTTTAAAGGAGCCTTCCAGGCAAGAGTCAATCAAGGCAAGAGCAGATTTGCAAAAACCAAAGTGCTGGAGACTGAGGAGGAGAGGGAAGTAGTGAATAGTGTGGGAAGTGGCAAACAGATCCAAAATGATTTGTATAGAAGGGAGTTTGCCATGGTGAGCATCAGAGAGAAAGTTGGAGAAATGCATGAATGCAGTCTCAGTGGAGTGCTCGGTTCGATGTCATTTCATTGCGAGATGTTTTTTCGCTGGGTTTTTTACCACAGATTTTTTTACGAAAAAACTCATTGAATGTTTCTTTTTTTATTTTAGGGGGGTTCCCCCCAAATCCCACAACCCCTTTAATGTTTTATATATATTCCCAAACACCCACACCCAATTTATATATTTTTCTAACCCCCGCCCCCCACAAAATGAGGAGTTTATTTCAGCAAAAAATGTGGGTTAAAAATAAACCAGCGAAAAAACATCCAGCGATGAAAGGACACCATACCGGAGTGCTCACTAGGGAACTCATATCGAAGTACATCTCCAAGGTCATTATGGTCAAGGTACTTAGTGATCCAATTGAAGAGCAGCTGCTCAATGGCCTTTGAATAACGGGGAAGGAGGGAAACTGGATGATAGTTTGCCAGGAAGTTTGGATCAGCAGACAGGGGTAAGACAGTTGCAGATTTGAATGCATTTGTGTGTTGCAGTTCAATACACAATAAATAATGCTTTAAAACCTATGTCTGTGTCTTTATTCTATATCATGATGGGCATTGTGCCGGATATAATATTCATATGACCACATTACAAAGACATATATAACACAAGGAGTGTCCTAATAGTGTAATTTTAGTGCACCGATTTATGTGCCATTCATTTCAATCTCTGTGACAATTAATGTCCACTTGTTTCAAATGGTCTTTGCAGAATTCCTAGTGAAAGACATTCTTTTTTGACACTTTCTTAATTTTGACTATTCATCACCCAGTTCTTTATTTTTTATTTTTTTGTTCACAATAATTTAACAATTCATTCTATTATAAGCATAACCTATACTCATGTCCTGGGCATGTTCTAATTCTCTCAGCTTGTACTGTAGTGCCCTTTTCCTATAAAGCTTGCTCAATAGAAAACATATATCCACATATACACTAAAGAAATGTATAAAGCACCCAAAATGTAGAGCTTTACCTGCACATTCATGTGCTTGAATCATATAAACAACGAGGTACATAGATCGTCAATTAATGATAGGCAAGTGAGTCTATTCACAAATTGGAAAGCCCATACCACTTTCGCCCAAAATTGTTAAATTCAACACATATGTAAAAGTATATCAATATACACAAATCATACACATCTTGCAAATGTTCCAAGTGCTTTGAATGTCCAGTGTTTCCTATACCATATGCATGTGTATAGCACCCATATATTTCTGGTGGGTATATGTATTTTAGGGATTACTTATTCATCCTCGGGGTTCCTAAATTGGTCGTCTAATACAAGTTGCCCTGTTCATAATGATTAATTTATTAGAACAGGCCATTGACAAATCCTATAGAGACAACTGGTGACCCCCTACATTTATCTGGGGTTACAATGATCACAAAGCCGACACACACAAGTAACACATTTGTCAGGCATGTTCTATTGGATTTAGATAGGGTGCAATGGCCAAATTAACGACCCTCTCTGCATCAAAGAGCAGCTGGTTGTTATGGATAGCATATCTCAGCGCATCTCATTGTTCCATTCTTTACCAACACTGTAATGCAGCACAAACATGGCAAACACATCAATGTATCAAGCACCATGGAACCAAAGGTGGCTCTGAAAGGCAACATTCAACAATTGTGTCTGCAGATTATACAGTTGCACTGACTTCTGCAAAATGGCTGACACTATAACAGAGCTTTGACCTAATGCCCGCTTTATGCGTCACATAGCAGATGACCGTCACAGAGGCCCCTCTACACACTGATACAAGTACTCTGGCAGCGAAATAAAGCTCTCTTCAGCGAGACCTAGACCCAAAAAAAGACATCTAAAAGAGATAAAGATTGTGCATTTCTTTACTGCACCTGAGAAGCATAACCCACATGCAACTAATGAAGGGTGACCAAACGTTCCGGGTTTGGCTGGGACTGTCCCGGCATTGGGACCTCTGTCCCCCGGTCCCGAGAGGTTTAATGTTTTAAAAACCCTATCCCGGTTTTGGGCAAGCGGAGAGTGACAGTCCTGTTTTTTTTTTTAATCGCAAATAATTATGAACTATATAAACAGTATTAGATGTTAAGAATGTTGTCATTTTAGGATGGGTTCAAACCCCAAACCTTCCAGGTACAAGCCTTATGCATTAACTGCTTGCATCACAGAGACAGGATGAAAGGAAAGTACATAAGAAGATATGGAATGTCAAACAGAGCAAAAGCAACTTTGTTATTAATATTTATGTTTTTTAGTGTTATAGTTCAGATGCTCAACATTTTGACACTAAATATCAATAACAGTTCGTTGTACAAATATAACATTAAAATACATAATTCAATTAGTATCATGCTTGGTATTTATGTGCTTTTATCAACATTCAAAGTCGCACAATTTGTATGCATATACTGTGGGAATGGGGGTGGGGGGAGGTCCGTTTAGGGGAGTCCTTCTTTTATGTCGCTGGCTGTCCCAGATTTTTGTCTTGAAAGTCTGGTCTCTCCTTAATTACTAATGCCATCCGCAAGTGGGTCGGGCACTGTAGGTACTCCAGGCTCATGCGCTGTCAACCCGTTCTTGAGATTCACCTCTACTGCGAGATAAATGGCAAGATGTGGCGGGCGCAAGCAGCAAAATATAGAGAGCAGAAGGTGCAGGTTTTCAGAGCGGGCAGGAAAGTTATGCCACAGATCACATTCCCCGTACGCGGCTACCATTTATGTGACACTTAATAGAATATTCCATCAGAGGTGCAATCATGTGGACTACTGCTCGAATTATATGCAATCAACTGAAAACATTTTTTTAGGCTAAAAGCTGGTGAAGCTTGTGCAAGCTATGCCTCATGGAGTGGCAAATACTGTAATTCAAAGATTCTCAAATTGAAAACACAACCTTTCTGTAATACTGCCTAGGGTAGTGGCACCTGTGGTGATTGCCTGCATTAGTACCGTGTTACAGCTGTTCAAGGGCAGAGCCAACAAGTACACTGAATTTCATTCATTCTGCCTATTTTGCTCACAGGAAAAGGAGGTGGGTAACACGGTTCCATGGCCAGGTTTCGCCGCCTTCGTGATGTGCAATCACGTTATGGAAATGGCCGCGATCAAGCGACAGTAAATTCAAGATGGCACAATCGTTATCAGGCATTAAGCTCCAGATTCCAATGAAAGGCAGGCGTGGACATCTAGACAGGCACAATTCTTGAAAGACAGGTCCAAACATGTTGTTACAGCTCAAAGCAACCTGCCACAACATAGCCAAACACGCCTGAAATTAGAACATTGAAAGCCCATTTTTTTTGTTTTTAAAGAGTGTCTCTTGAATATCCAGGCGATGCCTGTGCTCGACCATTGCTTATAGGGTGGAGGGGGGGGGTGGAGGAGGCCGTCGAGAGGTGTTTGGTCTGCAGGATTTTGTAAAAACACGTTTTTAACAGTGCTGTTACAGCCCTCGGAGTGCAGAGGGCGTAAGGGGCAAAACAGGACACTGCGCCTGTTTTCAAGCAACGCACATGACCATTCTTGTAAAGCGCATTTCAGCTGGGCAATCCGTCATGTACTGCTCTCAGTGTAGCAATTATCTATTCACAGGAAGAAACTTTGGTAAGCAGTTATGGTTCATCTTCAGTTTTGAAAACCTTCTAAAATCAATCAAATAAGCTCTATTTGAAGCAATGTTATGGGTTCTCTCCAAAACTATAAAAGCAGTGAAATTTGCAAGTAGCTCAATCATAACCTACACTCCCCTACCTCACAATAGATCATGACATCACAGGTGTCCACAAACCAGGCACAGTGAACCAACCAAGGGCTTGGCTCTCGGCAGGCCCTGTGCAGGCAGACCCTACATGCAGTCACTGTGTACCTACCTCATGTTCCCACTTGTTATGGACTGCAGCCATCCTCAGAGATCAGCGTGCCTAGGGAATGGTCTTTGTTACGTATGCCTCACGTCCCGCAAGCGCAGTGACGTGAGGCACATTAATAATAAAGGGCCTGCCCTGCCGGAAGGCAGGCAGTTCCGGGCACGAACTGGAGAGAGCGTGTCAGGTCTTTATTTCGTTCCTCAGCCTGACCCACTTGCATGCCTTGATCCTCTCTCCCTCCGCCAGCTGCACCGGCAGGGAGGGAGCCAACACTGGTGACAAGGAATGGATCACACGCACAACAGTGTAACAAGCCACAGCTCGGCGCATAAGCTCATGGCAAGGGCACATTTTTTGAGACACGGTGGGGGACCATCCCCCACCCAAAAAAATAAAATAATTTTCTCTTCTACACGGCTCCACCATTCGCAAAGCACAATTAAAAACAGTGGATGTCGCTGGGGAATATTTTTTCCCTCTCTTGCTCCTTAATTGTCACGCCAGGCGACACAGGAAGCACCACTGCGCCACCTGTAATGACGAGGAGAAGCTGACTAGAGCGTCGGTGCCGCACCAACTACAAAGGAAAAATAAGTGAGGAGAAGTTTATCACTGCCCCCACAGAGGCCGTGTAACTCCAGCATCGGGACATCATGGCAACAGACCTTGCCACACCTAGGCCCGGCAAAATGTCAACAATCGCTGAGTCGCTGACACCCCCTGCACCGTCCCCTCGACCTCATGGTGGGACCACAGCTGCGTTGGGGCCTTTTGACCCATACACCAACCCATCGTCAGTGGGACCCCGCTGGATGCTGTGGATCCAGAGGTTTGAGATGGCGATGGACTGCAAAGACATTACAACGCCCATGAATATGTAGTCACACCTTCTACTCAATGTGGGTGACGACGTCCTACGCATCTTTAACACGCTTGTCAGACGATGGTGCGGACATCTACCAACTGGCCAAAGACGTCCTCACAGCACATTTTATGCCACAGGTGTGCCCGGACTATGAAACATTCAACTTCTGTACCACTATACAGATGGAGGAAACACTGGACGCCTACCACACAAGACTCCGGAAACTTGCACTCTTGTGTGTATTCAACAACGCCGAGAAGGAAATAAGTCGCCAGATCATCAACTGTATGCACTCTGAGAAACTGTGCAGTATGGTGTTGGGCGAAAAAGGCATTCCCCTAGCCAGAATTCTTGAATATGGACGCCAAAGAGAGCTGTCACACGCGAGGGCAGCGTACATGGGTACCACACTACAGAAGCTCCAACTGGTGCCAACGACAGCAGTAATATCTCAGATAGCCAACCGCCAAGCTCCAAGGGAGGAATACAACAAAACAAACAGTTTACCACAGTGGCAATCGAGGATCCCGGGTGTGGATGGTGCGGAGGTATAAGTCACGGAAGACGAAACTGCCCAGCGCAAGGAACCACGTGCGGAGCATGTGGCCAGAAGGACCACTACGCACGTGTCTGCAGGTCACCAGGGCAGCCGCAATGCCCACAACCACAAGATAAAGCCTTGCCCAAGAAGAAGCAGCAAGCGAACACCTGTTGCATGGAGACTGCTAACTCGTCGACAGACGAATCCGGAAATGACAATGGCCACACAGCAAGTTATGCAGGAACTGGGCGAATGAGAAGAAGAAGGAAAGTCTATTTGATCTCAACACTTGAGCACACAAGTGCAGAGCCGACGAACAGACAGGGAAGATGCAAATGCCTTATGTCCATACAGGGCCAGGAGACGCAAATGACGATAGACACTGGAGTGTCAGTGAATGTAATGCCGGCGACAATGTTTCAGACACTGCGTCCCCGACCTGGCCTCAGGTGGTCAACCGACACACTCCTAATTTGCCTACTGATGCAAGACCCCACTACCAGTGGAAGGACGTTTTAGAACGACACTAAGCTGGGGTGAGAGAGCCCTCCAGTCAAAGATATACGTTGTCAATGCAGGAACTGAATGCCTACTTAGTGGAGATGCAGCGGAAGACCTAGAACTAATCCTTTTCATCTGCGATGCCACAGATTCAACAGACATCTCCAAACTCCTGGGGAAGTACCCAGGCATCCTCAACGGCATCGGATGTCTAAAAGGAAAACTCATCAAGCTCCACATCGAACATATGGTACAGCCCCGGGCAGGCTGCCACAGAAGGACCCCATTTCATATGAGAGACCTGGTCGAAAAGGAACTACGAGAACTCGAAAAGGTTGTAATCATTGATCCGGTCACAGGGCCAACGCCCTGGGTCTCACCCATGGTGGTAACGAAGAAGCCGAAGCAACCAGGGAAAGTAAGGATTTGCATTGAAATGTGCCTACCAAATGCAGCAATCAAAAGGGAGCAGCACAACACCCCTATGCTATATGAGATCATTACAGAGCTCACAGGGTCGAAAGTGTTCTAGAAAATTGACCTGAACGCTTGGTACCACCAGTTAAAACTACACCTCAACTCAAGGTACAGTACCACCTTCTCTACGCACCTGGGCCTACGCCGGTACAAGAGACTGAGCTTCGGCATGTCCTCAGCGGCCGAGGTATTCCAGAAGGCCAGCCAGGAAGTGATACAGGGCATCCTAGGAGTGCTGAATGTCAGTAATGACATGCTCATCCAAGTCAGCAGCAGGCAGGAATACATGCGTCGCCCCGAGGAGGTGCTCAGCAGACTGGAGAATGCAGGCCTGACCGGGGACAAATGCGAGTTCCTGAAGGAGGAAATAAACATTTTCGGGTACGTCTTCTACAGCGCGGGTGTGTCGGCTGACCCAAAAAAAGGTTGCAGACATAAAGGAGCTCCCCCATCCCCCGACAATACCGACAGATATGCAGCTTCTTGGGAATGGCACCTACTGCGGAAGGTTTATCCCCAATCTGGCAACAATGTCTGAGCCACTCAGGGAACTCACCAGATCAAACACCAAATGGGAGTGGAGCCCTGACTGCCAGGAGGCATTCGAGCGGATCAAGACGTCCCTCTCAGCCGAGACATCAATGGCATACTATGACCCAATGTTAACAACGGAACTGTATGTCGATGCCAGCCCTGCCGGCCTCAGGGCCGTCCTCGTTCAAATATCTCAGACAGGCAAGACAAAGCCCACCACATATGCTTCCCGTGCCCTCACACCAACTGAACAGCGGTACTCGTACATCGAGAAGGAGGCCATAGTGGTGTTGTGGGGCTGCCGCCATTTCCACATCTACCTATATGGACGAAGTATGAGTTCGAGTTGGCCTACCAAGTGGGCACGGACAATCCGGCGGACTTCCTATCCAGGCACTCGAGGGCTGCCACCATAAGAGAAGTAAGCAAAGCGGAGGAGACAGAAGAGCATAAATGCCAGATCATTCACACCATGAAGCCCACGGCAGTCAGCAAAGACATTGTGGAAGCCACGCACACTGACCCCTGTTGCGACTTGATCAAGAGCACCATCATATCGGGCGAGTGAAAATCTTTCCTCTGCCATGTACACAACCGCACGCCGGCGGCCAAAGACTTCCTCCCTGGTATGTTCCTAGTACGGCAGGATCTGTCTGTCACTAGTGAAGGCTTGATCTTGAGGAGAGCACGCATTGTGATTCCCTGCACCCTGCAGGACAGAATCGTGGCGCTGGCACATGAAAGCCACCAGGGAATGGTCAGGACAAAAGCCAGTATTCGACCCCCGTGTGGCTCCCTCAGAATTATAAATGTTAGCATGTGCCACACTTAGATGGGATTCTTAACTTTAGCCTGCGTCACATCTAGATAGTATTATAAATGTTGGCATGTGCCACACTTAGATGGAATCCTTAACTTTAGCCTGCGTCACATATAGATAGATTTATAAATATTAGCATGTGCCACACTTAGATGGGATTCTCAACTTTGGCCTGCGTCCCATCTGGATAATAGGGTGAATGTTACCAAGTGCCGCACGTGGATGGAATCATGATCGCTGGCCTTGCCTCACATCTAGATAGGATATTGAGGATTAACAAGTGCCACACTCAAATGGAATGGTGAACGATAGCAAGCATTACACCTAGACATAATTGCAAGGAAAGCAATACCAATTAACCAATCCACTAACAATTTCACCTCTCTGCATACGCCTCTCAAACTCTAACCAAACAAAACCACAGGCCTACAACACAGCAATCCGCGCAAACATCACTACACTCCAACAACAAAACAAACCACACAAACTCGCACAACAGCACACGACGACTACTGACCATAAAACACCCCAAGCCCAGCCAACGGACCCACCGGGCTGAGGCTGCAAACAGCACATAACTGCTCTCTGCACTTTTCCAGCTTATTCCAACTAACTCACCCCCTTACCTTTTCAGAGCCGCCACAGCGCCAGGGGACCACTCCGGTGGTGATAGTGCACGGTACAAATATCCTTTAACATTAACATGGATACCAAGGTGAAGCAAATCGTTGCATCCTGCCTCCCATGCCAAATCACAGGAGCGCCGGAAAACCCTGAACCCATACAGTCGGCAGAGCATGGGTCGTCAAGATGGGACTTAATCAGCATTGATTTTTGCACAGTTCAGGAAGGGACATATCTATTGGTGGCCATCGACGACCACTCAGGATACCCAGAGGTGAAGTTGTATCCGTGACAGCAGTGGAAACTGTGATACCTGCACTCAAGAAGATGTTTGTGACACATGGCCTACCAAGACGCATCAAAAGTGACAATGGACCGCCATTCCAAGGGGCGGAGCTCAAGAAATACCTGGATGATCTGCATATCAATCATCACCACATCACGCCCAGGTGGCCACAGGCAAATGGCGATGTGGAAAGGTTCATGCGGACCATCAACGAGGCGCTATGAATATCCAGGGCCCAATCCAGCCCCTGGAGAGTGGATCTATACAGATTCCTAAGGAACTATCGAGTGACACCCCACAGCTTCACAGGTCTACCCCCGGCGGATCTCATGTACGGGACAATACTAAACTCGCCCGTACCACATCACCCAAGCAGGGGCATAGAAACCTATGACAGCGATCGTACGCACGCAAGGAGGTCGGGACACCAGGTTGGAGACCATGTCTTTGTGTTTTGCGAAACCCCACAAAGATCAAGCTTGAAACACGGTATGACAGTGACCCGTCTGGAAGGGACGATGGTGACAACAGCATGAGGGCAGCAGTCAATCACCAAGAACGCTTCGTGGTTCAAGAGGGTGCCCTGACAAATGTGGACTGATGGGGACAGGCAGTCCCCGGAAAAGGCCAAGCCGCCACCAGACGGTTCGATCCACCGGAATGAGAGAGAGGCGAACCCGAGTCAAGAGCCCGAACAACAAACTGAAGGAGCTGGCGAGGCGCCTCCAGAAGATGAAGGTGAACCAGAAGGGGGAACTGGCCTGGGGACAGCTCCTCGGTCAAGGCTTGTGCGGTACGACCTAAGGGCAGCCCTGAAGGCTCCAGAGAGGCTAAGAGACTATGAGTCGTAAAGTGACAAAGTAGAGAGTGCAGTACTGTGCTGGACTAGATTGCACAGCAAAGTTAGTCTGTTTGGTTGACATAGTTATGTGTTTTGTGTGTTATTGTGTTTGGATGGAAAAAAGGAGGAATGTTATGTATGCCTCACATCCCGCAAGCGAGGTGACATGAGGAACATTAACAATAAAGGGTCCGCCCTGCTGTAAGGCAGGCAGTCCGGGCACGAGCTGGAGAGAGCGTGTCACGTCTTTATTTCGCTCCTCAGCCCGACCCGCCTGCAGGCCCTCATCCTCTCTCCCTCCCCCAGCTGCACTGGCAGGGAGGGAGCTAACAAGCTTCAGCCATGCCAAAGGAAAAGTGTCCCTATGTAGCCACTTGAAACCCATGTTTTATATCAGTCTTCCGAGTGGTATTGCAAAATACATCTGCCCAAATTCCCTTCGGTAATTGAATGGGGAATGCTTTACTTTTCCCCCACATCTTTGCTACTCTTGACAGACCTAGCAAAACGTTCTAAAAGCAATCACAGTGGGTTAATTAGCTTTTTTTCGGAAAGTTTCTTGCAGTTCGGATTACATGGGTAAAAGACTGATTGGAAGTGATTTTATTGTCCCCACCAAAAGATGGAATTTCACAATTTCCAAAATTATTGAATGCTGGAGTGCTTTGGGGCGTTTTCATGATGTTCCAACCACAGAGGCCAAAGTTACAAGATTGTAATAGCTGCTCTCCACAGTGTAACATCATGCTTAACAGGTACAACCAAACATTTGGGGAAAATGGGAGGAAAGTGTTGTGTAAAGGGGTGGAGGTTGGTGGACCGTCAGAAAGGGATTGGCTTGGTATACAGGGAGGGCACTTGGGATGGAGGTCAGGGAGAAGGAATGGGCTCAGAGGGGTGGGGTGGGAGAAATAGTATTGTGAAGGTTGTTTCCGCAATTGTTTTAAAATACACATAAACAAGGTCTATAAAAAAAGGTACAACCAAGCAGAGCAGGTCAGAACCACACCCAAATGTTGCAACTCCATATAGAGTTTTATTTAAGAGAACCATCAGCTATATCAAAATACTGAATTGTTCTACCCACAGCCTCCTGTTTTACAACACCAACAGTGGATGCCTTCTAATAACTAAAGAAAAAAAAGTCTGTAGGTGAAATGCTATCCAAGTGCTATGATTAAACGAAAATGGAGCGTCATGAGCACAGGATGGCTTCATCATGTTTCCAGTGCAGTAAAGATCTTGGGGGCAAAACCAAACTCTCTTCTAAAACATAGTCTTTCACTTCGGGGTCTTTTCCCTGAGATTCGCAGTCTGGGGGTTTAGGTATAACTGCACAGAATTCTTTCTAGTCTTGGTTGATTTGGTAGCTGGCTTCCTCACTAAACTCTGCACCACAGCCAGATACTTTTCTGCCTCCTTTTCCTTCCCCTTCCTGTTAGTTACCTCCTCCTTATTGGCTTCCTTCCCATTGTTGTTTTTCCCTCTATGTTCCAGCAAACCCTCCCTTCTGGTTTCCCCTTTACAACATTCTCTTATCTTTCCTGCCTCCTTTTCCCATCCCCTCTCTCCAGCTTGTCCTTCCACTGCCAACTTAACCTTTCTTTCCCTTACCCTACAGCCCCACTCTCTCCAAAGGTCCACACTTTTCTGTCAGACAACAGATATTCCACTGCACAGGGAGATCCACAGGGAGACAACAGGCCATATAGAGTGGCCTAACAGCGCCTCCAATTACCTCCCTTGACTAGAAGCATTAAGATGTACCAGCATTTCCTTTCCACAATATGAATGGTTGAGCATCAGAGTTCTGCAAGACCTTCTTGCCCAGTCTTTGGCCCTGCCCCGTGTGTGCGTGTCTTTGGCCCCGCCCATCAAATGGTTCTGCTGCTATCAGGAATCTGTATCTCACGCATGCACTGAGGAAATAGATTGACACGCTCTAGAGACTTAGTGCCTTCACTCACAAATCTGAACTGGCTTTGGTATCCTTTGCGTGAGCATTTGCATATTCGAGATTGTCTTCCTTTCTATGTTTGTGAAGCATTTCTGATCCACCCTCTAGACCAGCTCTATGGCTAGCAATGCTTCTCTGTCTTCTGGGGAGAAAAGGGTGTCCTAACAGTGTATAACCAAGTATGCGTTAGGGGTGTAGGGTTCATAGGAAGAATTCTACCACACCATTATACCTTAAAGGGACAGAACCCCCATTAGGCTCCATGTGACACGTGTCAGCCACATAAGCAGGGTGAGGTGAGCCAGGGAAACCTTTCCTCACCGTACCAAGGCACAGCATCGCTTAGCAGGCAGCAACATCCAGCCCTTATAGCTCGCCCTGTATTCAACCCCAGACTCAGACAGGGGACTTCACCACACAGGCAAAAGTAGTGTAGCCACGCTCCTTGGTCTAAAATACAGTGGCCACATTTCTTTCTGGAAAGAGGCCTGGCTTTGCCATCCCCAGGAGTCTACAATAGGAACCTTTTCAAGGTTTTAGCCCAGTGGCATCCAAGTTTCTTGGTTTAGATCCACAGACTCCAGGTGTTGGGCAGACAAAAAATGTTTAGTCCGCCATCAGCCAATTTCATTCTAAGATTCAGATTTGAATTGGGTCTGCGGAAAACCTTGGACATTATATTCCTATGGATTTTTAGCCCACTTCTCATATTAAAAAAAGATAAATACGTAACCAGATTCTTTCTTTTATAATTGAAAACACCAAAGTCATCAAGAACACCCTTCGCGTTTCCCGCATAAGAAGGACTCTTCCACTTCCAATGCTACTTTACGCATTGCTTTAACATTAGCAGCAATTATTTAATGCACAGACTTCTGTAATGGGATCTTCCCTGTGCTCCCTGCTAAGACTATGTCCAAGCTACAGAGGGCTCAGATCTGCATAATCTTGGGACTAAAATGTTCTAACCACATAGCACCAGCCCTGAAGATGCTCAAGTATCAGCCAAACAAACAGATGGTGGTGTTCCAAACTATATGACTTGTGTAGCCTGCATTAGCCCTACAGGGCCTAGGACCTGTAAAATATGATACCACCATACCAGCCGACACACAGATTTAGGTTGCCTCCCAAAAACAGATATTCCGCCGCACAGGGAGATCCAACCATTTTGGTGAGAGAATACTTCTAACCCAAGTACCTACCCTATGTAACTCTCTTGCCCTACCATTTTCTTCTTGAAGCGAGATGTCAAAATCTGCATAGGTCTAAAAACCTTACTTTTCTGTGGACGGTTTGTGCCAAGCCAGACTTAATCATTCATCAGAGGGTTGTCCACTTCGCCACTGAACCACTCACATCAATCTCTCCTCCTTCAGCACCCTCCCTCAAAGTTCACTGAAGAAGCCACCGACAGCAGGTGAGCTTAACAAAAACACAAATATCAGTAAAAGACATTTAAAAAAACGTGCAGTTAGAATATATAAAAACACTAACATTTAACAGCGGTGACTGCCAGACCCACCCTAACATGTACACCCTCCTCAAAACTGCATAAAATAACTGTGACTCTCTGAACTAACAAGGAATCTATGAGCATAGGGCTGATAATCAGTCAGCGTTCTGCAGGATTTAGGAATACACTGACCAACCCCTCTACAATCTCATTCAGCTGCACCCTAATTGTTGAGGCATGCGAGGTGGCCATCGATCATTGAATACCCAACAGTAGAACCCCTGCCTTCTTCTGTTGGATATTTAAAAAATTGGTCCGGGCCACTGTAGAGGACTCAGAGCCTCAAATGGTATGTCATAACATATCTTAACTCAACACCCCTCTGCTTCTTGAGTGCAGGCTTCATCAACAGCCGTTTTAAAATCTGGAGAAATTACTACCTTGGCACCCTGATTTACAAGCCCATGCTTCTGTATAGCCCTGCTTAACACCAGATCTCTGTTGTATAGCTCAGCCGTCAGCCATCTTGTCATACCGTACCTGCCAGGTTAACTTGCTTTAGGAAGCCAGGAAATGGAGCAGTGAGCAAACTTAACCACTGTGGTCAGAAAAGCAAGTGGTAGGGAGGGTGATCACTAAGGATTTTCTGAGGACCTATTTAAGGAATGCATTCTTATTTGGAATACACATGGACTTGGGCTGGCTTAGATATTTGATGATATTCCTTAGATACCTTTATGCAAGGTCTTCTTCCTTAGCAAGCACACCATTCATATTCCTCACTAACCTATCAGGTCTGGCCTGCATAGTAGCCTCTGTGACTTTAAAGGTGTGGATTCCGATTTCAGCTTCAGCGGCTCTGTCACCCTTCATCCAGTCTAATTTAAAATGTCCATTCTCTGGACCAGAATATTCAACTTCATTATTCCATCATAGTTAGCCTGCATCTCAATCATGGCCAACATTCATTCTGCCAGCCGGGAATCCACTGGCTGCTGCAGAGCCACAGCACAGCCAAGGAGCGCCTGTTTGCTAGGCAAAAGGGCCCCATCAGGCCTGCCCCTGAACTCCTCTGGTCACTGAGATAGAGATGCTCCATCGTGGTTT
The DNA here is from genome assembly GCF_040938575.1 of Ambystoma mexicanum. NCBI lineage: Eukaryota > Metazoa > Chordata > Amphibia > Caudata > Ambystomatidae > Ambystoma > Ambystoma mexicanum. The sequence goes on along the minus strand of NC_090941.1, from coordinate 411,683,127 downwards.
CACGTCAAAGACCTGGCAGGCGTGGAGTGGTACTTTAATTTTGCAGTTTGGACAGGCGGATACATATTATTTAAAATGAGGGCAAAGTAGGCACAGCGGTGGACAGAAGGCAAGATCAACATTTAGCTCAAAGAAGGCAAACTTCAATGCACACAACTTAATATATGCACAGATCCGAGCTTTCAGAAGGTACAGAGAGACCAAATAGGACTAGGCTATGTGATTCTACCAAATAAAAACTGTCAGAATTTCATCTCCTTGAAACCCTACCCACTCAATCACACTCACCTTAGCACTGTCCTCAGTCCCCACCTGTCGAAGACGGCTTCTTCAGAGTCTATCTTTGCTTAATATGGGTAAAAGCAGGTTCCGCACCAGCCACCAAAAGTGACACACGTGTTCCCCACAGACAGCTAAGTGGGTTCAGATCATCTGGTGCCCGAGGCGAGTTCAAGGAACCCCATTGCATGTGCAAGTCAGCCCGCCACCAAACGACAACAAACCACTGTGGAGATTTGAAACAATGGGCAGCCTCTCACCACCTGCGGCACTCAAACATCAAACACTGCAAAAAAGCATGCACCAAATGCATTGAAGGGGCCAGACGGCAGCAGTTCGACCACCAATCCCTGGATGTTTTACTCCTCATGAAAGGTGATGTATTCAGTGTTGAATAAACTTCTCCATGTAAGAGGTGAGGACACAAGTTTATTTAATACAGAGACCCGGCGTCCTGCACTCCAACCACCGCCATCAGTCCACCTGTTCCCTCTCTCAAACGCCTTCTCACGTTCCACCGAACCCCGCTCACTTTCAATCATCAACATTCTCTCTGACGCGGATGGATGCAGGGCGCCAAATACAATTATGTAATCAAGGAATATGAGAACACAAACGATACAACACTATCCCCCTCCCTTGAAACAAAACAACAAAACATGAAGATGAAAACAAATTACAGAAAATTCAAACAAATGTTTCTAAAGTATGTTATATAAACAGCAACTATAAAAACTAAATAATAAATAGACTGAACACCTATATTAGCAAAATCAATTCTGTGATTGATGTCAAACCATAAACACAAAGTTTCTAATATGCAGATAACTACTTGTCCATAACATAGTCCTTAGTCCAAAATGGCATGCTCCTGATCCTTTTACCACAAACACCTCGAACAAGTCTACCATCATCAACATCACCAACATGCTCACCTCCAAGTACACATTCTTCTCTCACTTCATTGAACTGTTGCATATTCACGTCTCCATGTACAACCACTTCTCTTCCCTCACTTGCCTGTTGATCAATAAACTCACTATGTATCGAGTGTGAATCATTTTCAAATAACTCAAAAGCTCTTCTGTTATTCTTCTCCCTAAAGCATTCATTTAGAACACCATCACCCTTCCAATTCCACTTGCGGATCCTGTCTAAGTTCCACACTGATTCTCCTCAGACTCTGACTGCTCTTCTGAATACTTCTATTACCTTTATAGGGTTAGAGTACTTGGACTCACATTTCGTCCCTTTTTGATTCTTACAAAATCACCTGGTACAATTTTCCACCTGTTCTTTTCAACACATTCCTTCGTACCTCTAATATCTCTTTCATCACAAGCCTTCCTTTTCCTATAATTAACCCAACTAGGATTGAGTAATGTGTCTGGCACTCTGCCTCTCATCATCTCAAATGGAGACTTCCCTGTGTCCCTTCTAACAGAAATCCTGCTGCTCCAAATTTTCTCTTTGAGTGCCTCATCCACAGGCATATTATTTCTTATGGCTTGGTCAACTGTCTCTACAATGAATCTATTCCACCAAACAATTAGTTTGAGGGTGATAATTTACTGAGAATCTCCAATCGATCCCTGAACATTTGGCAAACTCTTCCTTTTTCTTTGCTTCTAAACTGTACACCATTGTCACGTATTATGACTTTAGGGTATCCCTCTCTTCTGAACACCTGTAGCAAAAATCTTATAACCTCACCCGAATCAATTTTATTCACCATCTTAATTTCTAACCATCCTGAATAATAATCCACCAATGCAATTATAAACTTACCATCTTGTCTCAAATTTTCATATGGTCCTACAATATTGATACCTAACCTGTCCCATGGCGCTTCAACTTTTGACATGGTGATAGGTTCTAATCTGTGACTTTTACAAGTCTTGTCACTGTTCTGGCATGGCCAACAATCTCTAACAAACCTTTCAACCATTAAATCAATACCAGGCCACCAATATTTCACTCTTACATTGTTCTTCGTCCCGGTGATACCTGGATGTCCTTGATGTGCCTTTTCAATTAGATCCCCACGTAATACTTGTGAAGGCACTAACTTATCTCCTCTTACAGAAAATTCTTCTCTGACTTCCCAAAACTTTGCACACTCATCATCAACAAACCTTTTTTTAGGCCAACCTGCCTCGGTATACTTCATAAACTGAAGAAGAATTTCATCCTTGGCAAGCTCATTCAACCATGTTTCCCTTGACGCCACCTCAAAAACTGTTGCTACTACTTCGCAATCTTCATCAGCCACCATGTTATTATCAACTATGGGTAGTCTCGACAAAAAAGCAGCAATCACGTTTCTTTTTCCTGGAACATACTTCCCTATAAAATGATAATCTTGTAACCGGAGACTCAATCTGGTCAACCTGGGAGAGGCCCTACACATCCCACATACAGTAAGTACCTCTACTAAAGGTTTGTGATCTGTTTGTACAACAAATGTATTTCCCCATAAATATTTCCTTAAGTACTTAATTGCCCAAACACAGGCTAACATTTTCCTTTCAATAACTGAATACCCGCTTTCAGTATCACATCTCGCTCTAGACGCATGATTAATTACTTTCTCCTGACCATCTTCTGTGATCTGAGAAAAAACAGTCCCCAATCCACTGGCATCTACTGTAACTCTTGTCTGTCTTCCATACACAAACCCTCCCAATTCCACAGCTCCACAAATGCTTGCTTTAATACAATCTGCCGGTCTTTTGCACTCATTATCCCAAACAAACTTTAGGTCCTTTTTAAGTAGTTTCCTTAATGATTCAGTGACACTAGCAAAATTCTTAACAAATTTGTTGTAATATTCGCATAACCCAAGAAATGACCCGAGTTGATCTCTATTAGTAGGTTCAGGTGAATCTTTGATCGCCCTCATGGCCTCCACTTTGGGTTTGTACCCTCTTCCATTTACAATATGACCCAAATACTCAACTTCCTTTTCCTTAAACTTGCATTTGCGCTGTTCTACTTTCAGACCATTAGCATCCAATCTCGACAACCCTTCACTCAATCTTTTGTCGTGTTCCGCAGCGCCTGTACCAAAAACAATGATATCATCCTGATACACTAAAGTCCAGCTAAACCTTTTAAAACATGTGCCATGACTCTTTGAAACACCGCTGCTGCGGAGGCCAAACCAGAAGGCATCGCTTATATATATAAATGCGAAAAGGTGTAATGAAGGCAGTAATGTCTCTGCAGTCTTCCCTGAGTGAAATTTGGTGATATGCACTCGACAGGTCCAAAGTAGTAAAAGTATCTGCTCCACCAATACTATTCAGCATCTCTGAAATTATTGGTAAAGGAAATAGGTCTATGATAATGTTTTTATTCACATTCCTCAAGTCAACGCATATCCTCGGCTTGCCATTCTTCTTCATAGCCACAACAATAGGACTCATTGTGCAGATTCAATTTTTTCAATTACTCCTTCATGTTCAAGTCTTCCAAGCTCTTTTTCTACTTTGTCAGACAAGGCAATTGGTATTGGCCTTGCTTTAGTGTGTGTTACAGGTATTGCTCCTCGTTTTAGTTTTATTCTATGAGCAACATTTTTTAATAATCTCAATTTTGTTTGAAAAACACAATCTGCATTTCACTCTGTTTTCTTCTATTTTTTATTACTACTGTTTACAATTAGTATTTGTTCTTCTTCACACGGATCTAATTGAATCCTTAGTGCTGCTTGATCTCTCCATCAGATTATATTCACTCCTTTCTCCGCCACATAAACTTTTATTTGACCTTGTCGATCTTTAAACTGAATAATGCTATGGAACCAACCTATGATCTGAATCTTTGATCCTTCAAATCCACCTGGATTCCTTATGTCTGGCTACTTCAATTTGCACCTGAGACCTTCTGCGCCAAGTCTTTGCCAAGTCTTTCTCGTAATAATGGTCCAAGGCGAGCAACTGTCGACTTTCACCTTCAACTTCCAATTGTCTAAAATGACTTCATAACTTGGGCATTTAAATTCCCCTCCAGGTGGTTCATGAATTCCAAATACCCTTTTGTGCCCAATTTCAGGACAATTCCTGGAGTAATCGTAATGACCTAATCTGCCACAACTAAGACACCTATCACCATCCCTTGTTTGAGGAGGATTAGCCCTGGTTTCAGTTCTCGCCCACGACTTCCCTCTGGTGACATTTCCTCTTGCCTCCTTATTTTCGAATCCTCCGCCCTTGTTATATCTGTTCGTGAAAACTTCATGCTTTTCCCTGGTGCATACTGCATTAACACCACCTTGATGCTCAGTCTCGTGTGTATATTTATTGCTGGCTTGCAATATGTTCTGGGTTGCTTCTTGCTTTTTGCTTTTCATCTCCTTTGAACACAATTGACTGTGTTCAATCCTTTTCGCGATAGCAATGGTTTCTGGTAGTGATGGGTTCCCTACCATCCACAACCTGTCTTGAATCAAAGAATCCTTGGTATGAATTATAATCTGATCCCTGATGAGTTCATCGAGGGTGATTCCATGTCCAAAATGACACGTTGCAGGCTAACAACCTTAAAGCTGAGACATAATCCTCTATGCTTTCTTGCTCCTTTTGTATTCTAGTGTAGAAATTATATCTATTAATCGCCACATTTGTTTCCGGCGCATAGTATTTATCCCCACCAGCACATGTCTTGGAAGGGGGCCCCATTTGGAGAGAAAAAAATGAAACTTTTTTTTCTAAAAAAAATATTTTTTTTCTTTTGGATTTCACTTAAAGAAATTATTTTTGTAGCAGAAATAATTTCTTTATGAAGGCAGAGTGACTACAAAAAGAAACTTTCTTTTTGAAGTACTACGGATAACCCACCCCATATAGTATTTATCCAACTGTCTCAAAGGTTTATCATATTCATCAGCGTCACCTGCTTCATCCACTGTTAATTCTGGAAGCTCTCTAAACGTCCTTTGACCTTCCACACCTAAAGCATGGAGTAGCAAAAGTTTCTTCTTGTGTGCTGTTAATCCCTCCTGTTCCATTGTCTGGATGTAATTCATTCAAAATTCATTCCATTCGGACCACACTACTGTGGGCTGACCAGGAGTTGGCAAAAAACTTGCTGGTGGCTGGACATTGATGCCTTGCATGGCCATTGTCTTACTCCTTGGTTTAAGTAGTGTCCTTAATTAAATAATGAAACCTGCCTCAAACTTTGATACCAATAGCTTTCTTAAGCTTCCTTTAATCAAATATAGAGAGCAAGAAAAAAAGTATTTATTTTTCAAGTACTGAGACGAGGAAGAAGCGTCTCGAGTGAAATCCTGCCTGACTTCCTTATTCAGGCAATATGGCTTCACGCAACGTGTATGCGCGTGAAAACGTTCTCCTTCCAATGTCCTTTACTCTAAAGCAGCATCGTCTGTCCCAAAATTATAACATTGATCTTCCTGGGTCTGCCGTGTGGGCGCCACCTCCTTTGCGCAACTATAATCCAATCTCGACCGTGTCAGGCACAGCTGAAACCAAAACTGCACAGACAAACGTTACGTTCGTCCGGAGCGTTTGCTCTCTGTTTGCTGTGGGTAATGGCGCCGGGTCAATCCTCGTCACCAAATGTGATGTATTCAGTGTTGAATAAACTTCTCCATGTAAGAGGTGAGGACACAAGTTTATTTAATACAGAGACCCGGTGCCCTGCACTCCTTCCACCACCATCAGTCCACCTGTTCCCTCTCTCAAACGCCTTCTCATGTTCCACCGAACCCCGCTCACTTTCAATCATCAACATTCTCTCTGATGCGGATGGATGCAGGACGCTGAATACAATTATGTAATCAAGGAATATGAGAACACAAACGATACAACAAAAGGCTCAAAGTTGGCAGTGTCTTGTGGCAAGCAGCAGAATGTCACTGCCATAGCAAGAAACCCCAATCGCACGAATAATGGCCAACCCCGTGCATCTCCTCTGACGATCAAGAGATCTACCACACTACAGCTGGTCACAGCAGCTACCCCTATTCCTTCACTTCTTCTGAAAGCATCCTAATGGAGCCTCCATGCAGAATCCTTGTGATCAAGCAGCAGGCTCCAGAGATCCACACTGCTAGTTAGTCTGTTCTGCTCACCGAACAGTGGCTAAGCAACAGTGTCAAGAATCGCACAGCATCAGACCTCCGAAAATACACAACTTCCAATCCAAATAGGGAAGTGGGATGTCCACGCTCCCCAGCCATCCAAAACGGTGACCAAACATTCAAAGGGACGAAATGTAGAGAGGCTGGCAGAGAAAGCCCTGCCATTGGAAGCCGCTTCAAAGTCTCCCAGTCACTTCAGGATAACGCAGAGTGTGAGCTAACTGGAAGATGATCGATAGCGGAGCTGAACTAGATCAGCTTTGTCATACGTGATCAGCAGCAAGTTTAACACGCGGCCATCTTGATGGATGCCTCCAAGGAGACACCAGCTACAGCATTCTACTCCCGGCTTCAGCATTGTGATAAGATTCCACCAACCACAATTCCACTGTGGACCAAGGTCACCCAGAGATCCTTTTCTAAAGGAATAAGTCTGTGTGATTTGATCACCCCTTTTTATGCACAGAGTCACCACAGGGAGGAGCATGGGTCCCACAGACATCACCATTCAGGATTTGTTACTGGTGAGAATGAAGGATCTTACAGAAAGAGAGATCTCAGAAGTCGCAGGTGTGCCACTGGCGTAACAGGGGCCCCCGCACTCCCCGCGATGCGGGGGGCCCCACCAGCACATGTCTTGGAAGGGGGCCCCACTTGGAGAGAAAAAAAATGAAACTTTTTCTAAAAAAAAAATATTTTTCTTTTGGATTTCACTTATAAAGAAATTATTTTTGTAGCAGAAATAATTTCTTTATGAAGGCAGAGTGACTACAAAAAGAAACTTTCTTTTTGAAGTACTACGGATACCGCACCCCATGCAATGGATGACCCTAGGGTGAAGGCCTCCATGTCATGGGATGGGGAAGCCCTGTGACTTCAAAAAGAAACAGTGGGCCTCATTATAAGTTTGCCAGTCAGGGAACTACGGTACTGGTAACCTTGCCAGTACCGTAGTTCCGGACCAGCAAACTACGAGTTGTGCTTGTGGGTGCCTTTCTGCCCACCAGGTCTGACCTGGCGGACATAGTGGCACCCTCGAGCTCAGCATGTCGGATGCACCGGCACCGTTTATAATGGTGCCTAGTGCATCCGACCTCCCCATTCCCATTGAGCCCTGTGGGGCTCAATGGGAATGGGGAGCATTCTGTTCCGGCGCCCGCAAATGGGCAATTACCGGGTCCGGCACAGCCGTAATGACCTGGTAATTGCCCATTCGAGGGCGCTGGAAATTTTCGGAAGTTTGGCGGCAGCCTGCCGGTTTTACCGGAAAGGCTACCGCCAAACTTCTAATGATACCCAGTATCTTTTTGAAGCCACTCTGCATTCATAAAGAAATTATTTCCGTTATGATTCGTCCTTAACAGAAATAATTTCTTTATGAAGTCAAAGTGACATCAAAAAGAAACAATTTCTTTTGGAAGTAATAGGGCTCCCCTCAGCCCCATGACGGGTGCGTGTGTGAGTGTATTGTGAAGGGGTGCACACTTCAATGTACGGGTGACTGCCTGGGTGTGACTGCATGGTGAAAGAGTGCACAGTTAAATGTATGGAAGGCTGGGTGTGCATGTGTTTATATGGTGAATGGTGTGTGTGCTTGCATTCAGGGGTGCAACAAAACCTACATTTCGGGGGGTCTAACCCTTCAAATGTTGGGAGAGGCGCTAACTTCACGGACGGCGGGGGAGTGCAAACTTATTTGTGTGGGGACATCTAATTTCTTTACACATTTTAATGAGAATTTTCTAGTGCAGCTTCAATGTTACAAGCAGTTAACTCTCTCCTTTAAGGTCGAAAGCTCCCACTTATGGACTGCTGCGAGAATTGAGTGGTCTCCTGTTCCCTCTCTACCCTTCCAATCACTCCCCTGGCATGCAAGTACTAAACACACATGATGATTTCAATTGCCTAAAAAATTGTGATTTGAAGGTCAGCCAGGTCGATTCAACATTTTGGGGGGGGCTCGGAGGGGGGGGGGGGGGGAGTGCTGAATCCCAGTCAACTCAATGGTGTTGCACCACTACTTGTGTTTAATGCCTCGATTACTTATTGGTAATCTTCATTACTCCTAGCCCTATTACTCCTCATCCCAGTACTTACCTATAAGTCAAGGAGCCTCATACACAAGTACTGGGATGAGGTAGAGGTACATGGAGGTAATGCCTGACTTAGCTACCTGTAATCTTCATTACTCCTAGTCCCACTCTTCCTCATCCCAGTGCTTACCTATGAGTCAAGGAGCCTCATACATAAGCTCTGGGACAAAGAAGAGGGACGTGGAGGTAATTCTGGGGCGATGGGATGTTTGTAGGGGGGGCGGGATTGTGCGACAAATCATAAAGGTTGTCCATGTCCAGGCTAAGCAGGCATGACATGTGGTATTAGTGGCAAAAGAGGCAATTTGGTGCAGCCAGTCTAGTCATTCCTCAGTTTGGTATGACTTTCTTAATAACTGGGCATTTCTGATAAAGCAGTCCCTCTTAGTGTAATTATCTGGCTAAAATGGCATTTGGGTGCTGCCAGATTAGTTGTTTCTTACTGGGGCATTGTATATTTTTTCTGGGCATCTGTGATAAAATGATACAAGTCATTTATAATGTCATTTATAATCCATCTGTACACAAGTGTTTCTAGGCGCGACAAGACACAGGAGGAAAGATAGAGGGAGGACAAGACAAAGAATCTTACTAGGCCTTGTGTCATTCAGATCGTGCAGGTGCGAGAATGAGAAGTGCAAGGGGAAAGTTAGGGGGGAGTGCAAGGGAGAGGGGGTAGCAAAACAGGGCAGCAATGCTAGCCCAGCAACCAGTCTGTACAGCAGACAGGTAGGTCAGCAGGGGAGGGAGAGAGAGAAAGCAGGGGAGAAGAGGAACGTTTATAGCTGCTTCCATATCTTCAGGTGAGGGGGCAGGGAGGCCTTTCCAGAGGGAGGCACCTGCATAGGAGAGAGATCTACCCCCCACCCACTCGCTACCTAGGGAAGCATCTAACCCTTAAAAAGTTGGAGGTAGCTGAGCGAAGGGCTTGAGAAGGAAGGTATGTTGGAAGAAAGCGTTGGATGTAGTGTGGGCCTGGGCCCATAAAGCTTTGTGGACAATGCAAAGGGTCTTGAACTTGATCCTTGCAGCAACCGGGAGCCAGTAGAGAGATTTCAGGGCTGGAGAGAGATGATCCCTGGGCTTGAGGCCAAGGATAAGTCTCTCAGTCCTGTTCTGGATTAGTTGCAGAGAGCAGAGAGTAGAGGAAGACAGTTTGAGAAAGAGCCTGTTGCAGTAGTCCAGCCCAGAGAGAACCAGGGCTCTGGAGACAGTGAGCTTCTGGGGGAAAGTGAGAAAGGGAAGAGTCCCTTTGACGAGGAGCAGCTGGTAGTGGGACTTCTTGGCAATGTCCTAGATGTGAGGAGAGAAAGAGAGAGTGGAGTCAAAGATGACAAAGTTTTTTGCCTCGCATGAAGGTGAAGGAAGAGGGCCCAAGGTGGGTGGCCAGAGTGCGAGAGGGAAAGCAGGGGTAGGGGTCCCAATGAGAAGGATCTCCATTTTACTGGCATTAAGGGAGAGATCGATGGATGCGCATCAATCCTGAATCGCGATAGACAATCAGGAATGAGAGAGAGGAGAGGAGTCTGAGGGGAGCCTGAAGGAAAGCTGAGTGTCATCTGCATAAGAGGAGAATGTAGAGATCAGGTGGGCCAAAGGAGCCAAGAAGAGGTTGAAAAACCAGGGTGAGAGGATGGAGCCCTGGGGAACACCACAGGTATAGAGAGATGTGGTGGAGAGAAAGGGACCAAGTTGGTCCTGGGAGGGGTAGTCCAAGAGGAAGGAGGTCAGCCACTCAAGGCCTGATACGTGATGCCCAGGTTCTCATGGAGTCGATTGATCAGGATGGCTTGGTCGACCGTGTCAAAAGCAGAGGAAATATTAAGGAGGATGAGGACAGAAGGAATGCTGTAATCAAGGTTAGAGAGCAGATCTTCACGGGTGTTCAGGAGAACAGTTTCCGTGCCTTTGGCAGCTCTGAAGCCAGACTGAAGGTCATGGAGACAAGCAACAGATTCATTGTGGAGAGTAAGCTGGAAGATGGACAGTTTTTTCCAACAGTTTGCCCAGAAAAGGGGTGATGGAGATTGGGCGATAGTTTGCGAGGCAGGCAGGAAAGACAGATTGCTTCTTGAGGAGTGCGTTCACAAGGGAACTCTTAAGGGGAAAGGGGAACGTTCCAGTGGTGAAAGAGTGATCTCTTCTTGATGAGTGTTATTGCTTCGACTGGCATTTTGGTGCAACCAGTCAAGGTATGTCTAAATGTGGCCTGGCATGCTTTACTGTAATGTTATTACGTGTCTACGTTGTGCAGCCAGTGGGACATGTTTTCAATGTGGCATGGCATTTTTAATAGCAAAGCATTAATGTTCCTGTGCACTGTTGGTGACTTGCACATATTGGATTGGTGTTACCCTACAAAACCATTGCAAACACTGGCTTTTTAGCCAATTTTTCTCAGAACGTGTGCTGTATATTACATTAAAACACATATTTATATCTTTCTCCTAGTGCAGTGTGTGGCATATGCCTTCAACAGCACATTTGTGTATATTGCGCAAGAGTGATAATCTAGGCCGGCCCAGAGTGTGGCGCGACTCGTGATGTGTTGCTGAGCTGGGTGGGGGGCCCTCAGCATGGCTCGCAGGGGGGCCCCCACATTTTGTGTTACGCCACTGAGGTGTGCGGGAATTAATAATGATGTTCAAGGAAACCAAGGCTGGGGAAGCCCTCTTTACAGTGTGACCTAAATGTGACGTCTCGAGAGGACCTCTTTATTGTGTACTGCTTTCATTGGTAAACACGTCGAGAATAAACTGGGATTACTTGCAGGGGTATGCATCAAAATGGCGGACCAAGGGTAGACATGGCACATTGTCTGGGGAGAGAGGCTGAGGTGAGGCATTACTGCTTTCTTTCTCCGCCCCCATCCCCACATGTTTATAAGGAGCACCGAAAAGGTCCTACGACATTAGCCCTTTCTTTATAAGTATGCCTGTAGGTCTACGGCCTCGCGCTTCATATCACATTTTGACAGAGATTAAAACAGATACCTCCTTGGCATGTAAAGTGCACCTCTCCCTTTATTTCCAATGATGCTTGTTGGCCTGGTACTAGAAGTAACCTTTAGAATAATAAGGAACGCAACATTCTACTTCCATCAAGTGTGAAATCCACTATTAACAAAACGTCAACGGTGCCCACGCACACGTTAATTTTAATGACATATTCAACGCCATTCAAGTTTAGGCAGCTCAGACCGCATCATGACACATTTTTACAAAATGCATATACCAGTTATGAAAAATGTCCTAATTATGCTATGTTTAATGGTATTTTAAACATTTTTTTTTTCTTTCTTTTTCTTCTTTTCTTCTTTCTTTTCTTTTTATTTGATTAGTTGATTAGCTGATTAGAAATAATGTGTAATATGTTATAAGTAATATGATGAATTTATATAATTTATCAGTATGTGTAAAGTTTAAATATAAACTGTAACACATTATTAATAAATAATAATAGTTATGAAAAATGGATTCGCACTGGAAATTTAAGAGTTATTTTCCGTTTAAATAAGGGATTTTATTTGGAGCGGCGGATTACTGTGCAGGTCTGCACAGGGAGTTTGAAATTCCATTTACTCATATCCGCGGGCATTTTTTTGAGACACATTGCCACAGGTGACGGTGAATTATTCAGCTGTTGTGCCAGCTCCCCATGGGCCGTGTGTAAGAGCATTAATGGCGGGCACCTCCAGCTTTCTGCTAATAAATATATGCTTTGCTGCATCCGGCACAATTAGGATTCGTAATAAGTAATGTGAGAAAGACAGCGCTAATATGTATACTCGGAATGTTTGGTGTTGTGTACAAATCCGAGAGCCCGAGCTGTTGCTCCCATTCGGGCTGCAGAGGCAGCCCGCGCAAACGGCACCAGAAAGGCAACGGGAATCTAGTGTACGCGCTCACCTCAAATTTGGGAACCGGGTTTGTGGAGTGGGGGAGCTTTGATAACTTTGGATTCTAGGGCAAGCAGTTATGGCACCAGATTTCTGAAACGACAAGCACGTCTCTGGGCTAAATCATGTTAACAAGCGCAGTCAGAAACCACCCTCGTACACAGCGGCGAGAGACGGTGTGAAACAGAACTTTATATGTCCCGCGGCAAAAAAAAACACATTTGTGCCCGCGAGCAGAGTCGGGGGGAAAAAAATCCCCGGTCCGTATCTGTTATTCACTCTGATACTCGGGCTCAGCAGTCTGGCGCACACCGCGTCTAGACGGGATTGAAAACAAAAGGTTGGAGGTCACGATGTGCATTAATTATGCAGGAGAACACAAACCAAACCTGCATATTGCACAGATGTAATTTCTCCCTTTTCCTTACCGACGTGAGTGCATTTGTGTAAATGATAACAACAGGTCAAGGTTCCAAGACAAGTGCTCAGCCCCGCCTTTAGACACTTTTATGGTGTTGTTTGCAGCTTCCCAAAACATGGAGTTCCAATCAAGGTTGGGCTGCGGCATAAAATTGTCTCGGGCTCCAACGATAAAGTGGGCCACCGTTGTAAATGGCAATTCATTCCTTTGTGTGACAAACCGTTTGAGTAGTAGGAGACGTTTTTTGATTTGATGCAAAGTGTGCATTTAAAAGAATAATAATTCAATAACATTGGTCAAAACTACTGGAAGCATTGTGAAGTATCTTATCAAACTGGCCCACATTGGCCAAAAAAGTGGCACACTTTGATCCCAACAAATGGCACACGCTAGCATTTTGCGTTTTTGATTCGGGCATTGCCCTGTTGTCTTATAAGCCAGTCCGAGCCTGGTTCCAATTCAAATGCTGGCAAAATCAAGTCGCGGCTGAGTGGGGCCTTCGGCTCCATTAGGAGCCTATTTATAAAGACAAAAGAAAAAGCGCACACCTTTTGCCTTGATGATGGTCATCTCGGCAAAAGAATGTGTGTGCTTTTTTTTGTCTTCATGAATAGGCTCCTAATGGAGCCGAAGGCCCCACAAAGGCTCGGCCTCTGTCGCACTATGGGTGGTGGCAGCAGGGTCGGATTGGCCCCTGGCCGGGCTGAAATCGTCCCTGGGGAGTAAGGGCCGGTTTCAGGCCATGCTTGGGCCGGTTTGAACATTTTTTGGGGGAAAAATTCATTTTTTTCAAATGTATTTTTTCTTTTTTTATTCTTCAAAAACCTTTCATCCTTCTTTGGTCGATATGAGTACCAACACAGGTTGGGTGATATTGTATGCATATTTGTTCTATAAAAAAGAGCTTAAGGGTAAGTGCTATACAATAACATATTATCATGTGGCTTTGGACGTCTGCTTGGAGTCACAGTAATTTGACAATATGTAATTTGACAATATGGATCTATACACACAGATATTAATGATACGTATGGTGATCCATTCTTGTATGAAATGTACATCACCTTAGTGAAATCATAACCATATTTTTCGGAATGTAGTTTACTTAGGAACAATGCTATTTGATGCCACTTCCTATTTTATCAAGGGGTGAAAGATTGTGTTTCATCGCTTCCGGGGATGTCACTTTGGTGTGGGGTCAAATTACATCACTTTCGGTGATATCATCAGAGGTCAAGTGTCGTGAGGCGAGGGGTGGGCCACTTTTTTTTCGGTAACTGGGCCTATTTCTTGTCCCAGTCCGACCATGGGTGGCAGCAGTGGTGTGGAACTGCCCAAGTGTCACAGAAGTGCTAGAACATATTTGGGCAGAGGCACCTACTGTTTTACAAATTAAGCACTTGGTATACACATGCAGTTGCATTTAAATGTTCATTAAAAAAGTATGCCCTCAAGAGTATGCAATCACAGAGAAACGGGGACCCCAAAGCCAGTTCAACTACACACTCCCAGGTGTGCTACTGAACAGGTAGATGTAAGTCGAGAGCCAACTAATACAAATAAGGGTGAATCGCTCTCCTGCAGCCTCTCTCCCAGTCATCGATTCTTGATGATTTACTGGTGCAGTCACAAAAAAAAGATTTTTTGGGGATTCATTTTGTTTACAAAAGTAGCGCATTGCTAAAACCCCCTGGCTGCCAGTTCATTGTCCTTGGAGCGTCCCAGGCTCCCTACCCCCTGAGAGCCACCAACCTTGGGTGCTGTTTTATAACAAATGAAAGACGCAGACAGAACAATAACTGTGTGAGTCAACCGAGCGATGAATGCACTCATGCTCCATTCAGAGAGAGGCTTTGAAAATACAGCTCTGACAAATCAGAGAATCAGGGGGGCAAAGAAGCACTGCACATCTCCGCTCCCTCTTCATGGGTTTATGGTTGCCACCTGAAAGGTTGCCAGCAGCTAACCTGCCTTCCTGTCCCAACTCCATGCCTCGTGTGCTATTCCCTGGTCAACCAAACCCTGTGAACTCATAGGCTGCATATGACCCACAGAAGTCTTTTTACCGCCCGTCCTGAACATTTGTTTCTTGCACTAGTGCTATTAACGCATGCAGCTCCAAGGTATAATATTAACAACCAGTGTTTGTGGGTAAAGGGCTGGCATAAAGTCTCTATTTCAGAGCCAGAGTCAAATGATAAGGTGCTTGTGGCAGTATGGAGTTCCAGACCTCTGCTTGGACGCTGGGTTCTGCAACCTTTAGCTCTGCAGATGTGTTGGACTACAATGCTCATCAGCCTGGGGGCATCAAGTTTATGTAGGATGGAATGGTGGGGGTCTGAGTCACCTGAGGAGACAGGGGTATTTTACAGGTCTGAAACCTGGTAATCCACGTTTACAATAAAAGACAACATTGAGAGAGGTGATGTCTCTGTGTGGCCTGTAAATCTGCAGAGATACCACCAAACTGTACTACCATTACTGCCACTTGGTCTGGCGGTATTACTGCCCGATTACAAGTGGTGGTAGGCAGTGTTAGTCCCCATTAATTGGAGTCCATAGGACTCCATGGTGGATTTCAGCGGTATTACTGCTGGTAGTAATTTTGCTGGTGGTAATATCCCAAATTGTTCTATTTTGGGCAGTATGGTGGAGGAAATACCTCCAGCTTCTTGCTGGAGGATTTTCCTCCACCTTTGCCCTCAAACTCATAGTTGGGCGGTGCGATAATGTGGCTCTATACGGTATTACCAGTGTTGCCAGTCAGAACTCATTTACCTCAGCAATGTATTCAGTTCTCTGTTTTTTGTCCTGACACTTAAAATGCGCGATTTGCATTACAAGCTGTGTGCCGCAGACTGCTTCCACTCTAAGCGGGGGAGAAGTTAGGACTGTGGGGACTGAGACGGCAGGACTTTTCAAACTTTTGACACAAGTGGCCTTCACTGAGTCTTGGGGGGCATCACCTCCCATGGGATATGGTACAGTATAATGAACTCATTACTTTCTAACACTGGTTCCTCTACGTCAGCCTCTTGCTGACATAGAAGGGTTTATAGCTGTTCAGTGGGCATTCAGTGGTTAAGATCTATGCTGGCCTGCCATCTTGGGATAAACGGCAGCTATTAACCTTAAATTTGTCGCCATTGCAAGTCTCATTTCTCCCACAGCAACAGCAGAGCCCGCTTGCCAGTGGCTGATAATCCCAAAATTCTCTGTAATTTTATGCAAAGCTGCATTTTATTTTTATAAGGTTATTTTACTCACTGAATGCTGATCAAGTGTTTTAAGTCTGGACTTTATTAACTGGGTGCTTGTAATTGCAGCACAACCACTCTTTACAATCTAAACTAGAGGTGTGTTTACAATGTTGATTGTTCCAAAATACATCTCCTAGTGTGCTGCTTTGGGTCAGGTGGCTCCCTTTAAACTGTACACAATGATACATTGTCTGGTTGACATACTATGTGATTTGTGTATTTTATAAAGGAAACTAAGACCACTAGAACTCACCACCCCAGAAACTCCCAATCCCACCTTTGGGGGCATTCCTGTGGACCTGGGAACACAGAGGAAAGAATGAATAAAAATGTATTTGCCGTCAAGAGGAAGCTAGACCTTTGCAAAAGAACAGTTGGAGCTGGGCAAGCCACCTAGCAACATTAAGGTCCAGCTTTGATGAATACTTGCCTGAAGTAAATGCTGGCATTAATGACTGGGTGATGCAGACTTTTCTGGTAGAGGAGGTGGTGCATCATCCATTTGATGCCCAGGAAGAGCTGATTGAGGTTCAGTCGGACACTACTCTGCAATCTGAATTTAGAAACATTGCAGTGGGTGAATTTTGACTGAAGGTAATCCTGAAGTATCCTACATTGGCATGGTCTGCTATACAGTCGCTCTTACCCTTTGGGTCTTACTACTTGTGCGAAATAGGCTTTTCAGCATTGGCTTTTTTACTGACTCCGTCATTTTTTGAATAAGGGGTGTTTCAAATGAATGTTGAAAACCCGGAAAGTGGGAGTTTTTAAAACATGGAGACAACCATGGCTACAACATTTAGACGCGAGTGCTTCCATCAGTCCCAGACATCACCTGGGTGCAGGGTGAGCCTGGGTAACTGCTTTTTAACATTGTACACTAATACTCTTCCCCCCCAAGTCTGAAACCACACTTGATTGCATTATACTTCAGCCAGGATTGCTTTATACTTCAGCCAGGATTGCATTATACTTCAGCAGCACATCTGATGTGTCCACTGAAAGGTTTAAGATTAAGCTACATCCCTAATTCTATCTGGTTACCCAGAGGTAACATTTTAGCAAATGTCACTTGTGGCTGGCCAATCTAAAGCAGCACTATTGTAAGTTTGAATTGTTGATGTTTTACTGAACTATGGCACCACACACGTCTTGCTTGGTACTTTTTAATCGGGAAACGTCTTTACTTCTCGTTTACCTTGAATTGGTAACTTTTTCTTTTTGGTGGTGGTGGTACTCCACCTTGCAGCTGTACCTTCTGTTTAGCAAGCATTTAATTCTCCCATCCTAGTTGTGTTGCTGGACGATTATAGAGCGGTGGAGTAGGGGCAGTGATGTCTTACTGGAATGCAACTCGAAGGCTTAAATCTCCTCCTTTCTTGACTTTAGTATATGCAGTGCATGTTAGCCAATGTTTCCACTATTCTGCGCTGCGTGCGCCAACACCCCCCCCCCGCGCGCCGTTGCACCAAGTTGGCGACTACATGCAAATTTGCGGTCATATAACTGCCAGTGATGTCACTTCCTGCATTTGGGCCCCCTCCCCGGGAAATTCATAAGTCGGCTCCCCTGACTGGAAGGCTTTACGGTAGTTACTATAGGTAAACGCAAGCTCAGGGTACAAGTAGAGGCAGTGGTGTAGCACAATATTAGGGGGCCCCGTTGAGAAGCATGCTGTCAGGGCCCCCCCACCAACCCCTTCAACGAAGCTCGGGACCTGCTGCACTCGGGGTCGGCCTGGACCACCACGCTTGCACAATGTCCATGATGATCATGCCGCTACGGGGGCACGTACACACTGCGCTAGGAGAAAGATGGATTTAAAAAAAATCAAAGGACAAATCTTTCACCTAGCGTAGAAAAAAGGGGCGTTGACTGGCCCCTCCAAATATGCCAGCCACCAGTGGTGGCCTTTGAATTGCTTTATTGGAGGAGTGTAAATATTTGCCACAAGGCTGCGAGAAAACCAAAATGTAACGAAGAAGCCCAAACCAACAAAAGGGAGTTCGGCAGGGATTCTCTCCCGCTGTTCTCAAGAATTTCTTTGAATATGGTGTTAAAATTGTGCATTATACAGCACACTTTCTGTGAAAATTGGGGAAATGGCCAGACAGATGGCAATCGGTTTTGTAGGGTAACTCATGCAAAATCCAATAGATGTAAGTCACGAACAGGGCACAGGAGCGTTTCCAAATGCATTTTCATGTCTTTGCCCCACAATATATGCCATTTTTAAAAACATACATTTCCGGTATGCCTGAAGCAATATAGGCCAGTATTCCTAAATAAGAATATACTCATGCTTGCTTTGCGCATAACAACAATGATCCTAAAAGAAAACATGTCTAAGCATGATCTCCCAATACATGGCAGTATCCCCATGCAAGAACATACTCCTGTTGGCTTAGCCATTAAAAATGTCACGCCACAATAATAACACATGTCCAAACTAGCTCCAATGTAGGCCAGTCTAGATCTGTAACAGCACTTATCAGACTTGCTTTATCATAGATGCTCAGTAAAAAAAAAAGTCATGCCACAGTATTAAATAGCTAGGCTGGAAGCACCAAAATGCCAATCCAGCAATGTAATAACACATATGCTTGCTTTATCAT
Source organism: Ambystoma mexicanum (assembly GCF_040938575.1). Lineage (NCBI taxonomy): Eukaryota > Metazoa > Chordata > Amphibia > Caudata > Ambystomatidae > Ambystoma > Ambystoma mexicanum. Next base: position 411,664,452 of record NC_090941.1, on the reverse strand, counting down.
AGATGCCTAGTAATAAAAACCATAGATTTGCGCTTACAAACCTCTGGTTATTAAGCGCGTTATAAAAAACCTATCCTATCATATCATGCCACAGTAAGAAATCGCTGCACTGGCTGCACCAAAATGCCAGTGTAGTCAAGGAATAACCCTTAATATATTTGGTTGCTTTATCAGATGCCCAGTACAAAATGTCATGACACAGAGAGAAAGAGACTGGCTGGAACTAAATGCCAGTCTAGCTATGTGATAACACTTATCCTGCTTGCTTTATCATAGATGCCCAGTGACAGATGTTATGCCACAATAAGAAATGCTAGACTTGCTCACCAAAATATCAGTGTAGCCCCGTAATAACTCACATTGCACTGTTTTTGCTGAAAAATGGCAGTAAAATACTTAAGGAAATGTCAAGAACGCTTCAGTGATCCCTGGGACTCCCAGCAACGTGGACACACACTATCACATTCATACCCATTCACCCACCAGTCACTCACCCATACACCAAATGCATACACCCAAAACACACCCACACACAGAAATTACACATGACAAACATGCAGACAAAATGTCAAAAGCTGGGGATTGCTTTAGGTATATAGAAGGGCGGTTGGGACGAGGGACACTTGTGTTTCCGAGATACTAAAAGTGGTAAAGTTGGCAAAATGTAGTTCAGCAGAACATTCTTGTGAAATCATCATAGATCTGCAGGCACAGCAATGGGTGGGAATGGATTACCTCTCGATGAGTCTCAGACCCGCCTGATAATCTTTGGGCCATTAGGAGTAAGATAGGCATGAGCGCATGTAAAAGTCAAAAGCCCACAAATCCTCCACGCAGCTGCTCAATATGGGACGGCCTCCAAAGAAATATATACTGAATCACAAATGAAACCCCTTCACAATGCTGTACACGTAGCCGTCTTCGGGGTTCACTAAAATTAACTGTTGTGCCAAATGTATGTTTTAAACACATATTAGGACTACAGGAGCTTGAGGCAGAAAAGTGGGTCAGGATTGCCTGGTGGCAACACTTGCTTTCTCTATGGACTCTCTCAAGATGGAACGTGACACCATTACAGGTTTCTGTCTGTGCATACTGAAACATGCCTGTTGACCCACTGTCACACCAAGAAGCAATGGCGGGTGCCCCAGAGCAACGCTAGAGGTTAAGATTCATTCTAAACCTTCCAGCCATCACCACTTGTGTTTTACTTAAGTCACCCCGAGTGGGTCGGATATATCCAGACGTGGGGCCTGTGCTTGCTCGTCCTAGACCCCCAAGCTGCTCCTCACTGATGAACATGTCTGGGGATGCTTGTGATCTCATACGGAAGGCCTTTGGCCGAACAGTTCGGGCTGGACTGACCCTTTTAGGTTGGGACCAAGCCTGATTGGCAAATGGTCTTTCCCCTTCTGAAATGGCTTGGCAGTCGAAGAACAATGGTCTGGAGGGTTGCCCAGAGCAATGCCAGAGGTTACGATTCCTTCTAAGCCTTCCAGCCATCACATCTTGTATTTTTCTAGAGTGCAAGAAAATGCCAACATCAATGAGACTCAATAATAGGACATTGGACTTACCAAACCCAAATACAGGGCAGTCATGTGCATTCTAGTAGCTTGGTGTGGTTCCCAGTTCTTGGAAGTGATGTGGTAATGGGGGCGCACATAACATTCAGAACCTAGAGATTAAGAAACAGCAGCAATCCCAGTGAAGGATTCATTCAGAGTGTTGCTGTGTCCAGTAGAGCTGCCCTAGGCACCACTTTTGAGAGAGGGCTGGCAGCTGAGAGGGAGCCCAAGGTCCCCTTTCTGCGAGTGCAGGAAGAGGTCCCCTCTCATGAGGGAACCGGTAGCATTACTCTGGGGATTCCTGTGTGCAGCCAACAAAGGGAGATACGGCTGTAGGATAGTTAAGGTAAATTCTGACTCAAGGGAGAACCAGAAAGCTTAGAGAAATAAAAGTAACACAAATCGTGCTTTAAAGCGGAAGAATGAGGCCGGAGCCTTTCAGCCCGGTTCCTCTCGGGGCTTCATATAATGTCTGTCCAGTCCTTCCATATAGGCCTGCATGCCACCGTCTTTCCAAGCATTTCCCTGGCCAGCCCTCATGGTCCCCCCCACAGAGGTCAGCGCAGGGCTGGGGCTGCCTTTTAGATAGAAAGGTAACCACCCACAGAGATCGATGTTTCCCAATAGAAACTTTCTCATTCAAGCTATTATCTTGGGATTTATTCAGATCGCCCGCAAAGATAATGTTCTTAGTTTAAATAGTTATTTAGATGTATGTGGTTGTAAAGATTAATATCATGGCAATCTGGATGCTGCTTCGAGCGGTTTCGCTCAGAAAGCCCTACACAAACCACTTAAAAACCCATTATCTCATTTCAAGATGTATATGTAAATAGTACCGTACTTACAGTGATAAGGGTCTGTTTGCATTAAAATGTTCTGCCTCTACATAAAAATCCGTGATGCTGATTTACATGGTCCTCCCCCAAGGACTTGCCTAAACCCGCTACATTTCACACAATGCCCTACCCTAACCGCAGAAGTGATGTATTCTGCAAATAGCTCATATATATATTTGTGTAGCTGGTTAGATATTTAAAATGTACGCACAGGTTCCCAGTAATGAATAGACGACCCGGGTGAAGAGGAATACATTTTTTTGCATAATCATTCCCATGTGTGTTTGCATTAAGATGGCTCTGTGCTATTTGACCAGATATGTACAGATTCATGAGTGCATTAACTGTGCTAATACTAACAATGGGGGAGTTGCCCCCGCCCCCCAGAGATCCTGGAGGGTCCATATCTACCCTAAGGCACAAGTGGGGGCAGTGTAGCGCTAGAATACCATGTAGATTTAAATTCTTAGACGGCTACCAGGGATGCTAAAGATCACATAGGTGGTTGGGACCCATAATCCTCCTCCTGGCCCAATTATTCAGGTAGTGCCTAGACCCTATTAAACAGGGCTACAGCAAGCCCATATCCATGACGTTTGTTTTACTCAAAAGTCATTTACATTTGGATTGCTCCATGTGTTTACATCAAGTATAACATCAAGTGAAATGACTAAGCACGGCAGGACTCCGATCTTGGAACACACTGAGTACAAGGCTGACACTGTGACAAGATCAGTGGACATTCTGCAAATAACTGGAGCCCACCCTCTTCCGAGAAGGCTTCCTCCAGGCCAAGGCCATCCTTAGGGCAGGGCGGGCCACGAAAACGGCCGGGGCACCATGCCCCCCAGGGTGCCATTAGCCCCCTGCCACGCCAGCTCGGGGGAGTCTTTCAAGTGCTTCCCCTAGCTGGCTTTGTAGGATAAAAGATGCAGCAGGTGCCCTTTAGTTATTAAATGTGCCCGCGACGGCAGGGCGCATTTAATAACAATAGGTTGCTGATGCTTTGCATCAGCATCCCATTCAGATGATTACATCCACGCTCCGACACAGGAGCAAGGCGGTTTTCATTGAAATAGGGCACTCACGCATTAGCGCAAAGCCTCCTATTCCAGTGAATCCATGCCAGGTGCCAGAGCGGGGAGTTAGAAAAAAGAGGCTCCTCCTGTGCCACATCAATAATATTTGTTGTTGGGGGCACTTAAAAAGTAATCAGTTGAAGCTTGCAGCACTTTCGTTACCACACACCACGTTGGGGAAAACTAGCCTATTACCGCACCAAGTGTTCAGTTCACAAGGCAGTGGAACATACACACCTTTGGAGCTTTCTCTAGTGTTTGGCGCTATTCGTTTGTATGACCCAACCATACAGTCAATGGTGGCTTTTGAAATGGCCAGTCCACAATTCATTCTGTATAATGTGAGCATTGGTCAAAGAAGGCAACTGAGCAGTCAAATGGAACACAAGTCCTGAAACAAAGCCCCCCATTGCCCAACTAGCTAACTTGAACACTTGGATTTGTTTCACAGGAGCACAAACAGCCTCAACCCCGCTGATTAGGACACAGGAAAATATGAATGTACATGTAATGGCAGACATAATAGTGGGGGAAATTAATCATAGTTGGAAACAGTAAGACCTGGAAGCAATGTTTAGCAGAATAAATAACACCCTGCACCAATTTTACGGACAAACTGAAAACAAGCATAAAATATGTAGCCCAAGTGTATTTGCTCGGCCAGCTCATTGGTCCTTGCCACCAGGCGGGCTCACTAGTCCTTGCCACCAGGCTGGCTCATTGGCCCTTGCAACCAGGCCGGCTCACTAGTCCTTGCCGCCAGGCCGGTATCGGGTAATACAATCACAGCAAAAATGATGCCAGTAAAATAAATAAATAAATTGCAGCAAAAATGCTGTGGTTTGACCCGGTAAAGGTGTACCCCATTATACCATTTAAGGGGAGTGGGGGTTGTGGGGGTGTCCCCCGCTCCACTTAAATGGTATTATGGGTCTGGGGGTCGCAGGGGTGTCCCCCGCATCCTTTACATGATTGTGGCGCAAAAAAACACAGCATTTTTGCTGCGACATTTTGTATTCACGACCATTTTTGCCGCGATTTTAAGACATGGAACCGCCAGGCCGGCTCACTGGTCCTTGCTGCCAGGCCAGAGAGGAGACACTAGAACCATTCTCCGTGCCCAGGTCAGCTGAAATGGGGAACATGTGCATTCAATAATAACATGGGTACCGCTATGCCCCTTAATTCTTAATGGAGTACCACTAACCTATGACCCAGGAGAAAACCCCTTTGGGTGGCTAAAAGGATCAGAGCACCTTGCCTAGCTCCACCTGCAAATGACGAGGTCTGGTTGATGGTCATGCAAGAAAATGATCACAAACATTTCACTTTCTACATCGGAGCAAAGCACCTGTAATCGCTAGCTTAGCCAGGATGGACCTGTGGGTATTCCTCCCTAGACCTTTTAACAATTAGTTTGCTCATTGCTAGTACAGGCCCCTCCTGACAACGGCCTGCAATCAGGTCTCGCTGAGAGGGCATAAGGGTTGGTGGGTGGAGCCTGCACATCATGAAACCATAGACTAATTTAGGGAACTTTTTCTCTCGTTTATTCCTTAACTGTCTCCCTCCCACACACAATGGTCTAACTAATCCGACCAGACAGGAGCGGCCATCCATTATCCTGTTAATATCAAATATCCAATATTCCAAACCCTCTGACCCCCACACCCTGGAGTGACCATCACCAGGAAACAGAAAAACACATATATTTGGCATATGGTGCTTTGAAACACTGTCTTGCTGTATAAACGCCTTATAAATGATCAATAAAATAAATATTAAATAAACTGCATCTTGAAAAATAAATGTGCACATTCTTTGTAAACTGGTAAGTGTGTGCAGGTGCTTCTTGCACGGGGGTAATACCTACTGTCCCCTAGGCTACAGGGCAGAAATGAGCGAGGGATCACATACGCAATTGCCTTTAAAGGAATAGTGCGCTCAAAAGTATTATTTGCTTAAACGATGGGCAATAGTCTAAAACATACTTTAAACATATTTTGAATTAAAGTTCCTATGTAAACACTTTGAGCAAACGAGGCTCAAAGCGTTTACATGGGAGCATCCATTTTGCCATTTCAGGCAGCCTCCTCAGCTCTGCCCTGGCGGCACTAAACAAGCAGCAAAAGCCCCGTACTGGGAGCTTTTGCTTACTGCAGCCAGAGCAGAGCTGAGGAGGCTGCCTTCACTTTCATTTTACGTTTTTGGTGCTCCCCAAGCTCAGGGAAGCACAGAAAATGTAAAATGAAGGCAAAAAGCAGAGGCGCAGCAATTACAAATACAACCTTGTTCTATTTGTGATTGCTGTGGTTGGAAAACCACGGAAATCATAAATACAACAACGTTGTTATTCTGATTGCAGCGGCTTTTACGTGGAGTCTCCTGGGCTCCCCCAACCCTGAGGAAGCCCAGGAGACTCCAAGCGAAAGCCGCCGCAGTCAGTTTAACAACGTTGTTGTATTCGTAAATACCGCAGCATTTACAAATATTATTTCTCACTGCAGCGACTTTCGCTTGGAGTCTCCTGGACTCGCTCAGGGTGGGGGGAGCCCAGGAGACTCCACACGAAAGCCGCCGTAGTGAGAAACACTGCGGCACTTTAAAAACACAACCGTGTTGTGTTTCTGCCTGCAGCGGCTTTCACTTTGAGTCTCCCGGGCTCTATTTTGTTTTGTATTTTTTGTATTTAAGTTTTTTTTGCAAACATAAATACAACGTTTTAAAAGCTGCGGTTTTCTTTCTAAGTTTTCCGGGCTCCTCCAGCCCAGAAAACTTTTTAAAAAACTGCAGCTAGTGCTTAAGAAATTAAGAAATAAGCACTTACCGAGATGCAGCTTTCCTGCCTGCTGTCTCTGGTCTCAGTCCTCTGGCACCAACGAAGCAAAAGCCACCCAGTGGTAGCTTTTGTTTATTACAGCTGGCTGGCTTTTGCTTCATTAATGCCGCAAGGGCAAGCACATGAGGCATCCATTTCACAAAATGGATGCCTCCTAGTGCTTCCCATTTTTAAGTTTGAGCTTCATTTGCTCAATACTTTACATAGTGACTTTAAAAAAAAATATTTATTAGATATATTTTTGATTATTGTCCATTTTTTTTAGCCAATAATATTTTTGAGAGCACTATTCCTTTAAGCGTAAGCAGCATAAACGAGAAAGCACAGCACCAGAATTCTGTCTCCAGAGTAGTGCGCAAAAGCACTTTGCGCAACATGCCGAGGGGCAAATCAAGAGGTGTTTGCAATCTGTTGTTTCTTCGCAATTGGAATATACAGCAATGTGCTTTCTTGGGACTAGTTTTGCACAACCTGCAAGGCTTTCCGACACTGGATTTTTTAAAATTATCTATTCATTTTAATGTATTGAGTTTGATGTTCTTTCCGTTGGTCAAATAATGGGTTGCTTGTGCGTTACTATGTGGTGACCCAAGTTTAAGAAGAAGCAGAGCGCTGTAAAGAGAACATTAACTGATCAGGAGCATACAGAACATGAAATGATGTAAAGAGAACAGCATGACGCCCCGTTAATCCAAGATTAGAAAATGGGGATGAGAACAAGTCATTGAAATGCACCACTGGAAAATGTTTTATTAGATCCAGGGCCCTAGTAGATAGCGTGCTTTGCCCAGAATCCCAGAGCTAGGTTACCAACATAGCCACTTGGCACATCTCTTCCTATTAACTTCTATCCTGTCATGTGCCAACTTGGAAGAAAAAGCCCTCTTTGTAGGTTTCAGTTGTTTATAGAATTATAGAAGGGTAGCCATCAACTGTGGCAATATATTCCAAGGTGCGATTCCGGGGTACATTTAATAGACAAGAGCAAAACTGGAGTGATGTGTAATGTTACTGGAAGCCCAGAGGTGGAATATTCTTCAGAGTTGACAGTCCTCTATCTTTGATTTGTTGTGTGACCCACCAGGGGTCAAGTACTAATAAAAGTGGGGGGACCTGTTAACATACTAATTGAATGTGGTGTCACCAGAAATTAGCATATCATGGTGCCCTCTGAAAAAGTGGGGGGACTCCGTCCACCCACATGTAGCCTCGACATGAGCCCTGCCCACCACATTCCTCTTGCATCCTGAGCACTGTTAACCTGTACCGGCATTGCAGTGGGCAGAGAGAGGTGGCAGGAGTCGGCTATGAATAACATAAAAAGAAATCTGTTCCCCAAACAAGAAAATTAAACCTGGCGTTCCATATGTTATGGTGTCTGTGAAGGTTACAGTAATGAGTGGTGATGATTTTAGTGTGGAAGGTCACCCTCTTCAGATATGTTGCATTAGAATAAATGATGTACTTTCAGTAATGTTCCTTCTAATGCATACTATATGTCATTCCTACCTCATCTTTTGAAATAGCTCTGGGTGTAGGCTTGATCCAGAAATATGAACGCACTGGGGTGGGGAGGCAGCAACAGCAGCAAGAGAGTCTGAGTCTATAACAGACTCAGACACGCTACTGGTGATGAACATGATGTCTGGGAGCCTCATTCAGCATCTGCTTTGCAGTTGATCAGCGTTGCCAAGGAGCCTTCGTTTAGAGAATAGCGATAGGGCATTTACTTAGATCAGAGGTGTAGCCAGGATTGTCTAACAAGTGGGACCTGAAGCCTATGTAGTTGGGGACCACCACAGTGACATTAACATCTGTAAATGCCCACACAACGCTACTGAGTGGGCATTTACAGATTTTGGGTGGGCCTTGCCCTGTCTACGCCTCTGGTTTAGATGAGCCCTTTTCGCAATTGTCGTGCTATGAACCAGTAGTATTGGAATGACGAACCAAAGCCACTTGAGAAATAAATGTGGAAGCATCCAAGAACAGTGAAGAACACATCACTTCCCTTTCTGTAATACTCTTTATGTTGAACTATACCTTCCTCCCACAGACTCCTCATCTTAGATAGAAACATCTTCTCCAGCTGACTTCGGAAACTTTTTTAGTCACAAGGGGACACAGTGTGCTTCTCAATCAGCTATGCTTGGCACAGTTTGATAGTATGATGTACGATGTGACGTCTGGGGCTATATATATGGAGCTAGCAGTGCTCTTTGACCCCAGATCTGCCCTTTTCACAAGCACTTAGCAGCTGAGGGATAGCAGAAAAGCAAGACGTAAACCAGGTATCCAATAAGTGGGAGTGGTTGGGAGGGCTATGAGGAATCGGACTAATTCATCGGAAATAACATTATTGAGAGGTAATTTGTTCTTCCAATTGATTCCTTCCTCACACCGATTCCTAATCTTAAATTGATTCCCAAAGCAGTACAGAAACTGCAAGGACGGAGGAGAGTGAGAAACAACCACCTACACCATGAACATTTGGAACACGGTTTGACCAAACTTGCTGAATTCAGCTTGTACAAAAACCTTTTCTTAGTTCCAAGTATGAGCTTGAGGGTCGTGCTGGCAACACTCGAAAGATGAACAACGATTCAACAGTTTAAAGCTTTACCCATTGCCTGCTTGTTCCAACTGCTCTGCTGTTTTACAGAACTGCACTTTACACCTGCAAGAAAAAATGGTGTCATGAAAAGTATGCAATACGACAGGTCTGTCAACCTTTGTTACCACAGATCCCTTGGCTTGCTGAAGAGTAGGAGTGCAATATCACGTGCTTGTTTGTGTAAAACACCTCTATATGCTATGCAAGACCACATTACGCTACATTGCATTGGATGTAGTTAGTGACCAATACGGAGGCCTGCAGGAGAAATGTGGTGCATTGGGAGAACCAGGGACCTGCCTGAAAAGCCACCCTTCTGCCTGTTTGTGTCGTAGTTTGCATATTTCAAAACTCACTGCAACTAACTCATTGAAGACCGCACAGCTCGCCTGCTCCTCCTCCAGCTGTTTCTAGACCATGCTCCAAAGTCTACAAGCCATTTGACCTCACTTCAACAAATTCTACTTGCATCGTTTTCTACCTTGGTACACTAAGAGCACTGGTCTATACTTAAACTTCCCCGATTTTCTGCTTTGTTTGCTGCTGAAATCAAGTTGACTGGTAATTCTTGAGGCTTCCCCATTGACGAAGCTGTTATCATTTAGAAAGCCAGGGTATGCCAGCTGTATGGGCTTGGGAGGTCCGGTCCAGGGTTGGTGGCTGTGAGGTTTAAATACGTACAGATTAGCTTCTCCTGACAACCACCACCCTTGCCAGAGACATGTGGTGAGCCTTAGGTGTGTAAATCTTCATGTTCAATTGCTTGGTGGTGGAGGGGGCGGGGGGAGTTTGTCAGTGCACTGCCAGCATTCCAACAACAAACACATATTTCCAAGTGTCGTGAGAGGTGGGTGTCCATGGCCTGAACGGTTGCCTTGATTTCAATGAAACCTGGATGATAACTGCCAATTTTAATTTTAATTCAGCCAAGACCAAATTTCTCCTTCTTGCTTAGTGTAATTTAGAGATGATTAACATTTTGGCCAAAGATGGTATTTTCCCAACTTCAGTCTTCTCTACAGTTTTGGGATTGTGTCTGGACACAAAATTGTCGATGAGGAAATATTTTTCGGAAGAAATTCAAACTGGACACTACCAAATCGCTCTACTTAGGTGGATAAAGCCCTACCAACTAATAGGCCTCTGAGTTAGTAGTGTAGGCACTAGGTTACTGGTTGTACCACACATTGGTAGTGACAATGCCATTTTGATGAATTCTCCTAAATGTGTGTTGAGACCCTTAAATGTAGCATTTCACATCGCTGCTCGATTTGTGTTGGGGTAAAAAGTATGATCACATTTCTCCCATTCTTACTTCTTTACAGTGGGCTCCCCGTTAAATACACTATGCTATTTAAGTTGTAATGCAATGCCTCTAAGGCTGTGTCCTTACAGCAACCTTCAAATCTGGTGGCAAAAGTACAAGGAGTAATGCTCTAGCCCGTCTATCTACGTAGAAAGCTCTGACTCATAGCCAGGAATTTTCCTGGGCCATTCCTCAATCTGTCACGTGACCCTCTTCATCATGGCCACCTAGTCGGCACATTCCATGACGGCCACGGACGTCAACCATGTCGTCCGGGGCGTCCCGATGAATGACATCATCAGTTGTATGTTGACAGGTCCTCAGACCATCGCGTCTCAACACTCCTTGTTCCTTGTGAGCGGATGCTGCCTGTACGCCCCATGAATATTAGTTCATTCCCTGCTTGGTCCCGTTCCAGAGCCTTTGGATTTTTCCTCTCTTCATTTGTTTGGTGATCCATCTTCAGTCCTGTGTTCTTCCTCCTGGGAGGACTCCCTGTGCCTCCTATCATTCCCTATGTGAATCTTTTCCTTTCCTGAACTCCTTCGGTCTTCTCCATGGTGCTGGAGTTCATTCAACCATTTACTTATCTCCGCTCGATGCTACACTAAGCCACCGGATCACCTTCAACCACCTACTTGTTTCTGCAGGATGCTACACTTTTTTGCTGCCTGATAAGTCGCTGGTGTTTTTTTCCGCCTCTGGCTTTTTACTCCAGTTCTTCCACGTCTGCTATATAGTTTCCGGTATTTTTAATCCACCAGAGGGTCATTTTGGAGGCTTGGGAGGACTGGCCTTACTTCTCACAAACATCCCGGCATCAGGGCACGCAGGTAAGGCTGGGAGCCGATGGATCATTACATTTTTCATGGTTATCCCCTACGCTTTTTTTTCTGTAAAGAAATGAAAAGTTACCGGTTTCCTAATCAAATTCTGCAGGGCATATAATAGTTTGGCTGATTTATATTTATTGTGTGTAACGTCATGTTTGTAATCAATGCTCTGAAGCTTTAAGGGTTGCATTTATATTGTTATCGAGCTCTGTTTTATATTGTACAGTACTACCTATACTCTTAGTGGTCAGGCTAAGGCTTAATTAAATGCTTACATATAATATAAAATAACATATCTCCTTCGCCGTAGGTGACCTGCACCAGGCTCGTGGCATTTCCTCTGGTACCAATGGCGCACCGAACAACACTGGCGGGTACAGACAGCATCGTTGATCACAGATGGCAAAAATAACATGTAATCGTTTTCAGATGTAGGGAGAATCTATTTCAAAGCAACAGCTGGGGATAAAAACTAAACGCGAACAGTTTATGTGTGCTCGTCAAAGCCCCGCCTACAGTTCGTAAACGTTTGAGTTGCTGTAAATGGAACCCTTACAATCGGTATCAACAGCACAATAAACCTCGACATAGCGCCTAAAGCGCAAGCTTCCAGCATGGAGACCTTGACCTTTTATGCACTGACTGGCGCCGCCAAGACTGCCAGCAGGGCTGCCAGTTATGCAAATAAAATCTACTTCATTCTCAAGATTATCGCTTTTCACTTAAATTTAAGGGGCTAATTAAAGGTTACAAGTAATTATTCGAAACACCAAATAAAAATGTTAAATGATTACGAGTTTTTCAAGCGGGAACTTTAGGTCAGCAAATCAACATGCCGTACTTCCAAAGTCAAGCAAATTAAAAGGTGTACATTACAGGAACACACTCATTAAATTGGACTGGATTCCAGGGGGAATTTCAAGATAAGCATACTGACATTTAGAGGAATTAGAAACTATATTCGGGTTTAGGGAGGCCACCCCTTAAACACAGACGCCTGCACTCCAACTAGAGGACATGCCAGGGTGGCTTTTCCTGGGCCACCACTCTCCCCGGGATGGCCATTCCGCTGTGCGGTCACTTCCAATGTAGCCCAGGACTTCCTACGTCAAAACAAATAACCAGAGTCTTTCAACGTGAACAATTCATAATTATTCATTCATTTATTTATTCGAGTTACCAACATTGTACCTTTATGCCGCTTTAGGGTGCTTTTGAGCAGTGCGGTTGCAAGCCAATTTAGTGCCCGGGGCAAAACACTGGAATGCGTCCCTTCCTCCGCAACTGGTACACGTCACTCCCAAACTACACCTCTGTGTCGCGGCAAAACCCCTCCTCAATATCAATAAATCACTGCTATACCAATGAAGCTTTACATTGTAATTTAAGTACTTTACAAAAGAAATCTAATTTGAAAATACAGCTGTTGCTGCCCAAGTAAATGGCTCTTCTGTCAACTGCTCTTAGGGAAGGCCTTACCTGAAGGCAGTTTCAAGATTTCCGTATTGGCACACTGCAGTGTGACCAGCCTGCTGGGGTCTCAGGGCCCACTGACCACTGGCCGTGTGTTGCAGGAGTCCTGTTCATACCACCTCACTTGTATTTCACAAGGGGAAATGCTAGACTAACCACATGAATTATTTTCTGATCGAAGGTTATCATTCCAAGGTGGAAAGTCTGCACTCCTATTGTACACTTTCAAAATACCCATGAACCATTGTCCAAGGAGGACAACAAAGAAAACAGAAGGGCTATGGGTAAGTGGCTGGATTTATACATGGCTAAAAAAAATGGTGAGTGAAATATAATCGGTGGAGGGAATACATAGCAGGTCCTAAGATATGTGAGGGCCTGTGCAGCAAAAGACGTGCCAGCCCCACAGATGTCTTGTGACTACACAAAAGCCCAGCGTTTTGTCACTACCCATGCTTGTTTTGTTTGTGGGGTGATGGCTGGCTGACCAGGCCTTGCAGCAGGGTTTCGGTATTGCAGTGGGAAGGAAACAGGCCATCCACGCTCCACTGTCGAGGCCAGCAAACGTAGCCATGTAGAGGCAGCTGCTGATTGCAGGAGCCCGGGGACCAGTACTATAGTAATAACATAGGGTACTCTCCCACCTCACAGACTGCCAATGCATAGGGCCAGTCAGGGGTGGGTACTGGGACAAGGGAAAGTGGGACGTGGGGTAATGCCATGCAGACCCAGGCCGACTGCTACGGGTCTACTCAATACGAGACAAAATTGAAACATCCTGTGCAGAAGTGTCCAGTGAGGAAGCACAATTCCAGCACATTTGGGCAATAATCATGCTGCGTTTTCCTACCTAAGTTGTGCACGTTCAGCTAACATCCACTGCCTTAAACACCGCCTGTTATAGCAAACATAGGCGATGAAATGAAGCTTGCACTATTTTAATAGCTGAAAGCTACGGTGAAATAATGGGATGTCCTAAGAAGTGTTCAGATGGACAGAGCAGAAAGATGGCACTACCTTTTTTTGAAAGAAAGAAACAAGGTTTCTCACGCAGCATTTTTCACAAAAGCGTGCATCTAAAACGCACACCGTTTTCACTGAAACGATGAACACGGCGACATTGACACTGTGTCACTGTTGCTGTGTTCATTGATTGAAACCAAGGCACACCACCTCCTGACATGAAAGCACTAAAGTTGCATAGTGTGTGGACTGCTGCTGGATGGCTTATGGGCCGGCTGCCGGAATCCAAAAGCAGCCACCAACAGAAAGAGGCAGCGCAAAACTTAAGACAATGGTGCTGCCTCTAACGTAATACTATGTGCCTGTGCAGCGGGCACCGCTGAAGTATGGGCTCTGCATTTCAACATCTAGACTCTGCATTTTAGCATTCACATTTTAGCAAGGGTTTGAGTTTTAACTAGGGCGAAGGGTGTGAGACTTATTGCAGGACTCAAGAGCATGAGCCTCAGGCTGAAATAAACAGATGCTAATTCACAGGGCACGTGCTAGAAAATGATCACTTTGCTCCATGATGATATGACAAACTGAACTGCACTGAATATAATACTAACATAATCTAATATACTAACTAACCCAACACTATCTAACATGCAACTGAATCCCTTAATAACATTTAGTGCAAATTAGTCCATGAAATAAACTGGATGCAGGTTGGGCCAATGCATAATGCTCTGGAAACGGGAAGAAAAATGAACTTTAAATGTGCAGGCTGAATCAGCGCTGTGTGGCAAGCTGACAAATGTGAAGATCTGTTCTGCTAAAAACATGGCATTGTATTAGAGCAGAAAGTGCAAGAGAAATGTATAATTTCTCTCTCCAGCAATGTAGTTAGCAAAATGAGAACGGCAAACCGTGTGATGTTCTAGTGGGATGAGCTGGCCAAGGGGTGATGCTCGTGATTGACAAGGGGTTTCATAAAAAAAGGTTTTGAGGGAGAGTAGAGAAGCATTCCTTTTCGGGCAATGACTGACGAAGCAGGAAGAAGTGCTGGTTCCTGAGCAGACTGGGTTCAGTGCTTGCAAGCCAACTAAGGCTGTGGCTCTCTCCCTCCTGGGTGGCGATACTTCGCAGATTTCGAGAATCCTTATCTGGGTTGACCCTGTGCCAGGCAGGCAGAAAGGCTGGGGACAGATTTACTGCCAAGCGGAGTCGGGAATATCAGCAGCTTGATCTAGGTAAATATACAGTAATTGAGGAGTGTGCAGCGCAAATGTGAAATGCTTACAGGTGGTGTGATAGAAATTCATGTATGTTTTTGACCTCTTTAGAGCCATCCATGGGATGCATTCGTACGGAAGGCTAATTTGGATTAAGAGCTAAAATGTCTTGATCATGAACTTTATTTTGGTAGTCTGCTGACAGTATGTGTGTACACAGGTAAGCCTCTCATCTCGTGTTTATCTCTGGGGAAGAGTAGCGTTTCCAATGGAGCACATCTGGCTCATTTGCGGCCTGGTTTATAACTATTTTGGATAACCTTGTGCCTTGAATCTGGCATCCAGTTGTTTAGCATGTGTGTGATAATCTTCCACTGTAGTATCATTACGGTGTACCCTAAGGTATTGCCCAAAAGGGAGATTATCTCTCAAGGGTCGGGTGACAACTGGTGTAGTGGAGCAAGGTGTTTCTATCAATGTCCTTTTTGAATAGACTGCATGACAATCTATTACCTCTGATCTGAAAGGTCCGGTCCAGGAAATGAATCTGTTCCTTACTCCACTCCATTGTGAACTTAATATTCAGGTTTCACTAATTAATCCAGGTATGTAAATCCTTTAGTAACTCTAATGACCCGTGCAAAATGAAGATAGCATCATTAATATATCTCTTCCATTTATCGAGATTCTCATGCAAGGGATTATCGGAATAGAAGACATGTAATTTCTCAAATTGAACCATAAAGATAATTGCCAGGGTGGGTGCGAAAGCCTCACCCATCATCATACACCTGATCTGCTGGTAAAAGGTTTTGTCAAAAACGAAAACATTCTTTGTCAGGGCAATTGTCAAAAAGTCAATCAAAAAGTGTGTTGCTACTATTGTTTGTATATGTTGTTGATCAGTCTCTTCCCTGGTGCATTCTATTGCCTGTGTCTGTATATAATGCTTGTCTGTCCATGGTCCCCAAAAGATCTAGGTCATACTCAACCTGTGTATCCTCAAAAAATTGGATGTTTCCATAGTGTCCCTGAGATATGACTCAGTCAATTGGCTCAAGGGCTTGAGGAAGCAGTCAAGTAATGTACCTAAAGGTTCGAGCACTGACCCACATCCTGATATAATCGGCCTACCCAGTGGTCTTTGATGGTTCTTGTGAAACTTGGGGATGGCGTAGAAAGTAGGAATACGCCCTGAATTTAAAAACAAATGTTCCTGTTTTGAAA